>NC_080188.1:99286024-99640147 GCF_030028045.1 Hippopotamus amphibius kiboko | reverse complement strand
CCTCACATGGGTCATCCACGTGGCAAGGCCATCATGGCCACCAAGGGTCATCTCAGCTCAGACACACCCCATCTGGTGGGGTGCTACCTTGTGCAAGTCACCTGCATGGCGAGGCTGTCACAGACACCGGGTGTCACCTTGGCCCAGGGACACCCTGACCTGTGGGGAGCCACCTCGTGTATGCCACCTGTGTTTTGAGGCTGTCACAGCTGCAGGGTGTCATCAAGGGCTGTCAAACCTCACCTAATGGTGTAGCACTTCACACATGTCACCCATGTGGCAAGGGCATCAAGGCCACTGGGTGTCACCTCAGCTCAGTCACTCCATGCCCAGTGGGGTGCCACCTCACATGGGTCACCTGCATAGCAAGGCCATCAGGGCCCTGAGTGTCACCTTGGCCCAGGCACACCATGACTGGAAGAGTGCCACCTTATGTGGGTCACCCACATGGCAGGGCTGTTCACGGCCAATGGCGGTCATCTTTGCTCAAGCACACCAAGCCCTGGGGCTTGCCACCTTGCACAGGTCACCCTTGTGTCAAGGCCCTCTCAGCTGCTGGGTGTCACCTCAGCCTGGGCACACCCCACCTGGTGAGGTGCCACTTCACAAAGGTCACACACATGGTAAGCTCCTCACAGCCACTGGGTGTCACCTCGGCCCAGGCACATCCTACCCAGTGGGGTGCCACTTCAAATGGGCCACCCATGTGGCAAGGACCTCATGGCCACCAGGTGTCACCTAGGCCCAGGCACACCCCAACCTGTGGGGTGCCACCTCATGTGTCGAGATGTGTCAAGGCACTCATGGCTGCCAGGTGTACCCTTGGCCCAGTCACACCCAACCCAGCAGGGTGTCACCTCACAAGGGTCACCTGTGTGGCAAGGCTGTCATGGCCACTGTGTCACCTCAGCCCAGTCACATCCCACATGATGGTGTACCACCTTGTGTGGGTCACATGCATGGTGATGCCACCATGGCTGCTGGGTGTCACCTCAGCCCGGTCACTCCCCACCCAGCTGGGTTCCACCTCTCCCAGGTCATCTGCACTGTGACATGTTATGGATGCCAGGTTTCACATCAGCCCTGTGACACCCCACCCTGTGCCACCCACATGGTGATACTGTCAAGGCCACCTGTTGTAATCTCAGCCCCATCACACCCCACCCAGCAGGGTGCCATCTCACCTGGGTCACCTGCATGGTGAGGCCATCATGGCTGACAGATGTCATCTTGGCCTGGTCACTCCCTGCCTAGTGGTGTGCCATCTGGCACATGCCACCCATGTGGCAAGGCCCTCACAGCCACTGGGTGTCACTTCAGCCACATCACTTGCCACTTGGTGGCGTGCCACCTTGCATGTGCCACCCTCATGGCAAGGCCATCATGGCCACTGGGTGTCACCTCGTGCCCATGACATCACACCTGGCAGGGTTTCATCTCTCACGTGCCACCCACATGGCAAAACCATCACGGCTACCAGGTATCACCAAGTCACCATCAGACCCTGCCAGGTGGGGTGCCACCTCCCCTGAGTCACCCACATGATGAGGCTGTCTCAGCCATGGGGTGTCACCTCAGCATGGTCACACACTGCCCAGTGGGGTGGAATCTCGTGTGGGTCACCCACATGGTGAGGCCTTCAGTGCCGCTGGGTTTCACCTTGGCCCAGTCAAACCACACCCGGCGGGGTGCACCACGCATGTGCCACCCATGTTGTGAACCATCACAGCTGCTGGGTTTCACATCAGCCCCTTGACGCCCCACTGTGTGTGATGTCACCTCACACATGCCACCCATGTGGCAATGCTGTCATGGCCACCGGGTGTCACCGTGGCCTGGGCACAGCCCACCTGGTGGGATGATACCTCGTGCAGGTCACCCACATGGCATGGTCATCCTGGCCACCAGGTGTCACCTTGGTCCTGTCATACCCCACCTGGCAGGTGCCACCTCAAATGGGCATCCACATGGTGATGCCACAGCCTGCCCATCAATGTGACACCTCACACAGTCACCCACATGGTGAGGTGGTCATGGCCACCAGGTGCCATCTCGGCCTGGTCACACCACGCCCAGCAGGGTGCCCCCTCATGCACATCACCCATGTGGCGGGGCCATTTACAGCTGCCAGGTGTCACTGTGGCCCATGCACAGCACACCCATTTTCCACCTTGCATGCATCACTCACGTGTAGAAGCTGTTCATGGCAAATGGGTATCTCAGCTTGAGCACACCCAACCCTGGGGGGGGTGACACCTCATGCATGTCAACCATGTGCGAAGGACGTCATGGCTGCTGGGTGTCACCTTGGCCCAGTAACACCCAGCCAGGCAGGGTGCCACATCACACATTCCACCCACATGGCCAGGCCATCACATCCACTGGGGGTCACCTCAGACCCTTCACACCCCGCCCAGTGGGGTGCCATGCTGCACATGGCACCCACATGGCAAAGCAGTCACAGCCACCAGGTGTCACATAGGCCAGTCAAACCCCAACTGCAGAGTGCCAAATCAGCAGTGCCACCCATGTGGTGAAGCCATCATGGCAACTGTGTGTCACCTCAGCCCAATCACACCCTGCACGTTGGGGTGCCACCTCGCACGTGCCACCCATGTGATGATGTACTAGTGGTTGCCAGGTGTTACCTCGGTACAGAAACACCGTCCCAGTGGGGTGCTACTTCATACATGGCACCCGTATCACAATGGTGTACAGCCTTTGCATGTCAACTTGCCTCAGTATCATCCCAAATGGCATGGTGTCACATTGCACATGGAACCTGTATTATGAAGGTGTCATGGCCCAGCGTGTCACGTGGCCTTGGTCCCAGGGTCAGCTAGGTCTCCCTAGGGCCAGCGATGGCATAGGCCATTCCTAGCATGCAGGACCTCGATGGAGCAAAGTTCATTCGAGAAGACCCCAACGTGTTGCCTGTGTGTCTCTCGCACTGCTCAGAAGCTGCAGGTCCAGAGGCTGTGTGTCCACATTCCCATTGGGGCCTGATGACAAAACAGTCATGACCCCACTTTCAAGCGGGATTCCTATAGCCTCTAAGCTGCATGCCAAACACATTTGCTGCCTGACCTCTCTTCACTGCTGGCAGGGTCTCTGGTCACAAGCCAGTCTATTCAAAGGAAACAAGGTGCTTGCTATCCCCTTGCTAGGAGATCCTCCTGCAGCACTCTTGACCTAGAAGACACATGCAGCTGGACCACTAGCCTGCAAAGAAGCTGCAGCTTGGCCTTCCAGAAATGCCTACAGCACTTCCCAGGAAACCTTTGTCTCAGGACGGCTTCCCTACTCAAAAGCTTTGGAGGAGGTCAGAGATGCTCGGGCTTGCACAGTTTTCCATTGGAGACCACTGTGTGCCAAAAGCCTCCCCTGTGGCTTCTGAGCATGCTCCAACCTACAGGCACTTGGGATAGACTTTGTTGCCAGAGGGAAAGCCTAAGCAGGACTCTCTAGCTTGTAGAGCCAGAATGCCTCCTGCTTTGAAATTTTCTCAGCAACCAATTTGGAGCAATACTTATCTGTTCACTCTTGTAGGCCCAAAAGAGGGAGCCAGAGCTCTAACAAAAGAATTCTCTGCTTCACTTTCCCCCATGGATAGCCTGGCTGACCTCTCTCTGCCTCAAGCAGAAATGTGAATGTGCATCCAGCCTGAAGAAATAGGAGAGCTATTTCCAGAGCATTGCTATTCCATGGCAGGTATCAGGGTTCCCCTGGCATCCTAGGGCCTTCCCTCACCTAAGCCATACATGGTATTCAGATTCCCCAGGGAGCAAATGTCACAATTGGAAGGGCCCAGGATGTGGCATGTATGAGTTATCATGGTTCAGAAATGGCAGATACAGAGGCTGGGTGCCCACTTGCAAAGTAGGGCCTGATGGGCTTGGCAGTTATCATCAGTTTGGTAAGCAGGAGATGCAGTCCCTGCAGTTTGGATGCAAATCCCCCTGGGTGACTATCTTAGCTTCTCCGTGGCCAAGTGCCTCTAGCAACACATGCTTCTAATCAAAAAAAGCAGGCAGCTTGCCATTTTTTGCAAGGAATCATCCCACAAAGACTTCATGAAAGCAAAGGTGAATGCAAGCTGACCCATAACCTCCAGATGAGCTGCAGTCTCTCCACCCACAAAGGCCTGCAGCAGAGTCCATGACAGCCTAGTGCATGGAGGGTTTCAATGAGAGAGTGCTATTCACAGCAAATGGGTTTTTGGTTGTGCACCACTTTCCACAGGGAAACACTGTGTGTGGACAGTGTCTCCTGTGTGCATAAAGTCTCTTTCCAGTGCCAGTGGCCCAGGGAATCCCCTTTGCATAGCTATGTCCTAGGCAGGCCTCTCTTCCTCAGAGAGTTCAACTTATCCAACTGGCAGCTGCCTCAGGTACACATTTCTAGGGAGTCTCAGAGTGGCAGGAAAGTCAGCCCGAGTGAGGAAGGTGGATTGCAGTAAAAAAAAAAAACCAATTGGGCTAGGCATTCCCCATGGAAGAACTAGCTGAAGTCTCTCTGCCTCAAGCAGAACCTTGCATGTGCCTTCAGCATGGCCGAATGAGACAGGAGGTCCCTGGAGACTGCTAGCCTCTGGCAAGTCCTAGAGTCAGTCTATTCCAGGAAACAAGATGCTTGTTATCCCCTTGCTAGGAGTTCCTCCTACAACACTCTAGACCTAGGGGACACACGCTGCTTCACCACTAGCCTGAAAGGAAGCTGCAACATGGCCATCCAGAAAGGCCTGCAGCACTTTCCAGGAACCTTTCTTCTCTATGGCATGTGTGTTTAATCAAAAGAAGCAGGCTGCTTGCCATTTTTTGCAAGGACCTCATCACGCACCTCTCTTGAATTCAAAGGTGAATGAAACTTGAACCATAGGTTCCAGATGAGCTGCAGTCTCTCCATCCACAAAGGTCTGCAGCAGAGTCCAAAACAGCCTGATGCATGGAAGGTTTCAATGGAAGAGTGCCATTCAGAGCATACAGGTAGCTGGTGGCACACCACTTTTCATAGAGAAAAACACTGTGTGTTGTGGGTGCCTCCAGTGTGTGGAAAGACTCTCCCCAGTGCCAGGGGTCCAGGGAATACCTTTTGTTTCCATAACAATGTTTCAGGCAGGACTTCTTTCCTCAAAGAGCTCAACTTCCCAAACTGTTAAACTAGTTCAGGAACACACTTCTAGGGAGTATCAGAATTGTAGACAGGCCAGTCAGAGTTAGGAACGTGGGTTGCAGGCAAAAACCATGGTGGTAAGCATTCCCCCTGAAAGTCATAGCTGAAGCCTCTGTGCATCAGGCAGAACCTTGAATGTGCCTCCAGCCTGGCCTAAACGGACAGGATTTCCCTGAGCACTGCAAGATCTGGGCACGGTCCAGGGTCAGCTAGGCTTCCCTAGGGCCGGTGCTGGTGTAGGATATTGACAGCATGCAGGCCCTCAATGGAGTAAAGTTCATTTGAGAAGGCCCCAGTGTGTTGCCTGTGTGTCCCTTTCACTGCTCAGAAGCTGCAGGTAGACAGGCTGTGTATCCACGTTTCCAGTGGGGCCTGATGAAAAAACAATCATGATCCATTTTTAAGTGGGATTACTGCAACCTCTTAGCTGCATGCCAAATACCCTTGCTGCCTGACCTGACTTCACTGCTGGCAGGCCTCTCTGTGCACAAGCCAGTCTATTCCAAGGAAACAAGGTGCATGCTCTGTTCTTGCTAAGAGCTACTTCTACAGTACTCTTGACCTAGAGGACACAGGCACCTTGACGAGCAGCTTGCAAAGAAGCTACAGCTTAGCCATGCATAAAGACCTGCAGCACTTTCCAGGATCCCTTCTTCTAAGGACTGCTTTCCCGCCTCAAAGATTTGGACGAGGTCACGGATGCTTGGGCCTGCACCATTTTCCATCAGAGAGCGCTGTGAGCCAAAAGCCTTCCCTGTGGCTTCAAAGCACCCTCCAAATCAAAGGCACTTGGGATCGACTCTGTTGCCAGAGGAAAGGCCAAAGCAGGACTCTCTAGCTTGGAGAGCCACAGTGTGTCCTTCTTTTAACTTCTTCAGGAACCCAGTTTGAGAGAGGCTTATCCTTGCATGATTCTCAGCCTGGCAGAAGAAGACAGAGCTCCACCGAAAAACCTATCTGCTTGCATTACCCCATGGATTGCCTCCTTGAGCTCTATCTACATCAAGGAGAAACTGGAATATGCAGCCAGCCTGAAAAAATAGGACAGCTCGTTCCTGAGCACTGCTACTTCATGGCAAGTCCCAGGAAACCCTAGGCCTCCTAAGGCCTTCTCTTGCCTAGGCCATACTTGTCATTCAGACCCCCCAGGGAGCAAATGTCACTTGTGGAAAACCCCATGTGTGGAATGTGTGTGTTTTCATGGCTCTAAAAAGGCAGATACAGAGGCTGGGTGCCCACTTGAAAATGGGGCCTGATGGGCATAGCAGTCATTCCCTGTTTGGGAAGAAGGAAATCTGAGGCCTACAATCTGTACGCAAATCTCCTGGCTGTGATTCTTAGCTTCTGTGCTGTGAAGATGGTCCGAGAACATGAGCATCCAATCGATATTAGCAGGCTACTTGAAATTCTTTGCAAGGATCTCATCCCACAAACCGTCTTGAACTTGAAGGTGAATGAAACTTGACCCATAGCCTGCAGATGAGCTGCAGTCTCTCCATGCACAGAGGCCTGCAGCAGAGCCCATTATAGCCAGGTGCATGGAGGGCTTCAACAGGAGAGTGCCATTCATCGCATAGGTGTTCTCCATTATGCATTGCTTTCCATTGGGAAGCACTGTGTATGGAAATCTCTCCTGTGTGTGGAAAATCTCTCTCTGCACCAGGGACACAATGAATCCCCTTTGTATGCATAGCAATGCTATAGCCAGGCCTCACTTCCACAGAGAGCTCAACTTCCCCAACCATGAATTGGCCTCATGAACACACTTCTAGGGAGTCTGTGGCTGATGGGCAGGTCAGCCTGAGTGAGGAACGTTGATTTCAGAGGAAAACTGCAGTGGTTAGCATTCCCCATGGAAGACCTAGCCGAAATCTCTGTGCCACAGTCAGAAACTTGAATGTGCCTCCAGCCTGACCTAAACAGAGAGGATTTCCCTGAGCACTTCTAGTTTGGGGCATGTCCCAGTGTCAGCTAGGCCTTCCAAGGGCCTTCCATGGCATAAGTCATTCACAGCATGCAGGCCCTCTTCAGAAAAAAGCTCATTGAAGAAGGCCCCAGGGATTTCCAATGTGTCTCTTTCACTCCTCAGAAGCTGCAGGTCCAAAGCCTATGTGTCCACAGTCCCATTGGGCCTGATGACACAACAGTCATGACCCCATTTTTAAGTGGGATAACTGGGGCTTCTTTGCTGCATGCCAAACACCCTTGCTGCCTGACCTCACTTCACTACTGCCAGGCCTCTCTGTGCACAAGCCAATCTATTCCAAGGAAACAAGGTGCTATCTCTCCCCTTGAAAGGTGGTCCTCACACAGCACTCTTGACCTAGAGGACACATGCACCTTAACCACCAGGCTGCAAGGAAGCTACAGCTTAGCCATCCGGAAAGGCCTGTAGCACTTTCCAGGATCCCTTCTTCTAAGGACTTCTTTCCTGCTCCAAAGTCTTGGACAAGGTAATGGATGCTCGGGCCTGCACCATTTTCCATCAGAGAGCACTGCTTGCCTAAAGCCTCCCAAGTGACTCCTGAGCACCCTCCAACCCCCAGGCACTTGGGATCAACTCTGTTTCCAGAGGGAAGGCCAAAGCAGGACTCACTAATTTGGAGAGCCAGAGTGCCTCCTGTTTTGAATCTTCCTCAAGAACCTAGTTTGAGCGACGCTTGTCCTCCCATGCTTGTCAGCCCGGCAGAGGGAGCCCGAGCTCCACAGAAAGAACGATCTTCTTTTCCTTTCCCCATGGATCAGCTGCCTGACCTCTGTGCCTCAAGAAAAACCTCTTATATGTATCAAGCCAGAAGAAATAGGAGAGCTCTTTCATGAGCACTTCTATTCCATGTCAAGTCCCAGGGTCCACCGAGGCCTCCTGGAGCCTCTCTCCCCTACACCATGTATGGCATTCATACACTCTGGGGAGCAAATGTCACACTTGGAAGGGCCCAGGTTGGGGCATGCCTGTGTTATCATGGCTTGGAAAAGGGAGATAGAGATGCTGGGTGTCCACTTCAAAATGGGGCCTGATGGGCATAGCAGGCATTCCCTGTTTGGAAAGCAGGAGATCTGCAGCCTACAATATGCATGCACATCCCCTGGCTACTGTCTTTGCTTCTCTGCTGCCAAGCCTCTGTGACCATAGGTGTGTTTAATCCAATGAAGCAGACTGTTTGCCATTCTTTGCAAGGACCACATCACGCCACATACTTGCACTCAAAAGTGAAGGAAATTTGACCCATAGCCTCCAGATGAGTGGCAATCTCTCCATTCAAAAAGGCCTGCAGCAGAGTCCATGACAGCCTGGTGAATGGAGGGCTTCAAGGGACGGGGCCATTCGTTGCTGACAGATTCTCCATTTTGCACTATTTTCACTGGGGAAACACGGTGTGCAGAAAGGGTCTCCTGTATGCGGAAAGTCTCTTCAATGTGCTAATGGTACAGGAATCCCCTTTGCATGCATAGCAATATTCTAAGCAAGCTTCCCATCCTTGGAGATCTAAATGTCCATAACTGTCAGACTGCCTCGGAAACACACTTTTAGGGAGTCTGTGGCTGCTGGGCAGGTCGGCCCAAGGGAGGAATGTGGATTGCAGGGAATAACCAAGGTGCTTACCATTCCCCCTGCAAGTCCTAGCTGAAATCTCTGTGCATTAAGCAGACCCCTGAATAAGCCTCCAGCCTGGCATAAGCGGACAGGATTTCCCTGAACAGGGCTTGTTTGGGGCACGTGCCAGGATGAGTTAGGCCATCTGAGGGCCTACACTGGCATCGGCCATAGCCACCATGCAGACCCTCGACGGAGCAAAGTTCATTCAGGAAGGCCCCAGGGTGTTGCCTGTGTGTCTCTTGCACTGCTCGGAAGCTACAGATCCAGAGGCTGTGTGTCCACGTTCCCATTGGGGCCTGATGACAAAAGAGTCATGACCCCATTTTCAAGCGGGATTTCTGCAGCCTCTTAGCTGCATGCTAAACCCCCTTGCTGCCTGACCTCTCTTCGCTGCTGGCATTTCTCTCTGTGCACAAGCCAGTCTATTTCAAGGAATCATGGTGCTTGTTCTCCCCTTGCTAGGAGCTCCTCCTACAGCACTCTTGACCTAGGAGACACACGAACCTTGACCAACAGCTTGCAAGGAAGCTGCAGCTTAGCCACCCAGAAAAGCCTGCAGCAATTTCCAGAATTCCTTCTTCTAAGGGCAGGAGATATTTTTGGCACACAATGTTTCCCCATGGATAACAGTGCAAAAGGGAGCATTCATTTGCTACTCATGGTACTCTCCCATTGAAGCCTTCAATGTAGCAGGCTGTCATGGACTCTGCTGCAGGCTCTTGTGGATGGAGAGACTGCAGCTCTCTGGAGACTCTGGGCCAAGTTTCATTCACCTTTGAGTTCAAGTGGGATGCGGGATGAGGTCCTTGCAAAGAATGGCAAGCAGCCTGCTTCACTGAATTAAACACACACGTGGTCAGAGAGGCTCGGCAGCAGAGAAGCAAAGACGTGCAGCCAGGGGGATGTGCATGCAGCTTGGAGGCCCCAGATCTCCTGCTTCCCAAACAGGGAATGACTGCTATGCTCAACAGGCCCCATCTTCAAGCGGGCACCCAGCCTCTGTATATGTCATTTCCGAGCCATGAAAATACACATATGCCACACTGGGCCCTTCCCAGTGTAACATTTGCTGCCCAAGGTGTGTGAATGCCATGCATAGCCTACGTGAGAGAGGCATCAGGAGACCTCGGACAATCCTGGGACTTCCCATGGAATAGTAGTGCTCACGAAAGAGCTCCACTGATTCCTCAGGCTGGATGCACATTCAAGTTTCTGCTTGAGGCAGTGAGAGGTTAGGTATGTGATCCAAGGGGAAAGGTAAAGCAGAGAGTTTTTTTGATGGCGCTCGGCCTCTATCTGCTGGCCTGAGAAACGTGCAAGGATAAGCCTCACTCAAATTGGGTTCCTGAACAAGTTTCAAAGCAGGAGGCACTCTGGCTCTCCAAGCTAGAGGTTCCTGCTTTGTCCTTCCCTCTGGCAGCAGAGTCGATCCCAAGGGCCTGTGGGTTGGAGGGTGATCGGAAGTCGCAGGGGTGGGTTTAGGCACACAGTGCTCTCTGATGGAAAACAGTGCAGGCCTGAGCACCGCTGACCTCGTCCAAGACTTTGGAGCAGGAAAGCAGTCCTTAGAAGAAAGCATCCTGGAAAGTGCTGCAGGCCTTTCTGGATGGTGAAGCTGCAGCTTCCTTGCAAGCTAGTGATCGAGGTGCATGTGTCCCCTATGTCAAGGGTGCTGTGGTGGGACCTCCAAGCAAGGGGATAGCAAGCACCATGATACCTTGGAAAAGACTGGCTTGTGCGCAGAGAGGAATGCCCTCAGGAGGGTTCTGAAGAGAGGTCAGGAGGCAACGGTGTTTGACATGCAGCTAAGGGGCCGCAGAAATCCCGCTTGAAAATTTGGTTATGACTGTTTTGCCATCAGGCCCCAATGACAACATGCACACACAGCCTCTGGACCTGCAGTTTCCGAGCAGTGCAAGAGACACACAGACAACACCCTGGGACATTCTCAAATGAAACTTGCTCTGTAGAGGGCCTGTTTGATGGCAATGGCCTAGGCCAGCACAGGCTCTAGGGAGGCCTGACTGAGCCTGGGATGGGCCACAAACTAGCAGTCCTCAGGGAAAGCCTGTGCATTGAGGCCAGGCTGCAGGCACATTCAGGGTTGTGTCTGATGCAAAGAGACTTCAGCTAGGACTTCCAGGCGGAGTGCTTAGCATTGTGGTTTCTTCCTGCAACCCAAGCTCCTCACTCGGGCCACCCTGCCAGTCAGTGCCACACTCCCTACAAGTGTGTTCCTGACACAGTTGGACAGTTGGGGAAGTGGAGCTCTCCAAGCAAAGGAATCCTGTTATGCCCATCAGGCCCCATTTCCAAATGGGCACCCAGCCTCTATATCTGCCATTTCAGAGCCATGAAACACATGCAGGCTGCACCCCGAGCCCTTCCAAGTGTGACCTTTGCTCCCTGAGGGGGCTGAATGCCACGTCTGGCTAAGGTGGGAGAAGGCCCTAGGAGGTCTTGGGGGACCTGCCATGGCATAGCAGTGCTCTGGAAAGAGCACTCTGCTTTCTTGAGGCTGGATGTACATTCGAGTTTCTGCTTGAGGCAGAGAGAGATCAGATAGGCGATCCACGGGGGAAGGCAGCAGAGTTTTTCGGAGGAGCTCCGTCTCTCACTGCCACGCAACAAGCTTGGTATGATAAGTCTACCTCCAGCTGGGTTATTGAGGAAGTTTCAAAGCAGGAGGCACTCTGGATCCACAAGCTAGAGAGTCCTGCTTAGGACTTCCCTCTGGCAACAGAGTGGATGCCAAGTGCCTGTGGGTTGGAGGGTGCTTGGAAGCTGCAGGGAATGCTTTTGGCACCCAGTGCTGTCCAATGGAAAATGCTGCAGGCCCGAGCATCCATGAACTCCTCTGAGGCTTTGGAGCAGGAAGCAGTCATTAGAAGAAGGCTTCCTGCATATTGCTGCAGGCCTTTCTGGATGGCTAGGCTGCAGCTTCCTTGCAGGCTGCTGGTCCACGTGCATGTGGCCCCTGGTCAAGTGCGTTGAGGAGGAGCTCCTAGCAAGGGGAGAGCAGGCACCTTGTTTCCTTGGATTAGACTGTCTTGTGCACAGAGAGGCCTACCATCAGTGAAGACAGTGTAGGCAGCAAGGGGGTTTGGCATGCAGCTAAGGGGCTGCAGGTGTCCCACTTGAAATGGGGTTCATTACTGTATTGTCATCAGGCCCCAATGGCAATGTGCACACCCAGCCTCTGGACCTGCAGCTTCTGAGCTGTGGCAGAGACACAAAGGAAACACCCTGGGGCCTTCTCGAATGAAACTTGCTCCATAGGGGTCCTTCTTGTGGGAATGACCTATGCCAGCAAAGACCATAGGTAAGCCTGGCTGAGCCTGGCACGGACCCCGACCTTGCAGTGCTCAGGAAAAGTCGGTTCATTGAGGCCTGGCTCAGGCACATTCAAGGTTGTGCCTGATGCAGAGAGACTTCAGCTAGGACTTCCAGGGGGAATGCTAAGCGCCATGTTTTTCCCTGCAATCCATGGTCCTCACCCAGGCCGCCATGCCCATCATTCACACCCTCCCTAGAAGTGTATTCCTGAGGCAGTTGGACAGTTGGGGAAGTGGAGCTCTCCGAGGAAAGGAGGCCTGCCTAGAACATTGCTCTGCATACAAAGGGGATTCCCTGCGTCCCTGGTGCTGGGGAGAGAATTTCCACACACAGGAGACACTTTGCACACACAGTATATCCCCATGGAAAGCAGTGTAAAAAAGAGCACCCACCTGGGACGCATGGCACTCTCCCATTGAAGCCCTCCATGCAGCAGGCTGTCATGGACTCTGCTGCAGGCCTTTGTGGCTGGAGAGACTGCAGCTCCTCTGGAGGCTCTGGGTCAATTTGCACTCCCCTTTGAGTAAACGAGGCTTGTGGGATGAGGTCCTTGCAAAGAATGGCAAGCAGCCTGCTCCTTTTGATTAGATGCACGTGTTGTAAGAGAGGTTTGGGAGCAGAGAAGAAGAAAGAGGGGCAGCCAGAGAAGGGATTTGCATGCAGCTTGGGGGCCGCAGATCTCTTGCTTCCCAAGCAGGGAATGCATTTTATGTCCACCTGGCCCATTTCCAAGTGGCCACCCAGCTCCTGTACCTGATGTTTCTGAGCCATGAAAACACATGCATGCCGTACACCGAGCCCTTTCAAGTGTGAATTTTGCTCCCCAGGGGGGCTGAATGCCATGTCTGGCTTAGGTGAGAGAAGGCCCTAGAAGGCCTTGGGGGATCTGCCATGGCATAGCAGTGCTCGGGAAAGAGCACTCTGCTTTCTTCAGGCTGGATGGACATTCGAGTTTCTGCTTGAGGCCTAGAGATGTCAGATAGGCAATCCATGGGGAAAGTCAAAGCACAGAGTTTTTCAGTGGAGCTCCGGCTCCCTCTGCTGGCCGACAAGCATGGAAGGATAAGCCTCACTCCAGCTGGGTTCCTGAGGAGGTTGCAAAGCAGGAGGCACTCTGACTAACATGCTAGAGAGTCCTGCTTAGGACTTCCCTCTGGCAACAGAGCGGGTGCCAAGGGTATGTGGGTTGGAGGGTGCTTGGAACCAGCAGGGGAGGTTTTGGCACCCAGTGCTCTCCAATGGAAGATGCTGCAGTCCCGAGCATTCATGAACTCCTCCAAGGCTTTGGAGTGGGAAAACTGTCTTTAGAAGAAGGCTTCCTGCATATTGCTGCAGGCCTTTCTGGATGGCTAAGCTGCAGCTTCCTTGCAGGCTGCTGGTCCACGTGCGTGTGGCCCCTGGTCAAGAGTGCTGCAGAAGGAGTTCCTAGCAAGGGGAGAACAGGCACCTTGTTTCCTTGGAATAGACTGACTTGTGCACAGAGAGGCCTGCCAGCAATGAACACAGCACAGGCAGCAAGGGGGTTTGGCATGCAGCTAAGAGGCCACAGGGGCCCTGCTTGAATTTGGGGTCATGACTGTTTTGTCATCAAGCCCCCATGGCAACGTGCACACACAGCTGCTGGACCTGCAGCTTCTGAGCAGTGCAAGAGACACACAGGCAACAGCATAAGGCCTTCTCGAATGAACATTTCTCCATAGAGGGCCTGCTTGCTGGCAATGGCCTAGGCCAGCACAGGCCCTAGGTAGGGCTGTCTCAGCCTGGGACGGGCACTGACCTAGCAGTGCTCATAGAAAGACTGTGCATTGAGGCCAGGCTGCAGGCATATTCAAGGTTGTGCCTGGTGCAGAGAGACTTCAGCTAGGACTTCCAGGGGGAATGCTAAGCGCTGTGGTTTTTCCCTGCAATCCACGTTCCTCACTCGGGTCGTCCTGCCCGTCAGTGCCACCCTCCCTAGAAGTGTGTTCCTGAAGCAGTTGAACAGTTGGGGAAGTGGAGCTCTCCGAGGAAGGGAAGTCTGCCTAGAACATTGCTCTGTGTACAAAGAGGATTCCCTGTGCCCCTGGTGCTGGGGAGAGACTTTCTGCACTCAGGAGACACTTTGCACACACAGTGTATCCCCATGGAAAGTGGTGTGAATAAGAGCACCCACCTGGTATGCATGGCACTCTCCCATAGAAGCCCTCCATGCATCAGGCTGTCATGGACTCTGCTGCAGGCCTTTGTGGCTGGAGAGACTGCAGCTCCTCTGGAGGCTCTGGGTCAATTTTCACCTCCCAATGAGTTCAAGAGGGTCGTGGGATGAGGTCCTTGCAAAGAATGGCAAGCAGCCTGCTCCTTTCGCTTAGACGCACCTGTTGTGAGCGAGGCTTGGCAGCAGAGAAGAAGAAAGAGGGGCAGCCAGGGAGGAGATTTGCATGCAGCTTGGGGGGCCCCAGATCTCTTGCTTCCCAAACAGGGAATGACTGCTATGCCCCAAAAGTCCCCATTTCGAAGTGGGCAGCCAGGCTCTGTATCTGCCATTTCTGAGCCATGAAAACACATGCATGCTTCACTCTGAGCCCTTCCAAGTGTGACCTTTGCTCCCTGGGGAGGCTGAATGCCACATCTGACTTATGTGAGAAAAGACCCTAGGAGGCTTTGGGGGACCTTCCATGGCATAGCAGTGCTCGGGAAAGAGCACTCTGCTTTCTTGAGGCTGGATGCACATTCGAGTTTTTGCTTGAGGCAGAGAGAGGTCAGATAGGCCATCCATGGGTGAGTGCAAAGCGGAGAGTATTTCGGTGGAGCTCTGGCTCCCTCTGCCAGCCAACAAGCTTGGAAGGATAAGCCTCGCTCCCAGCTAGGTTCCTGATGAAGTGTCAAAGCAGGAGGCACTCTGGCTCACATGCTAGAGTCCTGCGTAAGACTTCCCTCTGGCAACAGATTGGGTGCCAAGTGCCTGTGGGCTGGTGGGTGCTTGGAAGCCACAGGGGAGGCTTTTGGTGTACAGTGCTCTTCGATGGAAAATGTTGCAGGCCTGAGCATCCATAAACTCCCCCAAGGCTTTGAAGCAGGGAAGCTGTCTTTAGAAGAAGGCTTCCTGCAAAGTGCTGCAGGCCTTTCTGGATGGCTAAGCTGCAGCTTCCTTGCAGGCTGCTGGTCCACGTGCGTGTGGCCCCTAGTCAAGATTCCTTTAAGAGGAGCTGATAGGAAGGAGATAGCAAGCACTTTGTCTCCTTGGAATAGACTGTCTTGTGCACACAGAGGCCTGCCAGTAGTGAAGACAGTGCAGGCAGCCGGGGTGTTTGGCATGCAGCTAAGAGGCCACAGGAGTCCCGCTTGAAATTGGGGTCATGACTGTTTTGTCATCAGGCCCCAATGGCAATGTGCACACACAGCCTCTGGACCTGCAGCTTCTGAGCAGTGCAAGACACACACAGGCAAGACCCTAGGGCCTTCTAGAATGAACTTTGCTCCATAGGGGGCCTGCTTGTGAGAATCTCCTAATCCAGCAAAGGCCCTAAGGAGCCCTGGCTGAGCCTGCGACGGGGCCCGATCTAGCAGTTCTCAGGAAATCCTGTGCATTGAGGCCAGGCTGCAGGCACATTCAAGATTGTGCCTTATGCAGAGAGACTTCAGCTAGGACTTCCAGGGGTATTGCTAAGTGCCGTGGTTTTTCCCTGCAATCCACGATCCTCGCTTGGGCTGCCCTGCCCGTCAGGCACACAGTCCCTAGAAGTGTGTTCCTGATGCAGAATGACAGTTAGGAAAGTGGAGCTCTCCAAGCAAGGGAGGCCTGCCTAGAACATTGCTCTGCATACAAAGAGGATTCCTGTGCTTCAGGCGCTGGGGAGAGACTTTCTGCACGTAGGAGACAATTTGCACACACACTATTTCCCCATGGAATGCAGTGTGAAATAGAGCATCCTGTTGGGACACATGGCACTCTCCCATCAAAGCCCTCCATGCAGCAGGCTGTCATGGACTCTGCTGCAGGCCTATGTGGATGGAGAGACTGCAGCCCCTCTGGTGCCTCTGGGTCAATTTTCACTCCCCTTCAAGTTCAAGAGTGTTGTGGGATGAGGTCCTTGCAAAGAATGACAAGCAGCCTGCCTCTTTCAATTTGATGCACATGTTGTGAGAGAGGCTTGGCAGCAGAGAAGAAGAAAGAGGAGCAGCCAGGGAGGGGATTTGCATGCAGCTTGGAGGCCCCAGATCCCCTGCTTCCCAAGCAGGGAATGCCTGCTATGCCCATCAGGCCCGATTTACAAGTGGGCACCCAGCCTCTGGATCTGCCCTTTCCCAGCCATGAAAACACAGGCAGGCTGCATCCTGAGCCCTTCCAAGTGTGACCTTTGCTCCCTGGGGAGGCTGAATGCCACATCTGGAGAAGGTGGGAGAAGGCCCTAGGAGGCCTCGGGGGACCTGCCATGGCAGAGCAATGCTCGGGAAAGAGCACTCTTCTTTCTTGAGGCTGGATGCACATTCGAGTTTCTGCTTGAGACAGAGAGAGATCAGATAGGTGATCCAAGGGGGAGGCAAATCAGAGCATTTTTCAGTGGAGCTCTGGCCCTCTCTGCCGGCCGACAAGCATGGAAGGATAAGCCTCACTCCAACTGGTTTCCTGAAGAAGTTGCAAAGCAGGAGGCACTCTGGCTAACATGCTAGAGAGTCCTGCTTAGGACTTCCCTCTGGCAAAAGAGAGGATGCCAAGGGCCTGTGGGTTGCTGGGTGCTTGGAAGCCACAGGGGAGACTTTTGGCACCCAGTGCTCTCCGATGGAAAACGCTGCAGGCCCAAGCATCCATGAACTGCTCCAAGGTTTTGGAGTGGGATAGCTGTCCTGAGAAGAAGGCTTCCTGCAAAATGCTGCAGGCCTTTCTGGATGGCTAAGCTGCAGCTTTCTTGCAGGCTGCTGGTCCAGGGGCGTGTGTCCCCTGGTCTAGAGTGCTGTAGGAGGAGCTCCTAGCAAGGGGAGAGCAGGCACCTTGTTTCCTTGGAATAGACTGTCTTGTGCACAGAGAGGTCTGTCAGCAGTGAAGACCGTGCAGGCAGCAAGGGTCTTTGGCATGCAGCTAAGAGACCACTGGAGAATCGCTTGAAATTGGGGTCATGACTGTTTTGTCATCAGGCCCCCGTGGCAACGTGCACACACAGCTTCTGGATCTATACCTTCTGAGCAGTGCAAGAGACACACAGGCAACAACCTGGGACCTTCTCGAATGAACTCTGCTCCATAGAGGGCCTGCTTGCTGGGAATGGCCTTGGCCACCAATGGTCCTTAGGAGGCCTGGCTTAGCCTGGGACAGGCCCCAACCGAGCAGTGCTCAGGGAAAGTCTATGCATTGAAGTCAGGCTTCAGGCACATTCAACGTTGTGCCTGGTGCAGAGAGACTTCAGCTAGGACTTCCAGGGGGAATGCTAAGCACCATGGTTTTTCCCTGCAATCCACGTGCCTCACTTGGGGTGCCCCACCCATCTGTCCCACACTCCCTAGAAATAGGTTCCTCAGGCAGTTGGACAGTTGGGGAAGTGGACCTCACCCAGCAAGGGAGGCCTACCTAAAACATTCGTCTGTGTACAAAGAGGATTCCATGAGCCTCTGGCACTGTGGAGAGATTTTCTACATAAAGGAGACACTTTCTGCCCTCAGTGTTTCCCAATGGAAAGCAGTGAGGAAAGAAGCACCATTTACTACACATGGCCTGCAGCACATTCCAGGATACCTTCTTCTATGGACTGCTTTCCTGCTCCAAAGTCTTGGACGAGGTCAGGGATGCTCGGGCCTACACCATTTTCCATCAGGGAGCACTAAAGCCTAAAGCCTCTGCTGCGACTTCCCAGCAGCATCCAAGCCACAGGCTCTTGGGATCGACTCTGTTGCCAGAGGGAAGGCAACAGAGCTTGGAGAGCCAATCTCTGCTTTGAATCTTCCTCAGGAACCCCATTTGAGGGAGGATTATCCTTGCACGTTTGTCAATCCGGCAGAGGGAGCCCGAGCTACACAGGAAAAAAAAAACTGCTTTGCCTTTCCACTTGGATCGCCTACCTGACCTCTCTCTGCCTCAAGCAGAAACTTGAATGTGCGTCCAGCCTGAGGAATCAGGAGAGCTCTTTCGTGGGCACTGCTATTCCATGGCAAGACCCAGGGTCCGCCAAGGTCTCCTGGTGCCTCTCTCACGTAGGCTATGCATGGCATTCAGACACCTTGGGCAGCAAATGTTACACTGGGAAGGGCCCAGTGTCTGGAATGTGTGTATTTTCATGGCTCAGAAACGGCAGATACAGAGCCTGGGTGTCCACTTGAAAATGGGGCCTGATGGGCATAGCAGTCATTCCCTGTTTGGGAAGCAGGAGATCTGGGGCCTCCAAGCTGCATGCACATCCCCCTGGCTGCACGTCTTTGCTTCTCTGCTGCCGAGCCTCTCTGACCACGTGTGTGTTTAATTCAGTGAAGCAGGCTGCTTGCCATTCTTTGCAAGGACCTCATCCCACAATCCACTTGAACTCGAAGGTGAATGAAACTTGACCCAGAGCCTCCAGGTGAGCCACAGTCTCTCCATCCACAAGAGCCTGCAGCAGAGTCCATGACTGCCTCCTGCATGGAAGGCTTCAATGAGAGAGTGCAATGTGTAGCAAACGGGTGCTCCTCTTTGCACTGCTTTCCACGGGGAAACACTGCATGTGGAAAGGGTCTCTTGTGAGCGGAATGTTTCTCCCCAGTGCCAGGGGCGCAGGCAATCCCCTTTGTATGCATAGCAGTTTTCCAAGCAGGCCTCCCTTCCTGGGAGAGCTCAACTTCCCCAACTGTCAAACTGCCTCAGGAACATGCTTCTTGGGAGTCTGTGGCTGCCGGGCAGGCCGGCCCGAGGGAGGAACATGGATTGCAGGAAATAACCAAGGTGCTTACCATTCCCCCTGCAAGTCCTAGCTGAAATCTCTGTGCATCAGGCAGACTCTGGAATGTGCCTCCAGCCTGGCCTAAATGGACAGGATTTCCCAGAGCACAGCTTATTTGGGGCACGTGCCAGTGTCAGTTAGGCCTTCCGAGGGCCTTCCCTGGCGTAGGCTATACCCACCATGCAGGCCCTCGACAGAGCAAAGTTCATTCAGGAAGGCCCCAGTGTGTTGCCTGTGTGTCTCCTTCACTGCTCGGAAGCTGCGGGTCCAGAGGCTGTGTGTCCACGTTCCCATTGGGGCCTGATGACAAAAGAGTTATGACCCCATTTTCAAGCGGGATTTCTGCAGCCTCTTAGCTGCATGCCAAACACGCTTGCTGCCTGATCTCTCTTCACTGCTAGCAGGCCTCTCTGTGCACAAGCCAGTCTATTCCAAGGAAACAAGGTGCTTGCTCTCCCCTTCCTAGGAGGTCCTGCCACAGCCCTCTTGCCCTAGGGGACACAAGCACCTTGACCACTAGCCTGCAAGGAAGCTGCCATTTAGCCATCCAGAAAGACCTGCAGCACTTTCCAGGATCCCTTCTTCTAAGGACTGCTTTCCTGCTCCAAAGTCTAGGACGAGGTCATGGATGCTCGGGCCTGCACCATTTTCCATCAGGGAGCACTGTGTGCCTAAAGCCTCTGCTGCGACTTCTGAGCAGCCTCCAAGCCACAGCCTCTTGGGATCAACTCTCTTGCGAGGGGGAAGGCCAAAGCAGGAATCTCTAGCTTGGAGAGCCAGAATACCTCCTGCTTTGAATCTTCCTCAGGAACCCAATTTGAGTGAGGCTTATCCTTCCCTGCTTGTCAGCCCAACAGAGGGATTCAGAATTCCCTGAAAAACTTCTCTGATTTGCCTTCCCCTATGGATCACATAGCTGGCCTCTCTCTGTCTCAAACAGAAACTTGAATGTGCATCTAACCCAAAGAAATAGGAGAGTTCTTTCCTGAGCCCTGCTAGGCCAAGAAAAGTCACAGGGTCCCCCCTGGCCTCCTAGGACCTTCTCCCACCCAGGCCATACATGGCACTCAGGACCCCCTTGGAGCAAATGTCACAGTTGGCTGGGCAAGTGTGTGGCATGTGTGTGTTTTTATGGCTCAGAAACGGCAGATAGAGAAGCTGGGTGTCCACTAGGAACGTGGGGCTTGATGGGCATAGCAGTCATTGCCAGTTTGGCAAGCAGGAGATCCGGGGCCTGCAGTATGCATGCCAATCCCCCTGGCTGCCAATCTGAGAATCTCTGCTGCCAAGAGTCTCTAACAACACGTGTGTCTAATTTAAAGAAACAGGCTGCTTCCCATTCTTTGCAAGGACCTCATCCTGCAACCCTCTTGAACTCGATGGTGAATGAAACTTGACTCTTATCCTCTAGAGGTGCTGCAGTCTCTCCATCCACAAAGGCCTGCAGCAGAGTCCCTGACAGCCTGGTACATAGAGGGCTTCAACAGGAGAGTGCCATTGGTAGGAAACAGGTGCTATGTTGTGCACTGCTTTCCACAGAGAGCACAGTGTGTGGAACTTGTCTCCTGTGTGTGGAACGGTTCTCCCCAGCACCAGCGGACCATGGATTCACCTTTGTATGCAGAGCCATGTTCTAAGCAGACCTCCCTTCCTCGGAGAGTTCAACATCCCCAACTGTCCAACTGCCTCAAGAACACACTTCTAGGGAGCCTTTGAGTGGTAGGCAGGGAGGCCCAAATGAGGAAGGTGGATTGCAGGGAAAACCAACCGTGCTTAGCATTCCCCCTGGATGTCCTAGCTGAAGTCACTCTGCCTCAAGCAGAACGTTGTATGTTCCCCCAGCCTGGTCGAAAAAGACAGGATTTCCCTGAGCGCTGCCAGGCCCGGGCACATCCCTGGGTGGGCTAGACCTCCCTAAGACTTGCACTTGCATAGGCCATTCCTATCATGCAGCTCCTTTCAGAGCAAAGTTCATTTGCGAAGGCCCCAGGATGTTCCTAGTGTGTCTCTTTCACTGCTAGGAAGCTGCATGTACAGAGACTGTGCTTCCACGTTCCCTTTGGGGCTTAATGACCAAACAGTCATGACCCCATTTTCAAGTGGGATTCCTTCAGCCTCTTAGCTGCATGCCAGACACCCTTGCTGCCTGACGTCTCTTCACAGCTGGGATGCCTCTCTGGGCACAAGCCAGTCTATTCCAAGGAAACAAGGTGCTTGCTCTCCCCTTGCTAGGAGGTCCTCCTACAGCACTCTTGACCTAGGGGACACATGTACCTTGACTTGACGGCCCTGAGTGTCACCTTGCCCCAGCCACAGCCTGCCAGGCAGAGTGCCACTTCATGTGAGTTACCAGTGTGGCAATGCTGTCTCGGCCACCAGGTGTCACTTCGGCCTTCTAACATCCTTCCTGGTGGTGTCTCACCATGTGCATGACACACACATGGTGAGGCCATCATGGCCACCGTGTGTCTCCTTGGCCTGGTCACACCCCATTCACATGGGTTTCACTTCCAACATGCTACCCACGTGGCAGGGTTATCAAGGCCACTGGGTGTCACCTGGCCCTTTCACACCCTTCCCCGTGGGATGTCCCCTCCCATGGGCCACCTGCATGGTGGGGCATTTCACAGCCGTCCGGTGTACCTTCGCCCAGTCACACCACGCCAGGCAGGGTGACACCTCACGTGTTTCACTCATCTGGTGCAGGCCTCACTGCCGCCAGGTGTCACCTTAGCCTGGTAACACCCTGGCCAGTGGGGTGCAACCTCAGTTGAGTCACCTGTGTGGCAGGGCCGTCATGGCTGCCACTGTCATCTTGTCCAGTCCAGACACTCCACCTGGCAGGGTGTCACCTCACATGGGTCACCCATGTGTTAAGGGCACCATGGATGCTGGGTGTCACCTTGGTCCCATCACACCCCACCCAGTGGGGTGCCACCTCGCATGGGTCACCAGTGTGGTGAGGCTGTCATGGCTGCCGGGCATCATCAAGGCCCAGTCACACCCTGCCTGACAGGGTGTCACCTCACACGGGTCACCCATGTGGAGAAGCTGCCATGTCTGCCAGGTGTCATCTCAGCCAAGTCACACCCCTCCCAGCTGGGTGTCACCTCCCCTATGCCACCTGCAGGGTGGGGCCGTCTTGGCCGTCAGGTGTACTTTGGCCTGGTAACGCCATGCGGGGCATGGTGGCACCTCGTGTGGGTCAATCATGTGGCATGGACCTCACGGCCACCATGTGTCACCTAGGCCCGGTCACACCCCACCTGGCAGGTTGCCACCTCATGCTGCCTCCCTTGTGGCAAGCCTGTCATGGCTGCTGGTGTCACCTGACTGTAGACACACACCACCCAGTGGGGTGTCACCCACATTCCACCTGCATGGCAAGGCCATCAAGGCCACCAGGTGTAACTTCAGCCCACTCATACCCCACCCAGTGGGGTGTCACCTGGTACATGCCACCCATGTGGTGAGGCCATCACAGCCACTGGGTGTCACATCACCACAGTCACACCACCCAGTGAGGTGGCACCTCACATGGGTCATGCACATGGCGAGGCCATCATGGCCTCCAGGTGTCACCTCGGTCTGGTCACATCACACAAGGCAAGTTCCACCTTGCATGGGTTACCCACATGGCAAGGCCGTCACAGCCACCAGGTGTCACTACAGCCCAGTCGTGCCCCACCCAGGGGGGTGCCACGTCACACATGTCACCTGCGTTGCAAGGCCCTCATGGCCACTGGTGTCACCTTGGCCTGGTATAGCCCACCCTGTGGGGTGTCAGTTCCCATGTGCCACCCAGATAGCAAGGCTGTCATGGCTGCCGGGTGTCACCTTGGCCCGGTCACACCACAACCAGCAGGGTGTCACCTCTCATGGGTCACCCAAGTGGTGAGCCCTTCACAGACACCAGGTGTCCCCTGGTCCCTGTCACACCCCACCTGGTGGAGTGCCACCTCACACAGGTCACTCATGTGGCAAGGCATTCACTGCCGTCTGGTGTCACTTCAGCCTGGGCACACCAGGCCTGGTGTGGTGGCACCTCATGTGGGTCACTTGCATGGCAAGGCCATCACAGCAGCCGGGTGTCCCCTCAGCCCCATCACATACCACCTGGTGGGGTGGCACTTGGCCTGTGTCAACCACATGGTGAAGATGTCACTGCCACCAGGTGTCTCCTCAGCCCTGTCACACCCTGCCTTGCAGGGTGTCATCTCTCATGTGCCACCCACTCAGCGAGGCCGTCATGGCCACTGGGTGTCCCATTGGCCCCATTACATCACACCCGGTGGTGTGCCACCTCATGCATGCCACCTGCATGGCACAGCCTTCACTGCTGCCAGGTGTCACCTCGGTCCAGTCACACCACAGCTGGCAGGGTGGCACCTCATGCATGCCACCCATGTAGCAAAGCTGTCACAGCTGTCGGGTGTCCCCTCAGCCCCATCACATCCTGCCTGGCAGGGTGTCACCTCACACATGCCACCTGCAAGGCGAGGCCTTCACGGCCACCAGTTGTCACCTCAGTCTGGTCACACCATGCCTGGCGATGTGCCACCTCGCAAGGTTCACCAGCATTGGGAAGCCATCACGGCCGCCAGGTGTCCCCTCGACCCAGGCACAGCCCTCATGGCCAGACACATCCATGCCTGGGGCATCCACATGGCAAGGTCGTCATGGCTGTCAGGTGTCAGCTCAGCCCTGGCACAACCCACCCAATGGAGTGCCACTTCCCAGGGGACACCCATGTGGTGAGGCTATCATAGCTTCTGGGTATCACCTCAGCCCGGGGACACCCCACCAGATTGGGTGCCACTGCACATGGGACAACCACGTGGTGAGGCCATCATGGTTGCCAAGTGTAACCTTGGCCCAGGCACACCCACACAGTGGGTTGCCACCTCACATGGGTCACCCACAAGGTGAGCCCATCACAGTTTCTGGCTGTCACCTCGGCCTGGTCACACCCCACCCGGCATGTTGCCACCTTGCAAACGTCCCTCATGTAGTGAGGGCTTCAAGGCTGCTGGGTTTCTCCTCAGCCTGGACATGTCCCCCTGGTGGGGTGCCACCTTGTGAGGGTCACCCACATGGTTATCTCAGCCACTGTATGTCACCATGGCCCAGTCACAGCCTTCCTGGCAGGGTGCCACATCGCACATGTCAACCATGTGGCATGGCTGTCTCGGCTGCCTGAAGTCACCTCAGCCCGGGAATACCCAGCCCAGCTGGGTGCCATCTCACACAGGTCATCCATGTGGCAAGGTACGCTTGACAACTGGGTGTCACCTTGGCCCGGGCACATCCCCCAGGCAGGGTGAGAACTCTTGTGGATCACCAGCCTCACGAGGACATCATGGCCACCTGGTGCCACCTCAGCCCAGGCACAACCCTCCTGCCGGTGTGCCACCTCATGTGGGTCACCCATGTGGTGAGGCCCTCAGGGGTGCTGGGTTTCACCACAGCCCAGGCACACCCACATGTTGGGGTGCCACCTAGTGCAGTTCACCCATGTGGCAAGGCCCTAATGGCCACCTGGTGTCAACTCGGCCAGGTGACACAGCCTGGAGGGGTGCACATTTCACGGGTCACCTGCATGGTAAGCCATCACAGCAGCTGGGTGTCACCTAGGCCCCATCACACCCAGCAGAGTGCCACCTTCCACGGTTTACCCACATGGTGAGGCCATCACAGCTGCTGGGTGTCACCTCACACAAGTCACACTCTGCCTGTCAGGGGTTCACCTCAGGGTGCACCTGCTTTGCGAGCCTATCACACCCACTGGGTTTCACCTCACCTCTGGGACACCCTGCCTGGAAGGGTGTCACCCTGCACATGCCAGCCATGAGACAAGGACATCACAGCGGCTGGGTGTCACCTCCACCCATGCACACTCCTCCTGGCATGGTGTCACCTTCCATGTGCCACCTGCAGGATGAGGCCCTCCCAGAGGTCAGGTATCACCTTGGTCCAGCCACACCATGCAAGGCAGAGTGCCACCTTCCACTGGTCACCTGTGTGGCAATGCCATAATGACTGCTGGGTGACACCACATCCTGGAGACACCCCACCCTTCAGGTTGTGACCTCACATGGGTCACCCACGTGGTGAGGCCATCATGGTCACTGAGTGTAACCTCAGCCCAGGCACACCCTGTGTGGTGGGGAGCAAATTCATGCAGGTGACCTGCATGGAAAAGGCATCATGGCCACTGGGTGTCACCTAGGCCATAGCACACCCCACCCTGTGGGGTTCCACCTCGTTTGGGACACCCACATGGTGTAAGCCATCACAGACACCAGGTATCACCTCAGCCATGGCACATGCCACCAGCCTTGTGCCACCTTGTGCAGGTCACCTGTATGGTGAAGATTTCATGGCTGTGGGTGTCATCACGGTTTGGACATACCATGCCATGTGGAATGCCACCTAATGTGGGGCAACCATATTTAGAGGCTGTCACAGCCACTGGGTGTCACCTCAGCCCCATCATATCCCACTAGGCTGGGTGCCACCTCACAAGGGTCACCTGCATGGTGAGGCCATCATAGCCGCCACATGTCACCTTGGCCTGGCACACCCTGACTTACAGGGTGCTGCCTCACTCAGGTCACCTCCATGACAGGGCATCATGGCCACTGTGTGTCACCTTGGCCCAGGAACAACCCACAGGGGGGTGCCAACTCACATGGGTCACCCATGTGGTGAGGCCATCATGGCCGCTGGGTGTCACCTCAATCTGGGCACACCCCACCCAGCTGGTTCACTTTGGCCTGGGCACAGTCTGCTCAGTGGGGTTCCAATTCATACGTTTCCTCCAAGTGGAAAGGTCATTATGGCCACCGGGTGTCATCTCAGTCCAGGCGCAACCTGCCAGGTGAGATGCAACCTTATGCAGGTCACTCTCATGGAGCGGCCTTCACTGCTGCTGGGTATCACTTTGACCCCATGATGCCCCACCCAGCAGAGTACCGCATCGCATGTGTCACCTGCCTGGCAAGGCCCTCAGGGCCACTGGGTGTCACCTCGGCCCTGTCAACCCCCTGGGTGGAGTGCCACCTGGCTAGGTTCACCCAATGGCGAGGACTTCACGGTGGCCAACTGTCCCATTGGCCCATATTATCATGCCCAGCACTATGCTGTCTCATGAAGGTCACCACTGTGGCTAGGCCATTACGGCTGCTGGGTGTCACCTCACCTTGGGGACACTCTGCCAGGTTGGGTGTCACTTCCCATGTGCCACCCACATGGCAAGGCCATCACAGCTTCCGGGTGTCACCTCAGCCCATGCACACCCTGCTATGCAGGGTGTTACCTCCCAGTGCCACCCACAGGGTGAAGCCATCACAGCTGCCAGGTGTCACCTTGGCCCAGGCACACCCCACTGGGTGGGAGGTCACCTCAGGTTGCCACCAGTGTTGTGAGCCTGTCATGCCTGCCGGGTGTCACCTCACCTCAGGGACAAACTGCCTGACAGGGTATCACCTCCCACGTGCCACCCACAGGGCAAGGCTGTCACAGCCACCAGGTGTCACCTTGGTCCAGTCACACCATGCTGGGTGAGGTATCACCTTGTGAGGTTTACCAGCATGGCAAGGCCATTACTTCTGCTGGGTATACCCTTGGTCCAGTCACACCACCCCCAGTGGGGTGTGACCTTGTGTGGGTCACCCATGTGGTGAGGTGGTCATGGTCACTGGGTGTCACCTCAGCCCAGACACACACCTCATGGTTGGGCGTATCCTCGTGTGGGTTACCTGCATGGGTAGATTGTCACAGGTGTCGGGTGTCAACTTGGCCCTGGCACAACTAGTCCAGTGGGGTGCCACCTCACAAGGGAAAGCCATGTGGTGAGGCCATTACAGCCACTGGGTGTCACCTCACCCCAGGCACTGTCTGCCCGTCAGGGGGGTCACTTCAGGCTGCCACCTGCTTTGTGAGCCTGTCACACCCTCTGGGTGTCACCTCACCCTGGGGACACCATGCCCAGTGGGGTGACACCTCCTATGTGCCAATCATGTGGCTAGGCCATCCTGGCCACCTGGTGTCACCTCGGCAATGCACATCCCTCCAGGTGGAGTGTCACCTCCCTCATGCCAGCCACTGGGCAAGACCTTTACAGCTGCCAGGTGTCACCTGGGCCCAGGCACACCCTGCTTGTGAGGTGCCACCTGGCATGAGTCAACAATGTAGTGAGGCCATCACAGCTGCCAGGTGTCCCCTCAACCCGGGCACAGCCCTCATGTCAGGGCGCATCCTCACATGGGTCACCCGCATGGTGATGTCATCATGGCTGTCAGGTGTCAACTTGGCCCTGGCACAACCCACCTGGTGGTGTGCAACCTCGTGCAGGTCACCTTGTTGTGCAGCCCTCAGGGCACTGGTTTACCTCAGCCTGGTCACACCACCCTGGGCATGGTGCCACCTCCTGTGGGTCAACCATGAAGCACGGCCCTCATGTTCATCAGTTGTTGCTTTGCATTGGGAACACCCCACCTGGTGGGAGGTCACCTCAGGCTTGCACCAGTTTTGCAAGCCTGTCACACCTGCTTGGTGTCACCTCACCTCAGGGACACCCTGCCTGGCAGAATGTCACCTCCTATGTGCCACCTGTGTGGCAAGGCCATCACGGCTGCCAGGTGTCACCTTGACCCAGGCACACCCCTCCTATTGGGGTGTCACCTCCCATGTGCCACCTGCAGGGTGAGGCCATCCTGACTGCCCGGTATCAACTCAGTCCAGACACACTATGCCCAGCGAGGTGCCACCTTGTGTGGTTCACCAGCATGGTGAGGCCATCACAGCCGCTGGGTGTACCCTCGGTCCAGTCACATCACACCCAATGGAGTGCCATGTCATGCTGTTCACCTGCATGGTGATGCTGTAATTGCCACCAGGTGTCACCACAGCTCAGGGACACCCCACACTTTGGGGTGTGACCTCACAAGGGTCACCTGTGTGGTGAGGCCATCATGGCCGTTGGGTGTCACCTCGGCCCTGACACACCCAGCCCAGCAGGCTACCACCTTGTGCAGGTCATCGCATGTCACAGCCTTCAGGGTGCCGGATTACCTTTGCCCAGTCACACCATGCTAGGCATGGTGCCACCTCCTGGGGGCCACCTACATGGTGCAGCCTTCATGGCACCGGTTGACACCTCACCTCAGGCACACCCCACCTGGTGGGGTTCACCTATGGCTGCCACCCATGTTGTGAGCCTATCACGCATGCCAGGTGTCACCTCACCTCAGGGACACCCTGCCTGGTGGGATGTTACCTCCCACATGCTTCCCACGTGACAAGGTCATCATGGCCACAGGGTGTCACCTCAGCCCAGGCACACCCCACCCGGTGGGGTGCTGCCTCAAGCAGGTCACCCCCATGGTGATTCTGTAATGGCTGCCAGTTGTCACCTCAGCCCAGGCACACCCCTCATTGTGGGGCACATCCACGTGTGGTTCACCTGCATGGTGTGGCTGTGATAGCTGCCAGGTGTCACCTTGGCCTGGGCACACCCCACCAGATGGGGTGCCACCTTGTGCAGGACACTTGGGTGGTGAGTCCGTCATGGCTGCTGGGTGTTACATTTCCCCATCACACTCTGCCTGGAGGGGTGCCACCTTACACAGGTCACCTCTATGGCAAGGCTGTCATGGCTGCCTCTTGTCACCATGGCTGTAGAACAGCCCACCACCAGGGTGCTACTGCAAGTGGGTCAGCCACATGGTGAGGCTATCATAGCCACTGGGTGTCACCTCGGCCTGGGCACACCCCACTCAGTTGGGCACATCATGCATGTGTCACCCATGTGGCAAGGTCATCATGGCAGTTGGGTGTCACCTAAGCCCTGGCACACCCAACCAAGGGGTGCCACATCGTGTGGGTCACCTGAGTGGCAAGGCCATCATGTGCTGGCTGCCACCTTGGCCTGGGCACACCCAGCCTGGCCAGTGCCACCTCACACATGTCACCTGTGTGGAAAGTCTGTTGTGGCCACAGGTGTCACTATGCTCCAGACACACCACAACATGTGGGGTGTCACCTCATGTGGGGTCCACCTCTCATGGGACACCCACGTTTTGAGGCTGTCATGGCCCTGGGTGTCACCTTGGCCCCATCACATCCCACCTGGCCATGTGCCACCTCATGAGTGTCACCCACATGGTGAGACCATCATAGCCACTGGTGTTAGCTTGGCCAGGGCACACCCAGCCCATCAGCAGGTCACCTCAGGCTGCCACCCGTTTTGCAAGCCTGTCACACCTGCTGGGTGTCACCTCACCTCAGGGACACCCTGCCAGGCAGGGTGTCACCTCCCACACACCAGCCACATGATGAGGCCATCATGGCCACTGGGTGTCACCTCAGCCAATGCACACTCCTCCTGGCAAGGTGCCAACTCCCACATACCACCCACAGGGTGAGGACCTCATGGATGCCAGCTGTCACCTCAGTCCAGTCACACCATGCCCAGTGAGGTGCCACTTCGTGAGGTTCATCAGTGTGGGGAGGCCTTCACAGCTGCTGGGTGTCCCCTCGACCCAGGCACAGCCCTCATAGCAGGACACATCCATGCCTGGGTCACCCACATGGCAAGGTTGTCATGGCTGTCAGGTGTCAACTTGGCCCTGGCACAATCTGCCTGGTGGGGTGCCACCTTGTAGGGGACACTTGTGTGGTGAGGCTGTCATAGCTACCAGGTATCACCTCAGCCCAGGGACACCCCACTGGATAGGGTGCCACCTCGCATGGGACAGGCTATCATGGCTGCTGGGTGTCACCTTGGTCTGCTCTCACCATGCCAGATGAGGTGCTCCCTGTGCAGGTCACCTGCATGGAGATGCCATAACAGCTGCCGGAAACACCCCACCCTTTGGGGTGCGACCTCATGTGGGTCACCCGCGTGGTGAGGCCATCATGGTTGCCAGGTGTAACTTCAGCCCAGACACACCCAGCACGGCAGGTTGCCACCTCATGTGGGTCACCCACAAGGCAAGCCCCTCGCAGTCACTGGGTGTCATCTCGGCCCAGACACACCCCACCTGGCAGGTTGCCACTTCACAAGGTCACCCACGTGATGATGCTTTCAAGGCTGCTGGGTGTCTCCTCTGCCTGGACATGCCCCTCTGGCTGGGTGCCATGTTGCACATGTCACTCACATGAAGTTATCTCAGCCACCGTGTGTCACCATGGCCCAGTCACACCCCACCCGGTGGGGTGCCATATTGCACATGTCAGCCATGTGGCGAGGCTGTGTCGGCCACTGGGTGTCACCTCGGCCCAGGAACACTCTGCCCGGCTGGGTGCCATCTCATGCAGGTCACCCATTTGGCGAGGCACTCTCAGCAACCAGGTGTCACCTTGGCCTGGGCACACACTGCAGGCAGGGCAAGAACTCTCATGAGTCACCTGCCTCACGAGGACATTATGGTCTCCTGGTGTCACCTTGGCCCAGGCACAACCTTCCTGCCAGTGTGCCACCTCACGTGGGTCACCCACAAGGTGAAGCCATCAAGACCACCAGGTGTCACCTCAGCCCAAGCACACCCACCCACTGGGGTGCCATCTAGCATGGTTCAACCACATGGCAAGACCCTAATGGCTGCATGGTGTCAACTTGGCCTGGTCACACAGCCTGGTGGGGTGCCACATTACACAGGTCACCTGTGTGGTGAAGTTATCTCAGCCACCATGTGTCACCACGGCCCAGTCACACCCCACCCAGCTGGGTGCCACCTCAGGTCACCCACAGGGCAAGGCCCTCAATGCTGCTGGGTGTCACCTCAGCACAGGCACATCTACACATTGGGGTGCCACCTAGCATGGTTCACCCATGTGGAGAGGCCCTAAAAGCCACCTGGTGTCAACTCGGCCTGGCCACACAGCTTGGCCAGTTGCACATTGCTTGGGTCACCTGCATGGTAAGCAATCACGGTGGCTGGATGTCACCTATGCCCCATCACACCCCACCTGGTGGGGTGCCACCTTGTATGGGTCACCCACGTGGCAAGGCCATCACGGCCACCAGGTGTCACCTTGGCCCAGGCGCACCCCACACAGCAGGACGCATCCATGCATGGGTCACCTGCATGGCAAGGTCGTAACAGCCATCAGGTTTCACCTCAGCCCTGGCACATGCCACCCAGGGGTTGCAACCTCATGCAGCTCACCTGAGTGGTGAGGCCGTCATGCACCAGCTGCCATTTCAGACCAGGCACACCCAGCATGGCTGGGTGCCACCTCACACAGATCACCCACGTGGAGAGGCTGTCATGGCCATGGGTGTCACCACAGCCCAGACACACCACACCATGCATGGTGCCACCTCTTGTGGGGTGCCACCTTGCATGGGACACCCATGTTTTGAGGCTGTCATGGCCACTGGGTGTAACCTCAGCCCCGTCACATCCCACCTGGCCAGGTGCCAACTCACATGGGTCACCCTCATGACAAGACCGTCATAGCCACTGGGTGTTACCTCGGCCCAGGCACACCCTGTCAGATGGTGTACCACCTTGCATGGGACACCTGCATGGAGAGGCCATCATGGCCACTGGTTTTCACCTTTTCCCATGACACTCTGCCTGGTGGGTTGCTGCCTCACGTGGGCCACCTCCACAGCAGGCATCATGGCCACCAATGTCACTTCAGCCTGGGCACACCCCGCTGGTGGGGTGCCACCTCACATGGATCAACCATGTGGTGAGGCTCTCATGGCTGCCGGGTGTCACCACAACCTGGTCATATCTCACCCTTTGTGGTGCCACCTAGTGCTGTTCACTCACGTGGTGAGGCCATCATGCCTGCCGGGTTTCTCCATGACCCAGATATTCATTGCCCCACAGTGTGCCACCATGTGCAGTTCACACAATGACCAGGCCATCACAGATGCCAGGTGTTACCTAGGCCAATGCATACCCCACCCAGTGGGTTGCCACCTCACATGGGTCACCCACGTGCAGAAGCCATCACCACCACTGGGTGTCACCTCTGCCCAGGCACAGCCAGTCCAGTGGGGTGCCACCCAGCATGTGCCACCCATGTGGCAAGGCCATCCTGGCCATGGGGTGTCTCCTTAGACTGATCACACCTCACCCATTGGGGTAACACCTCACACGGGTCACCCACATGGCGAGGCTATCACAGCCTCCAGGTTTCACCTCGGCCCAGGCACACCCCTCCTGGTGGGGTGCCATCTCAGGCAAGTCACCGCCATGTTGACTCCATGATGGACACTGGATGTCACCGTGGCCTGAGAACACTCCACCAGGTGGTGTGTCACCTTGCCCATGTCACCCGCAATGCAAGGCCATCACAGACACTGGATGTCACCTTGGCCTGGGCACACCTTGCCTGGCAGAGTGCCACCTCACACTGGTCACACTCCTGATGAGGCCATCACAGATGTTGGGTGTCACCTTGTTCTGGTAACTCCCTGCACTGTGAGGTGCCATTTCACATGGGTCACCCTCAGTTGAGGCCATCACAGATGCTGTTTCTCTCCTCGGCACAGTCCCAACATGCCTGGCAGGCTGCTACTTTGCCCAGTTCAACCAGTGATGAGCCTGTCATAGACACTCAGTGTCACCTTGGCCTGGGCAAACCCTGCCTGGTGGGGTGCCACCTCACTTGGGTCTCCCTTATGGTAAGTCCATCACAGATGGCAGATGTCACCTTGGTCCAGTCACGTCCTGTCCATTGGAGTGCCACTTCATGCAGGTCACCTGTGGGTGAGACTGTCATGAACACTGGGTGTCCCATAGGCAATGCCACAACCTGGCCAGTGGAGGTCACCTCATGCATGCCACCCATGTGGTGAGGCCCTCACAAATGCTTGGTGACACTGCAGCCCGGTCACTTTCCACCCAGTGGAGTGCCACCTCAACCATGTCACCCACATGGTGAGGCCATCATTGATGCTGGGTGTCACTTCAGCCTGGACAAACCTCACCCAGCAGAGAGCCAACTGCACCAGTCACTCATGTTGTGAGGCCTTCACAGCTGCCAGGTGACACCTGGGCCTAGTCACACCCCACCTGGTGGGGTGCCACATTGCATGGGTCAGCTGCATGTTGACACCATCATAGGCACTGTGTGTCAACTCAGCCTGCTCACACCTCACCTGGTGTGGTGGCAACTTGTGCAGGGCACCCACATGTCAAAGCTCTTACAGTCACTGGATGTCACATTGGCCCAGACTCACAGCCCAGTTCGGGGTGCCAACTCAAAGGGGTCACCCACATGACGAGGCCTTCAGGGCCACCGGGTGTCACCTAGACCCAGGCACACCCCTCACAGCAGGGTGCCACCTTGCACAGGTCACCCCTGTGTTGAGGCCATCATGGAGGCTGGGTGTCACCTCGGCCTGGGCAAACCTGGCCCAGTAGGATGCCACTTCACATGGATGACCCACAGGTGAGGTCTTCATGACCACTGGAAGTCCCCTAGGCAAAGTTACACCCTACCCAGTGGGGCTCACCTTGCACTTGTCAAATGCTTGGGGAGGCTGTCATGGACACTGAATGTCTCCTTGGCCCAGGCCCACCCCGTTGGGTGGGCTACAACCTTGCAGGAGACAACTGTGTGGCAAGGCCATCACAGACACTGGGTGTCACCTCATCTTGGGCACACCCCATCTGTCAGGGTGCCACTGTTCAGAGGTGACCCACGTGATGATTCCACCATGGCCAACAGGTGTCACCTCAGCCCAGGCACACAATGCACATTCGGGTGCCACCTTGCATGCATCAACCACATGGTGATGCCATTACAGCTGCCAGGTGTCACCACAGCCTGGTTACCCTCACTCAGTGGGGTGCCACCTAGCATGGTCCACCCTCATTGTGAGGCCATCATGGTTGGTGGGTGTCACCATGACCCAAGCACACATCACCCAGCAGGGTGCCACCCTGCACAGATCACCCACATGGCTAGGCCCTCATGGCCACTGGGTGTCACCTCATCCTGGGAACACACTTCCCAGCAGGGTGCCACCCCACATATGTCACCCACATGGCAAAGCTATCAGGGAAACTGGGTGTCACCACAGGCTGGGCAAACCTGCCTGGCAGGGTGCAATCTCGTGTGGCTCAGCAGCATCACAAGGCCTTCAGAGCCAAAGAGTGACATCTCAGCCTGGTCACACCCCACCCAGTGGGTTGAAACCTCACACAGGTCAACCGTGTGTTGAGTCCATCATGGCCAACAGGTGTCAACTCAGCCTGGTCACACCTCTCCTGGCAGAATGGCACCTCATGCTGGTCACCCTCCTGGTAAGGCCGTCAGACACCAGGTGTCACCTCGACCTGGGCACATGCCACCTGGCCTAGTGCAAACCTCTCGTAGGTCACCCACATGGTGAGACCATCACAGGTGACAGCTATATCCTCGGCCCAGGCCCAATGGGCCCGGCAGGCTGCCAGCTCAAATGTTATAACCATGTGGCAAGGACTTGATGGACACCAGCTGTCACCTCTGCCAGGGAAACCCCTTCCAGCGGGGTGCCACCTTGAGCAGGTCACCTGCAGGTGAGGCCATCAAGGCCACTGGGTGTCACCTCATCCCAGGAATATCCCATTCAGCGGGGTGCCACTGTGGCAGATGAACCATGTGATGAGTCGATCACAGCCACCAGGTTTCACCTCAGCCCAGGCACACCACACCCAGCGGTGTGCCACTTCCTGTGGGTCACCTGCAGGTGAGGCTGTCACAACCACCAGGTGTCCCCTAGGCAATGTCACACCCTGCCCATTGGGGGTCACCTTACACTTTCCACCTGCATTGCAGGGCCATCACGAGCAGCAGGTGACACCTCAGCCCAGTCACAACCCTCCCAGCGGGGTGTCGCTTCACACACGCCACCCATGTGTGGAGGCTATCACAGCTACCTGGTGTCACCATGGCCCGGTCACACCTTGTCCAGAGGGGTGCCACCTTGCATGAATCACCCAAGTTATGAGGTGGTCATGGCCTCCAGATGTCTCCTCTTCTCTGGCACACCCTGCCTGGTGGTTTGCCACTTTGCATGGCTTGCCCACATGGTGAGGCTTTCTCGGCCACTGGATTTCACCTCAGCCCCATTACACCCCACCCAGTGGGGTGTTACCTCAAGCAGGTCACCTGCATGGCGAGGATGGCACAGCCCCTGAGTGTCTCCTCGACCCGGGGACACCCCACCCAGCCTGGTCAACCTCGCATGGGTCACCCACGTGGTGAGGCCCATCACAGACACCAGGTGTCACCTTGGCCAGAGGACACCCCTCCCAGCAGAGTCGCACCTCACATAGTTCACCCCCATGTCAAATCTGTGATGGCTGCCGGGTGTCACCTTGGCCCAAGAACATCCTGCCCGGTGGTGTGCACTTCACGCTAGTAACCTGCATGGCAAAGTCCTCACAGACACCGGGTGTCACCACAGCCTGGGCAAACCCACCTGGTGGGGTTGCCACCTTGCAGGGGTCAACCATGTGTCAAGGCCATCATCACCAGGTGTAAACTCAGCAAGGTCACACCTCGTCTGGAGGGGTGGCACCACACGCGGGTCACCCATGTGATGAGGCTGTCATGGCTCCCGGGTGTCACCATGGCCCAGACTCACACTGCAATTCAGGATGCCACATAGCACAGGTCACCCACATGGTGAGGACTTCACAGCTGCCAGGTGTCACCTCAGGCCAGGTACACCCCACCCATTGGTTTGCCACTTTGCATGGGTCACCACATGGTGAGGCCATCATGGTTGCAAGGTGTCACCTCAGTCCCTTCACACCCCACCCAGCTGGGTGCCACCTTGAAGGTTTCACCTACATGGTGAGGCCCTCATGGCTGCCAGGTATTACCTGGGCCCAGGCACACCCCTCCCTGTGCAGTGCCACATCATGCAGGACACCCCCACATTGAGTCCTTGGTGGCCACCATGTGTCACCCCAGCCCAAGAACACGCCACCAGGTGGTGTGTCATCTCGCCCATGTCACCCACATGGTGAGGCCTTCTCAGCTGAGGGATTTCACCTCAGCTCCATCACACCCTGACCAGCGGGGTGCCACCTCAAGAGGGTCTCCTGTGTGGTGAGGACACTGTAGCCACCAGGGTGTCACTTCAACCCTGGCATACCCCACCCTGCCTGGAGCAACCTCACATGGCTAACTCACATGGCAAGGCCATCACAGATGCCTGGTGTCACCTCAGCCTGGGCACACAATGCCCAGCAGTGTGCCACCTCAAGTGGGTCACCCCTGTGTCAAATCCTTGATGGCTGCTGGGTGTCAACTCAGCACAAGGGTGGCACCCCACACAAGGCACCCACATGGCGAGGGTGTCACGCTTGCCAGGTGTTACCTTGGCCCGAACTCTCACCCCATTTTGGGTTGCCATGTCACATGGGTCACCTGCGTGGTGAGGCCTTCATGGCCACCTGGTGTCACCTCAGGCTGGGCACACCCCACCCAGTGGTTTGCCACTTTTCGTGTGTCACCATGTGGTGAAGCCATCATGGTTGCCAGGTGTCACCTTGGCCCCATCACACCCCACTCGGCTGGATGCCACCTTGAAAGTTTCACCCACATGGTGAAGCCCTCAAGGCTGCTGGGTATCACCTGGGCCCGGGCACACCCCTCCCTGTGGGGTGCCACCTCACATGGGTCACCACCATCTTGAGTCCATGATGGTTGCCCCATGTCACCTTGGCCTGCAAACACCCCACCAGGCATTGTGCCACCTCGCCCATGTCACCTGCATGGCGAGGTCATCATGGGGGCCGGGTGTCAACTTGCCCAGGGCAAACCCCACCCAGAGGGGTGCCACCTCGTGCCAGTCAATTGCATTGTGAGGCCTTCACAGCTGCTAGGTGACACCTCAGCCTGGTCACACTCCACCTGGTGGGGTGACACCTCACATGGGGCAACTGGGTGTTGAGTCCATCATGGAAAAGAGGTGTCAACTCAGCCTGGTCACACCTCCCCTGGCAGGTGTCACCTCACGTGCGTCACCCATATGGTGAGGCTGTCACAGCCACCTGGTGTCACCTCAGCCTGGACTCACACCCCACTTTGGGGTTCCACCTTGCACAAGTCAGCTGCCTGTTGAGGTTGTCATGGCCATAGGTGCCAACTCACCCTGGTCACACCTTGCCTGGCAGAGTGGCACCTTGTGCTGATCACCCTCCTGTTGAGGCTGTCACAGACACCGGGTGTCACCTCAACCTGTGCACACCCCGACTGGCCTGCTGCAAACCTCGCATTGGTCACCTGCATGGTGAGGCCATCACAGACACTGGTTGTCTTCTTGGCCTGGGCCCAACCAGCCTGGCAGGCTGCCAGCTCGAGCAGTACAACCAGGTGGCAAGGTCTTCATGGTTGCTGGGTGAAACTGGCGCTTCACACACCCCCGGTGGGGTGTCACATCATACAGGTCAACCAAGTGTTGAGGTCATCATGGCCACCAGGTGTCAACTCAGCATGGTCACACCTCACCCAGATGGGTGGCACCTCTCGGGGTCACCCACATGGTGGGGCTGTCACAGCCACTGGGTGTCACCTTGGCCCAGACTCACACCCCTTTTTGGGGTGCCACCTCACACAGGTCACCCACACGGTGAGGGCTTCATGGATGCTGGTTGTCTCCCCTTTCCTGCCACAACCCGCCTGATGCTTTGCCACTTTGCATGGCTTGCCTACATGGTGAGGTCTTCTCAGCCACTGGATTTCACCTCAAATCATCACACCCTGCCCAGCGGGGTGCCAACTCGAGCAGGTCACCTGCGTGGCAAGGATGCCACAGCCACTGTCTGTCACCTCGACCTGTGCATACCCCACCCTGCCTGGAGCAACCTCACATGGGTAACCCACGTGACAAGGCCATCACAGATCCCTGGTGTCACCTCAGCCTGGGCACACAATGCCTGGCATTGTGCCACCTCACATGGGGCACCCCTGTGTCGAATCCGTGATGGCCACCGGGTGTTACCTAGGCCAGGGAACACCCTGCCCTGTGGGATGCCACCTCATGCAAGTCACCTGCATGGTGAGGCTGTCATGGACACCAGGTGTCACCATAGCCTGGGCAAACTCGCTTTGAATGATGCCACCTCACAGGTCAACCACGTGTCAAGGCTGTCATCACCACCTGTTGTCAACTCAGCATGGTCACACCTCAACCAGAGGGATGGCACCTCATGCAGGGCACCCACATGGTGAGCCCATGATGGCCACTGGGGGTCACCTCAGCCTGAGAACACCCCACCAGGTGGCTGCCAACTCACCCATGTCACTCACATGGTGAGGCCATAACAAAGGCCAGGTGTCACCTCAACCTGGGCAGACGTCATCTGGCCTGGTGCAAAGCTTGCATGGGTCACCTACATGGTGAGGCAATCACAGACACTGGCTGTCTCCTCAGCACAGGCCCAACTAGTATAGCAGGCGGCCAACTCGAGCAGTACAACCACGTGGCAAGGCCATCATGGATACCAGGTGTCACCTCATACAAGGCACACTCTATCCAGTGTGGTGCCACTGTGTGCATGTGACCCACCTGATGAGTCCATCACAGCCACTGGGTGTCACCTTGGCCCAGGCCACCATGCCCAGTGGGGTGCCACCTTGTGCAGATCAACCACATGGTGAGGCCATCATGGCTGCCGGGTGTCACCACAACCTAGTCATACCTCACTCAGTGGGGTGCCATGTAGCACGTTTCACCCTTGTGGTGAGGTGATCATGGCTGCTGGGTGTCACCAAGACCCGGGCACACATCACTCAGCAGGGTGCCACCCTGTGCAGGTCACCCATATGACCAGGCCATCACAGATGCCAGGTGTAATCTAGGCCTGGCACACCCCACCTGGTGGGTTGCCACCTTGCACAGGTCACCCACATTGAGAAGCAATCATGGCCACTGGGTGTCACCTCTGCCGAGGCACAGCCTGCACTGTGGAGTGCCACACAGTGTGTGCCACCTGAATGGCAATGCTGTCACAGCTGCTGGGTGTCACCTAGGCCCTGCCAGATCCTCCATGTGGGGTTTCACCTTACACATGCCACCCACATCAGGGACTTCACAGCCACGAGCTGACACCTCGGCCCGGGCTCACACCCCATGGCAGGTTGCCACCCCACAAGTGTCACCCACATGGCAAGCCCTTCATGGCTGCCAGGTGTTACCTTGGCCTGGGCACACCCCGCCCAGTTGTTTGCAACTTTGAGTGGGTCACCAACTTGGTGAAGCCATCATGGTCACCAGGTGTCACCTCAGCTCCATCACACCCCACCTGGCTGGGTGCCACCTTGAGGGTTTCACTCACATGGTGAGGCCCTCATGGCTGCTGAGTGTCACCTGAGCCTGGGCATAACCCTCCTGATGGGGTGCCATCTCACATGGGTCATCCCCACGTTGAGACCCTGATGGTCACTGGGTGTGACCTTGGCCCGAGAACACCTCACTAGGTGGCGTGCCACCTCACCCATGTCACCTGCATGGTGAAGCCATCATGGACGCCAGGTGTCACTTCAGCCTGGACAAAGCCCCCTGGCAGGGTGCCACCCACACTGGTCACTCGTGTTGTGAGGCTTTCAGAGCCACCAGGTGACACTTCAACCCAGTCACACCACGCCTGGTGGGGTGCCACCTCACATGGGTCAACTGCATGTTGAGGCCATCATGGCCAGTGGGTGTCAACTCAGCCTGGTCACAACTTGTCTGGTGTGGTGGCAACTCGTGAGGGGTACCCACATGTCGAGGCTGTAACAGCTGCCAAGTGCCATCTCAGCCTGGACTCACATCCCACTTTGGGGTTCCAACATGAAAGGGTCACCCACATGGTGAGACTGTCAGGGCTGCCGGGTGGCACTTTGGCCCAAGTGCACCCCTCTCGGTGGGGTACCACCTCACAGGGGTCACTCCCATGTTTAATCTGTGATGGCCACTGGGTGTCACCTCACCCTGGAAACACCCTGTCTGGCCATTGCCACCTCACGCGAGTCACCCACATGGCAAGGCCATCATGGATGCCAGGTGTCATGAGAGCCTGGGAAAAACCACCTGGTAGGGTGCCACCTCACAGGGTCAACTAGATGTCAAGGCCATCATTGCCACCAGGTGTCAACTCAGCATGGTCACACCTTGCCCAGAGGGGTGGCACCTCATGGGGTATCAACATGACAAGTCTGTGATGGCCACCGGGCATCACCTTGGTCCAATAACATCCCCCAAGTGGCTGCCACCTCGCCCATGTCACCCGCATGACAAGGCCATAATGGAGGCTGGGTGTCACCTCGGCCTGGGTAAATCCCACCCCACAGGGTGCCACCTCGCACCAGTCAATCATTTTACGAGGCCTTCACAACCACTGGGTGACATCTCGGCCAGGTCACACCCCGGTTGGCAAAGTCATACTTCCCACGGATCAACCATGTATTGAGTCCGTCCTGGCCACCAGGTGTCAACTCAGCCTGATCACACCTCGCCCGGTGGGGTGGCACCTCATGTGGGGCACACACATGGCAAGGCTGTCACAGCTGCCTGATGTCACCTCAGCCCGGACTAACACTTCATTTCGGGGTTTCACCTCACATTGGTCAACCATGGGTTGAGGCTGTCATGGCCTCAGGCATCAACTCAGCATGGTCACAACACACCTGGCAGAGTAACACCTCGTGGGGCACCCACATGGTGAGGACTTCATGGCTGCCAGGTGCCACCTATGCACATCACACCCTGCCTGGCAGTTATCAACTCATATGTGCCACCTGTGTGGCAAGGCCATCACAGAGGTCAGGTGTCACCTCGATCCAGGTGCACCCCACCCAGTGGGCTGCCACCTCATGTGGGACAACTGCATGGTGAGGCCATCGCAGATGCTAGGTGTCACCACAACCCGGTCTTACCTCACATGGTGGGGTGCCATCTAGTGCAGTTCACCTGCATGGCAAGGCCATCCTGGCCACTGGGTGTCACCACAACCTGCAAACACATTGCCCAGCAGGGTGCCATTCTCTGTGGGTCACCCATATGACCAGGTGGTCACCTAGGCCTGGGCACACCTCACCAGGTGGGTTGCCACCTTGCACTGGTCATCCACATGGTGAAGTCATCATGGCCACTGGGTGTCACCTCTGCCCAGGTACAGACAGCCCAGTGGGGTGCCACCCTGCATGTGCCACCAACATGGCAAGGCAGTCATGGCCACCAGGTGTCACCTCAGCCCTGTCAGATCCTCCAGGTGGGGTTTAACCTCACATGTGCCACCTGCATTTCAAGGACTTCACGGCCACTGGATGACACCTTGGGCCAGTCACACCCTGCCTGGTGGGGTGCCACCTCACATGGGTAAACCACATGGTGAAGCCATCATGGCTGCTGGGTGTCACCTCAGCCCAGTCGCACCTCGCCAGGTGAGGTGTCAAGTCACATGGGTCACCCACATGTGGAGGCTGTCACGACTACCAGGTGTCACCTCAGCCCAGGCTCACCCCCTTGGCAGGGTGCCACCCCGCAAGGGTCACCTGTGTAGTGAGGCCTTCATGGCTGCCTGGTGTCACCTGGGCCCAGGCAAACCCCCCCCAGTGGGATGCCACCTTGCTTGGGTCACCCTCAAATCAAGTCCGTGATGGTTGCCTGGTGTCACCTTGGCCCATGAACACCCTGCCAGTTGCCATGCCACCTCGCCCATGTCACCCACATGGTGAGTCCAACACAGACACATGTCAACTCGGCCTGGGCAAACCCCAACCAGTGGAGTGCCACCTCGTGCCATTCACTTGCTTTGTGAGGCCTTCACAGCTGCCAGGTGACACCTCGGTCTGGTCACACCCCACCTGCCAGGGTGGCACCTCGCATGGGTCAACCGTGTGTTGAGGCCATCATGGCCACCTGGTGTCACATCGGCCCGGACACACCCTGCCCAGTGATTTGCCACTTTGTGTGGGTCACCCACATGGTGAGGTTGTCACGGTTGCTGGCTGTCACCTTGGCCCCATCACACCCAGCCTGGCTGGGTGCCACCTCAATGGGGTCCCCCATGTGGTGAGGCAGTCAAGGCCATTGGGTGTCACCTTGGCTGAGGCACACCCCTCCTGGTGGGGTGCCACCTCACACTGGTCACCCTTCTAACAAGTACATCACAGATGCCAGATGTCACCTCGGTCCATTCACACCCTGCCAGGCAGGGTGCCACTTCACTCAGGTCACTCGCGAGTGAGGCTGTCATGATTGCCAGCTGTCCTAGGCATTGTCACACCCTGCCTGCCAGAGAGCTGTCTTGTGCATGCCACCCATGTGGCAAGGGCTTCATGCCCACTGGGTACCACCTCCATCCAGGAACATCCTGCCTGGTGGGCTACCATCTCGTGTGGGACAACCATGTGATGAGGCCATCACAGACATTGTGTATCACCTCATCCTGGGCACACCCTGCCTGGCAGGGTTGCTTTGTGTGTGGGTGACCTGTGGGATGAGGCTGTCACAGTCACCAGGTGCCACCTCATCCCAGGTACACCACTATCAGCAGAGTGCCATTCATGTGGGTCAACCATGTGTCGAGGGCATCACAGCTGCTGGGTGTCACCACAGCCCAGTCACACCTCACCCGGCTGGGTGCCAACTAGCACAGTTCACCCTTGTGGCAAGGCTGTCACAGATGCCAGTTGTCACCTTGGCCCTGTCACACCCCACCCACCAGGGTGCCACCTCATGGTGAGGTTGTCAAGGACACCGGGTGTCTCCTCAGCCTGGGCACACCACGCCTGGTGGGGTGCCACCATGCATGGGTAACCAATGTGATGAAGCCATCGTGGCCACTGGGTGTCCCCTGGGCCCAGGACACCCAGCCTGGCAGGGTGCCATCTCACAGGTCACCCATATGACAAGGCCATCATGGCCACTGGGTGACACCTCTGGCAGAAACACCCCACCTAGCAGGGTACTGTTTCACACGTGCCACCTGAGTGTTGAGGCCATCATGGCTGCTGGGTATCACCTCAACCCAGTCACACCTCACCCAGTAGAAGGCAACCTTGCATGGGTCACCCACTTGGTGAGGCCATCACGGCCACCAGGTGTCTCTTCTTCCCTGTCACACCCTGCCTGATGGTTTGCCACTTCACTTGGCTCACCCACATGGTGAAGCATTCTCAGCCGCTGGATTTCACCTCGGCCCCATCACACCCTGCTCTGTGGGGTGCTACCTCGAGTGGGTCACCTGTGTGGTGAGGATGTCACAGCTGCCAGGTGTCACTTCGACCCAGGCATACCCCACCCAGCCTGGTGCAACCTCGCATGGCAAACCCACGTGGTGAGGTCGTCATGGATGTTGGGTGTCACCTTGGCCTGGGCACACAATGCCTGGCAGTGTGCCACCTCACATGGGTCACCCTAGTGGTGAGGCCCTCATGGCAGCTGGGTGTCACCTCGGCCTGAGCACACCCCTCCCAGTGGGATTCCACACCATGTGGGTCACCCCGTGTCAAGTCCTTGATGGGTGCTGGGTGTCATCTTGGCCCAGGAACACCCTGCCCAGCGAGGTGCTGCCTCACATGTGTCATCTGCATGGCAAGGCCATTACAGATGCCGGGTGTCACCAGGGCCTGGGCAAACCCTGCCCAGTGGGGTGCCATCTAGCATGGGTCAACCAGATTATGAGGCCATCATGTTCTCTGGGTGTCAACTCAGCAGGGTCACACCTCACCCAGAGGGGTGGCACTTCAAGGGGCACCCATGTGGAGAGGTTGTCACAGCTGCTGGGTGTCACCTCAACCCAGACTCACACTCCACTTCAGGGTGCCACATTGCACAGGTCACCTGCGTGGCAAGGGCTTCAGGGCCACCTGGTGTCACTTCGGTCTGGGCCACCCCACCTGGTGGTTTGCCACTATACATGGGTCACCACATGGTGAGGCCTCGGAGTTAGCAGGTGTCACCTCAACCCTGTCACACCCAGCCAGGCTTTTTGCCACCTTGAAGGGGTCACCTGCATGGTGAGACCTTCTAGGCCACTGGGTGTCACCATGGCCCAGGCACATGCCTCCCAGCAGGGTGCCACCTCGCAAGGATCACCTGCATGGCAAAGCCTTCATGGATACTGGGTCTCACCTCAGCCTGGGCAAACCCTGCCCAATGTTGTGCCACCTCATGTGAGTCCCCCTCATGGCGAGGCCATCATTCATGCTGGATGCCACCAGTCTGGTGACACTCTGTCTGGCAGGGTGCCACCTCATGCAGGTGACCCATGGGTGAGGCCATCATGACTGCCAGGTGTCACCTAGGCCCTGTCTCACTCAGCCCAGTAGCATGCCACCCACATGGCGAGGCCATCATGACCACTGGGTGACACCTCGGCCCAGTCATTGCCCATCCAGCAGGATACCACCTCACATGGTACAACAAAGTGGTGAGGCCATCACAGACACCAGCTGTCACCTCATCCCAGGCACACCCCATCTGGCAGGATGCCACTGTGCATGGGTGACTTGCCCGATGCAGCCATCACGATCACCAGGTGTCACCTCGGTCCAGGCACACTACTACTGGTGTGGTGCCAACTCACATGGCTCAACCATGTGGCGAGGCCACCATGGCTACCAGGTGTCACCACAGACTGGTCACATCTCACCTTGCAGAGTGTAACCTAGAGTGGTTCACCCATGTGACGAGTCTGTCACAGATGCTAGGTGTCACTGCAACCCAGTCACAACCTGCCTGGTGGGGTGCCACCTCACAGGGGTCACCACATGGTTTAGCTCTCAAGAACACTAGGTACACCCCACCTGGCAGTGTGCCATCTCATGTGTGCCACCCACATGGTAAGGCTGTCACAGCAACCAGGGTTCACCTTGGGCAGGGCACAGCCCACCTGACAGGGTGCCACCCTGTGCAGGTCATCCACATGGCAAGGCCATCATGGATGCCAGGTGTCACCTAGGCACCGTCACACCCCACCAGGCAGGGTGTCACCTTGTGCATTCTCCCCACATTGCAAGGCATTCACGGCCGCTGGGTGTCACCTTGGCCTGGTCACACCCCACCCAGTGGTTTGCCACTTCTTGTGGGTCACCAGTGAGGTGAGGTTGTCACGGTCACCAGGTGCCATGCTGGCCCTGTCACACCCCACCCAGCTGGGTGCCACCTTGAAGGTTTCACCCACACGGCAAGGCCCTCACTCCTGCCAGGTGTCACCTGGGCCTGGGCACACCCCTCCCAGTGGGGTGCCACCTCACACAGGTCACCCATGTGTCAAGACTGTGATGGTTGCCCGGTGTCACCTCAGCCCGCAAACACCCCACCAGATGATGTACCACTTCACGCATGTCACCCACATAGTGAGGCCATCAGAGACACTGAGTGTCACCTCAGCCTGGGCAAACCCCACCGAGTGGGGTGCCATCTCCCTCCAGTCACTCGTGTTGTGAGGCCTTGACAGCCACTGTGTGACACCTCGGCCCAGTCACACCCTGCCCAGTGGGTTGCCAACTCACATGGGTCAACTGTGTGTTGAGGCCATTATGGCTGCCAGGTGTCAACTAATCCTGGTCACACCTCACCCAGTGGGGTGGCACCTCACATGGGGCACCAAAGTGGCAAGGCTGTCATGGCCTCTGGTTGTCACCTTAGCCTGGACTCTCACTCCACATTGGGGGTGCCACCTGGCATGGGTCACCAGCAAAATGAGACCTTCATGGCCACTGAGTGTCACCTCAGCCTGGTCACACCCCACCTGGTGGCTTGCCACTTCGTGTGGGTCACCCACGAGGCAAGGCCATCATGGTCACAAGCTGTCACCTTGGCCCCATCTCACCCAGCCCAGCTGGGTGCCACCTTGAAGGGGTCACCTGCATGGTGGGGCCATCACAGCCACAGCTTGTTAACTCAGCCCAGGCACACACCACCTGGCAGGGTGCTACCTCATGCAGGTCACCCATGTGGCAAGGCCTTCACGGCCACCAGATGTCCCTTGGCCTGAGCACTCACCACCCGATGGGGTGTCACCTTGCATGTCCCACCTGCATGCTGACGCTGTCACAGCCAACAGGTGTCACTTTGGCCTCATCACACCCTGCCTGGCAGTGTGTCACCTTGAGTGGGTCACCCACATGGCAAGGCTGTCAGGGAAGCCAGGTGTCACATAAGCCCAGGCACACCCTACCTGGTGGGTTGCCACATTGTGTGGGTCACCCCTGCAGCGAGGCCCTCACAGACACCAGGTTTCACCTTGGTCCATACACAGCACACTGGCTGGGGTGTCACCTCACTCATGCCACCTGTGAGGCAAGGCTGTCATGGCCTCAGGGTGTCACTTCGGCCCAGGTACACCCCTCCTGGCAGGATGCCACCTCATGTATGCCACACGTGTGGTGAGGCTGTCATGACCACCAGGGGTCACCTTGGCCTGGTTGCAGCCCACCTGCCTGGGTGCCACTCTGAGCATGCCACCCATGTGGCAAGGCCATCACGGCCACTGGATGTCACCTCAACCGAGGCACACCCTGCCCAGCAGGGTGCCACCCTGCATGGGTCATCCACATGGCAAGGCTGTCATGGATGCCAGGTGTCACCTCTGCCTGGGCACACCCCACCCAGTGTGAGCATTCCACCCACATTGTGAGGCCTTCATGGCTGCTGGGTGACACCTTGGGCCAGTCACACCCCACCTGGTGAGGTGCCTCTTCACCCAAGGCACCAGCTTGTCAAGGCCTTTACATCAGCCAGGTGTCACCTCAGCCTGGTCACATCTTGCCCAATGGGGTGCCACCTTGCATGGGTCAACTGTGTGCCAAGGCCATCATGACCATCAGGTGTCATGTCAGCCCGGTCACACCTCGCCTGGCAGAGTGCCACCTCATATGTGTCACCCACGTGGTGAAGCTGTCATGGCAGCTTGTGTCACCATGATGTGGGCACACATCACCCAGCAGGGTGCCACCCTGTACGGGTCACCCACATGACAAGGCCATCATGGATGCCAGGTGTCACCGAGGCCTGGGCACACCCTGCCCAGTGGGTTGCCACCTCCATGCGTCACCCGTGTGGTGAAGCCATTATGGCCTCTGGGTGTCACCTCTACCCAGGCACAGCCTGCCCAGTGCAGTGCTACCCTGCATGTACCACCCATGTACCAAGGCCATTACGGCCACTGGGTGTCAGCTAGGCCCCATCAGATCCACCAGGTGGGGTTTCACCTCACACATGTCACCTACATTTTGAGGCCTTCACATCCACTGGGTGTCATTCGGCCCAGTCACATCCCACCTGGTGTTTTGCCACTTTGCGTGGGTCACCCATGAGGCAAGGCTGTCACAGTTGCCAAGTGTCACCTAGGCCCTATCACACCCTGCCCAGCTGGGTAACATCTCGAAGGGGTCACCCATGTTGTGTGGCCATCAAGGAAAATGAGTGTCAACTCAGCCTGGGCAAACCCCACCACCTAGGTCCCATCACACCCCCACATGGAGAGGCCATCATGACCGCCAGATGACACCCCACCTGGCTGGGTGCCACCATGAAGGTTTCACCCACATGGCAAGACCCTCACTCCTGCCAGGTGTCACCTGGGCCTGGGCACACCCCTCCCAGTTGGATACCACCTCACGCAGGTCACCCCTGTGTCAAGACTGTGATGGTTGCCTGGTGTCACCTCAGCATGGGAACACTCCTCCAGGTGGTGTGCTACTTCACCCATGTCACCCGCATAGCAAGGCCATCACAGATGCTGAGTGTCACCTCGGCCTGGGCAAACCCTAACCAGTAGGGTGCCATCTCCTGTCAGTCACTCATGTGAGGCCTTGATAGCCACCAGGTGACACCTCGGCCCAGTCACAACCTGCCCAGCAGGTTGCCACCTCACACAGGTCAACCGCATGGTGAGGTCGTCAAGGCCACCAACTGCCACCTTAGCCTAGACACACCTCACCCGGTGGGGTGGCACATCGCATGGGGCACCCACGTGGTGAGGCTGTCATGGTCGCCAGGTGTCACCTCAGCCTGGAGTCACACCCCACATTAGGGTGCCACCTGGCATGGGTCACCCACATAGCGAGGCCTTCATGGCCACTAGGTGTCACCTCAGCCTGGGCACATCCCACTCAGTGGTTTGCCACTTTGTGTGGGTCACCTGTGTGGTGAGGCCATCACAGTCGCAAGCTGTCACCTCAGCCCCATCTCACCCAGCCTGTCTGGGTGCCATCTCGAAGGGGTCACCTACATGGTGGGGCCGTCAAGGCCACTGGGTGTTACCTCGGACTGGGCACACCCCCCCTGGTGGGGTGCAACCTTGCATTGGTCTACCTCCTGAGGAGTATGACACAGAAGCTGGGTTTCACCTTGTTCCAGTTACACCCTGCCCCACAGGGTGCCACTTTGCATGGTTCACCCATGGGTGAGGCCATCATGACTGCCAGGTGTTCCCTAGGCAACATCACACCCCACCCAGCAGAGGTCACCTCACACATGCCACCTGTGTGGCAAGGCCATCACAACCACCAGGTGCCTCCTTGTCTCAGGCACACAACTACTGGCAGAGTGCCACCTAGCATGGGTCAACCACATGGCGAGGCCATCACAGCTGCCAGGTGTGAACACAGCCAGGTCACACCTCACCCAGCAGGGTGCCAACTAATGCAGTTCACCCGTGTGGTGAGGCTGTCACAGATGCCAGGTGTCATGTTGACCCTGTCACACTCTGCCCAGTGGGGTGCCACCTCGCATGGGTCACCTGCATGGTAAGGCTGTCAAGGACACCAGGTGTCTCCTCAGCCCAGGCACACCCCATCCGTCAGGTGCCAGTCTGCCCAGGTAACCCATGTGACAAGGCCATCATGGCTGCTGGGAGTCCCCTGGGCCCGGGACACCCAGCCCAGCAGGGTGCCATCTTGCATTGGTCACCCATGTGGCAAGTCCTTCACGGCCACTGGGTGACATCTCTGGCAGGCACACCCTGCCCAGTGGGGTGCTGCTACATGTGTGCCACCTGCATGTAGTGGCCATCACAGCTGCTGGGTGTCACCTCAGCCCAGTCACACCTCACCCTGTGGGGTGCCCCCTCATGCTTGTCACCCACATTGTGAGGCCGTTACGGATGTCAGGTGCCACCATGGCCTGGGCAAACCCTGTCTGGAGAAGTGCCACCTTGCACAGGTCAACCTCGTGTTGAGGCCATCAAGGCCATTGAGTGTTAACTCAGCACAGTCACACCTCACCCAGAAGGGTGGCACCTCCATGGGGCAACCACATGGTGAGGCCATCATGGTCGCTGGGTATCACTTTGGCCCAGACTCACACTCCACTTTGGGGTGTCACTTCACATGGGACACCCACTTGGCGAGGCCTTCACAGCTGCCTGGTGTCACCTTGGCCCAGGCACACCCCACCCGGTGGTTTGCCACTTTGCATGGGTCACCTGCATAGAGAGGCCTCACAGTCGCCAGGTGTCACCTTGACCCTGTCACACCCAGTCTGGCAGGGTGCCACCTCAATGGGGTCTCCCATGTGGTGAGGCCTTCAAGGCCACTGGGTGTCACCTCGGCCCAGACACAGGTCTCCTGGTGGGGCACCACCTCACATGGGTTGCACCCATGTCGAGGCCATGATAGCCACTGGGTGTCACCTTGACCTGGGAACACCATGCTGGTGGGATGCCACCTCTCATGGGTCACCCACATGGTGAGGCCATCATGGACACCTGGTGTCACCTTGGCCTGGGCAAACCATGCCTGGCAGAGTGCCACCTTGCCTGAGTCACTCTTGTGGAGAGGCCATAATGGATGCCTGGTGTCACCTCAGTCTGGTTACACCCTGCCCAGCAGGGTTCCACCTCATGTGGGTCACCCATGGGTGAGGCCATCACAACCACCAGCTGTCATCTAGGCCCTGTCACACTCTTCCCAATGTGGGTCACCTCACACATGCCGCCCATGTGGTGAGGCCATTGTGACTGCCAGATGTCACTTTGACACAGTCACAATCTGCTTGGTGGGATGCCAGCTTGCATAGGACAACTGCATGTTGAGGCCATCATGGATGCTGGGAGTCTACCTCGTCCTGGGCACACCATGCCTGGTGGGGTGCCACCATGCATGGATAACCCATGTGACAAGTCTGTCACAGCCACCAGGTGTCATCTCAGCCCAGGCACACACTGCCTGGAGGGGTGCCACTGTCTGTCGGTCACCCATGTGGCTAGGCCTTCTCGGCCACGGGATGTTCCACGGCCCAGGCACACACCACCTGGCAGTGTTCCACCTCATGTGCTCCAACTGCGTGGTGAGCCCGTAACGGCCAACAGGTGTCATCTCAGCCCAGTGCAGCCCACCTGGCAGGGTGCTGCCTTGAGTGTGCCACCTGCATGGCAAGGCCATCACAGCTACCAGGTATCACCTTGACCTGAGTACACACTGCCTGGCAGGGTGCCACCCTGTGTGGGTCATCTGCATGGCAAGGCCATCATGGAGGCCAGGTGTCACCTCTGCCTAGGCACACCCCACCAGGCAGGGTGTCACCTTGTGCATTCCACCCATGTTGCGAGGCCTTCAAGGCCTCCAGGTGTCACCTTGGCCCAGTCACACCTCACCAGGTGGGGTGCCACCTCACATGGGTCAACAGTGTGTCAAGGCCATCATGGCCACCTGATGTCACCCCAGCTTGGTCACACCTCACCTGGTGGGGTGTCACCTCATATGGGTCACCCATGTGGCAAGGCCATCATGGCCGGTGGGTGTCACCATGGCCTGGAATCACACCCACTATTGGGGTGCCACCTCACACGGGTCATCCACGTGGCAAGGCCTTCATGGCTGCCAGTTGTCAACTCAGCCCAAGCACATCCTGCCCATTTGGATGCCACCTCATGTGGAAACTCTGTCCCTACTGACTGTGACCCATGGAATCACCTTTGTATGCATAGTGATATGAAGGGCAGGCCTGCCATTCTTGCAAAGTTACAATTCCCAACTTCCAAACTGCTTCAGGAAAACAGTTCTAGGGAGTCTCTGACTCCCAGGCTGGAAGGCCTGAGTGAGGAACATGGAGCTGCACTGAGGAAATCACTATGCTTAGCATTCCTCTGGGAAGTCCTACCTGACATCTCTCTGCTTCAGGCAGAAACTTGAATGTGCCTCCACCCTGAACGAAATGCACAGGATTTCCCTGACCACTACTACTCCCTGGGAGGTCTCAGTGTCATCTAGGCCACCCTAGGGACAGCTCCACTTAGGCCATACACAGCATGCAGAACCTCTATGGAGTATAGTTCATTAGAGAAGGTCCCAGTGTGTGGCATGTGTGTCTATTTCATGGCTCGGAAGCTGCAGGTGTGTCCTCATTCACATTGGGGACTGATGGCAAAACAATCATGACCCCATTTGCAAGAGGGATTCATGTGGCCTCTAAGCTGCAATGCTAAACACACTTGCTGCTTGATTTTTCTTCACTGCTGGCAAGCCTCTTTGGGGAAAAATGAGTCTATACCAAGGAAACAAGGTTCATGAAATCACTGGCTATGAGCTCATCCTACAACACTGTTGATCTAGAGGACACATGAAACTTGACCACTGGCCTCTGAGGAAGCTGCAGCTTGTCCATCCAGAAAGGCCTGTAGCATGCTCCCTGAAACCTTGGTCCATGTACAGCTTTCACACTCAAAAGCGTTGCAGGAAGAAATGGAAGGTTGGGTCCAGAGCACTTTCCATGTGAGAACACTGTGTGCAGAAAGTCTCCCCTGCAGCTTTGGAGCCCCTCCAATCCCCAGGCACTTGGAATCAACTGTGTTGCCTGAGCGAAGGCCTAAGCAGGACTCTCTAGCATGCTAGCTTATATACCCAGTGTTCTCCCTGCCTTGAAACTTCCTCAGGAAGCCAGTTCTAGCCAGCCTTCTCCTTCCATGCTTCTCAGCCCCAGTGAGGGACATGGAGCTACATGGAAACCACTCTGTGCTTTGCCTTCCCCATGGATCTCCTACCTGACCTCAATCTACCTAAGCAGAAATTCAAATTTGCATCCAGCCTGAAGATAAAGGACATCATTTCCCTGAGCACTGCTATACTGTGGCAAGTTCCAGGGTCACCAAGGCCTGCTAGAGCATTCTCCCGCTTAAACCACACATGGCATTCAGACACTCTAAGGAGTAAACTTCATGCATGGAAGGGCCCAGTGTGTAGCATGTGTGTCTATTCGTGGCTCAGATGCTGCAGAAACAGAGGATGGGTGTCCACTTTGAAACTGGGACCTGATGGGATAAGAAGTCATTTCCTCATTGGGAAGCTAGAGAGCTGTGACCTCAAAGCAGCATGGTGATCACACTTGCTACCCATCTCTCTGCACTGCTAACAGTCATACCTGACAACACGTGCATCTACTCAAAAGAAACAGTATGCGTGCCCTTCTGGCCAGGATGGCATCCCACAACATTTTTTAATTTAGATGATAGAAAAATGACCAATAGTCTCTAGGTGAGCTGCAGCTTCTCCTTCCAGAAAAGGTTGCAGCCCAAAGTGTCTCTTGTGGCTCCCTATGCAGAGAGACTGCATGCCGAGAAGTCATAACAAAGTTTAGGAGTTTGGGAAGCCTAGGGTATAGTGGTACTTTGTGAGGCCTGACAGGGAAAGAGGAAAGTATGTTGCAGTTCTCCAGGTAGGTGATCAAATCTAGCTCCTCTTAGAGGTAGGGAACACTCTAGTAGGAGCTCCCAGCATGAGGGCTCAGCACAGTGCTTACCCTGAGCTGCTCAGGTGTTCTCACTTAGAGCAGGAGGCCTCACTGAAATGGAACTAAGGGGCTAGGTCTGTGTTCCTGAGGCTGTTGGAAAGCCGGGCACATCATCCTCTCTAACAAGGAGAGCAGGGTAGAGCCCTTACCTCAGCATTGAAACAAGCTAATACAGAGCCCCATGTTGCTGAAGCCTTGCTGCTCAGAAGCTCCAGATGAAGCTTTTGGCAGATAGCTGTCCTCTATGAAGAAAGGTGCAGACAGGAGCTCCCATAGCCTCCTGAAGGCATAGAACTGAGAATAAAGTCATCCTTTGAGTCAATAATCAGGTTAAATGCTGCCTGTCCTGCTGGAGGGAAAAATGACACCTTACCTGGTGGTTAGGAATCAGGTTTCATGTCCCCTCCAAGGAAAGAGGCTTGCGGGATGATCACCTTTCAAGGACCCACAAGCCCCTGTTTCATTTGGGAAAACTCTCTTCTCCTCCAGGGGCTTTCCAGCTGGGAAGAGAAGGCAGGGAGTAAAGGTGTTTGGCAGGCACCTTTGAGGCTGCAAGCCTTGTGTTCTCCAAAGGGAAATTGACTGCCTTCCCTTTCAGGTACCAATGTCCTGATTAACACACAGCATCAGTCCTTGCAGTTTCTGAGCTGTGAAAAGACACCCAGGCCTCACCCACAGCCTGTGCATGAAGACACTTTGCTCAGCAGAGAGACTGAAGGCTGAATGTTCGTAACAAAGTTAATGCCCTTGGGAAGCCTAAGGGATCCTGGGTCTTGCCGAGGCCTAGTAGTGCAAAGAGAACATCTCTTGCGGTTCTCCAGGTAGATGATCAAATCCAGCTTCTCTTAGAGGTTGGGAGCCCTCTCGTATGAGCTTCCAGGCTGAGGGCAAAGCATAGTGCTAATGCTGAGCTGCTCATGTTTTCTCACTTAGAGCAGGAGGCCTCACTGAAATGAAAAGAAGAGACTAGGTCTGCGTTCCTGAGGATGTTGGAAAGCTGGGGACATCAACCTCTCTAACAAAGAGAGCAGGGAAGAGCCCTTCCCTCAGCACTGAAACAAGCTGATCCAGAGGCCCCTGTGGCTGAAGCCCTGTTGCTCAGAAGCACCAGAAGATGCATTTGGCACACAGTGGTCCTGCATGCAAAATGGTGCACACAGGAGCTGCCACAGCCTCTGAAAAGGCAGAGAATCATGACAGCATTCCATGGAGAAAAATCACCAGACACCTGAGGCATGCCTTGCTGGAGGGAGAAATGGTACCTTACCTGGAGGCTAGTGGTCAGGTTTCATTTCCTCTTTAGGGAAAGGGGCTTGAGGGATGAGTTCCTACCAAGAATCACAAGCATCATATTTCTTTTGGGAAAAATCTCTTTTCCTCCCAGAAACTTGTCAGCAGTGAAGAGAAGGTAGGGAGCAACGGGGTTTGGAGGGCCGCTTTGAGGCAGCAAGCGTTGCACTTTCCAAAGGGGAAATTTTCTTTCCTTTCTGACACCAAATTCCAAGTGAACCCACAGAACATATCCCTGCAGTCTCCCAATTGTGACAAGATACCCAGTCCCCAATCTCAGCCTTGAAACTGACAATCTATCATCAGTAGAGAGACTGCAGGCCATACAGGGCACCCTGAGTTAAGGCCCAAAGTAGGCCTATGTTACCCTGGGGCTTGCTGAGGCCTAGCTGTGCAGAGGGAAAGAGTGTTCTGCTTTTCCAGGCAGTTTCTAAAATCTAGCTTCTGCTGGAAGTAGAGACACCACTGGGAGAAGCCCCCAGGGTGAATGTGAAGCACAGGGCTTTGGCTATGATGCTCAGTAATTCCCACATATGGCAGGCCTGAGTGGCACAGAAAGAAGGGTCTAGAGCTGTGCTACCAAGGCTGTTTGTAAGCTCAGCAAATCAGCACTCTAATGAGGAGAACAGGGCAGAGCCCTGCACTCTGCACACAATCAAGCTGTTGCCAAAGGACATTGTGGCTGAAGGTTGCTAAGATGCCCCAGAAGAAGCTTTTGTCACACAGTGGTCTCCCATGCTTCACTAATCAAAAGAAGCAGGGGGCTTGCAATTCCTTTCTAGGACCTCATCCCACAACACTCTTGAACTCGAGGGTGAATGGATATTGACCCATAGCCTCCAGATGAGCTGCAGTCTCTCATCCAGAAAGGCCTGCAGTAGGTTCCATGACACCTTGGTCCAAGCAGTTCTTCCATGGGGGAATGCCATCCACAGCAATTGGGTGCTCCATTTCCCACTGCTCTCCATGGGGGAATACTGTAGGTGTAAAATCTATCCCCTGCATGGAAAAGTGTCTCCCTAGTGCCAGGGGCCCACGGAATCACCTTTGTGTTCAAAACAATGTTATAGGCAGGCCTCCCTGTCTTGGAGGCTGAAGTTCCTCAACTGTCAAACTACTTCAGAAACAAAATTCTAATGTGTCTCTGACTGACAGGCTGCTCGGCCCAAGTGAGGAATGTGAAATGAAATACACTGTGCTTAGCATTCAACCTGGGACTTCCTACCTGAAGTCTTTCTGCTTCAAGTTGAACCTTGAAGGAGCCTTCAGCCAGAACTAAACTGACAGGACTTCTCTGAACACCGTGAGGCCTTGGCAAGTCCCAATGTCACCTAAGCTTACCAGAGCCTGCTCTCCCTTAGGCCATACACAGCAAGCTCACTGTCTACGGTGCAAAGTTCATTATAGAAAGTCCCAGTGTGTGGCATATGTGTCTCTTCCACTGCTCAGAAGCTGCAGGTACACAGGCTATGTGTCAGTGTTCACATTGGGGCCTGATGACAAAATAGTCATGACTCCATTTTCAAGCAGAATTGATGAGTCCTCCTAGCTGCATGCCAAACACCCTTGTTGCTTGACCTTTCTTCTCCACTGGCAAGTCACTTTGTAGAAAAGTCAGTCTATTCCAATCAAACAAGGTGCTTCTATTCCTTGTAGGAGCTCATCCTACAACACTCTTGATCTACAGGACACAGGAAATCTGACCACTAGCCTCCAAGTAAGCTGCAGCTTTTCCATCCAGAAAGTCTTGCTGCACTTTCCATGAACGCTTTGTCTATGTTCTGCTTTCACACCAAAAACCCTTCATGGAATTAATCAATGCTCAGTTCTCCATGGTTTTCCATCAGAGAATACTGTATGGCAAAAGTCTGTCCTGTGGCTTAAAAGCATCCTCCAACCCATTGGCAATAGGGATCAACTTTGTTGCCAGAGTGAAGGCCTAGGCAAGAATCTCTAGCTTGTAGAGCCAAAGTTCCTCCTCCTCAGAAACTTCCTCAATTCTAGCGAGGCTTATGCTTCCATGCTTGTCATCCCACAGAGGGAGCTGGAGCTACATGGAAAATCTCTGTGTTTTGCCTTCCCCCATGGACCTCCTACCTGACCTCTCTTTACCTCAAGCAGAAAGTCGAAATTGCATCCAGCCTGAAGAAATAGGACAGCTTCCCTGAGCACTGCTAGGCCATGGCAAGTCTCAGGGACACCTATGTGTACTAGGCCCTTCTCTCGCTTAGGACATATATGGAATTCAGACCCTCTGGGGAGCAAAATTCACTCATAGAAGGGCCCAGTGTGTGGCATGTGTGTCTCTTGGGGCATAGTAACTGCAGATACAGAGGCCAGGTGTCCACTTTGAAATTGGGGACTTATGGAAAAGCAGACATTACCCATTTGGAAAGCAGGAGAATTGTGGACTCCAATCTGCATGCAAATCACCCTTGCTGCTCATCTTATCTTCTCTGCTTCAAAACATCTCAGAACATAAGAGTCTCACAGAAAGAAGCAGGGTGCTCACCAACATTTGCAAGGACCTCATCCCACAACACTATTGAACTCTAAGATGAATGAAACTTGACTGATAGCTTCCAGGTGAGCTGCAGTCTCTCTACCCAGAAAGGCCTGCAGAATATTGCATGAAATCATGGTGCTTGTAGGGCTTCAATGTGAGAGTGTCACTCATAGCAAATAGGTGCTCAGTTTTCCACCATTTTCCGAGGGGGAACACTGTTTGTGGAAAGTCTCTCCTGTATGCGCAAAGTCTCTGCCTAGTGCCAGGGGCCCAGGGAATCACTTTTGCATGCAAAGTGATGTTTCAGGCATGGCTCTATTCCTTGGAAAGCTGAAATTACCCAACTGTTAAACTGCCTCAGAAACATAATTCTGGGTAGTCTATGACTGACAGGCTGCTCCACCTGGGTGAGGAACATGGATGTGCTCTGAAAAGACAATGTGCTTAGCATTCACCCTTGGAAGTTCTACCTGCCACAAGTAGAATCTTGAATGTGCTTTCAGTTAGAACTAAACTGACAGGACTTCCTTGACCACTGCAGGGGCCTGGGAAGTCCCAGACTCACCTAAGCTTACCTAGGGCCTGCTCCTGCTTAGGTCATACACAGCATGCAGACCATCTATAGAGCAAAGTTCATTACAGAAGGTCCCAGTGTGTTGCATATGTGCCTCTTTCACTACTCGGAAGCTGCAGGTACACAGACGGTGTCAAAGTTCACAATGGGGCCTAATGACAAAACTGTCATGACCCCATTTTTTAGCTAGATTCAAATGGCCTTTTAGCTGCATGCCAAACCCCCTTGCTGCTTGAGCTTTCATCACTGCTGGCAAGCCCCTTTGTAGACAAGTCAATCTAGTCCAAGCAAACAAGGTGCTTGCTATCCCTTGCTAGGAGCTCATCCTACAACACTCTTGATCTAGAGGACACATGAAACTTGACCACTAGCCTCTAAGTAAGCTGCAGCATTTCCATTGAGAAAGGCCTGAAGCACCTTCCATGAATGCTTTGTCAATATACTGCTTTCATGCTAAAAAGCCTTGGAGGATGTAATGGACATTCGGGTGTGCACTGTCTTCCATCTGACACCACGATGTGCCTCCTGCGGCTTCAGCACACCATCCTACAGACAGGGACTTGGGATCAACTTTGATGCCAAACTGAAGGCCTAGTGGACTCTAGCTTGTATAGCCAGAGTTCCTCTTGCTTTGAAACATCCTCAGGAACCCAGTTCTAGGGAGGCTTATCCTTCCCTGCTTTTCAGCCCACAGAGGGAGCCAGTGCCACATGGAAAAACTCTGTGCTCTGCCTTCCAATATGGATTTCCTACCTGGCCTCTGTCTATCTCAAGCAGAAACACAAACTTGCATCCAGCCTGAAGGAATAGGACAGCTATTCCCTGAGCACTGCTAGGTCATGGCAAGTCCCAAGTTCACCATGGCCTATTAGGGCCTTCACAAGTTTAGGCCATATGTGTCATTCAGACCCTCTGGGGAGCAAAATTCACTCATGCAAGGGCCCAGTGTGTGGCATGTGTGTGTTTTTGCAGCTTGGAAACTGCAGATACAGAGGCTTGGTTCCACTTTGAAATTGGGGCCTGAAGGGAAAACCAGTCATTACCCATGTGGCAAGCAGGAGAGTTCTGGCCTCCAATCTGAATACAGGTCACCCTTACTGCCCATCTTATCTTCTTTGCTTCCAAACAACTCTGAAAATATGAGAGTCTCATTGAAAGAATCAGAGTCCTCACCAGTCTTTGCAGGGACCTCATCCCACAATTTTGAAGTCGAATGTGAATGAAACTTAACCTACAACTTTCAGTTGAGCTGCAGTCGCTCACGGGGCTCATTGCATCTGTCACCACCCATGTTCTTGGCACCTCACATTTTCCCCATAGGCATGTGCCCGTCACCACACATTGACCCACAACTGCATATGAGCAGCCCATAACGTGCACCCCCCCCAAAGCTTGCCTGTCCCCTTGCATGTGTAAGGGTGTACAATTGGCATCCCACGCATGTTGCCTCACACCCAGGGCATCACCTCACCTCCCTCTCCAGCCATGTTGCAGAATCCCCTGTCTGCAGTCACCTTCAGCATGGGACTGCCGCCCCACGCTTGCCACATGCAGTCCCAGAGTGTCACAGCATGCGTGCCCCATCAAAAATGAGGATCATGTCACACCCATCACCCACCACATGCCTGGCACCTCTGAGAGTCCCCATAGGCATGAGACCATTCCCCACATCAGTCACCAACCTTGTATGAGCATCAAGTCACCTGTGTCACACCCCTCCACACTTGACTATCCCCTCCTGTGTGATAGGACACACCAGTGGTACACTGCATGTGTTGCCTCATGCCCAAGGTGGTCACCTCACCTCTGTCTTCACCCCTGTGGCAGGGCTCCCTCTCTGCTGTCACATTTGATGTGGGAAGGTTGTCCTGCATTTGCCACAGTCTGGGTGTGTCACAGTATGCCTGCCCCATCACTCACCTGGGTCATGTTTCACCCGTCACCCCCCTCCACATGCCTGGCACCTCACAGTGTGCCCATAGACATGTGACCATCACCCCACAGCAGTCACCAACCTCGTATGAGCATCACATGAGCTGTGTCACCCCCACCCATATCCCATGCTTGACTGTGCCTTCACGGGTGTCAGGACGCACCAGGGGCACACTGTGCATGTCATCTCATGCCCAGCAAGGTCACCTCACCTCCATCTCCACCCCTGTGGCAAGATCCCCTGACTGCTCTCACCCTTAGTAGGGAAGGGTCACCCCATGCTTGCCACATGCAGTTCCAGAGTGTCACAACATGCCTGCCCCATCACATGTGGGGATCATATTGCACCCATCACACCTCCCAGTGTTTGGCACCTCACAGTGTCCCCATAGGCATGTGACTGTCACCCCACAGAGGTCACCAATCTCATGTGAGCATCACATCACCTGTGTCACCCCCCCATAATTGACTGTAACCCTGTGGGTGTCAGGACATGCCAGGGACACCTCATGTGTGTCACCTCACACCCAGGGTGCTCACCTTACCACCGTCTCCACCCCTGTGGCAGGGCTCCCTGACCACTGTGACCCTCAGTATGGGAGGGTCACCTCATTCTTGTGACATGTAGTACAGTAGTGTCACAACATTTCTGCCCCATTGCACAGGGGGTCAATCACACCTATCCCCCACCCTGCATGCCTGGCACCTCACAGTGTCCCCACAGGCATGTGACCTACATCCCACAGTTGTCAAGGACCACGTAGGAGCATCACGTCACCTGTGTCACCCCCTCCATGCTTGACCAACCCCTCGCAGTTATCAGGACATGCCAGGGGCAACCCACGAGTGTTGCCTCATGCCAGGGGTGGTCACTTCACCTCCATATCCACCTCTGTGGCAGGCCCCCTAACTGCTGTCACCCTGAGCATGGGAGGGTAACCCTGTGCTTGCTATGCATGGCTCACTAGTGTCACAGAATGCCTGTCCCATCACACATGGGGGTTGTGTTGCACCTGTCACCCCCTGCATGCCTAGCACCTCCCAGTGTCCCCATAGGCTTGTGACCATCACCCCACATCAGTCACCAACCTCATATAAGCATCATGTCACCTGTGCCACTGACCCTACCCCAATGCTTGACTGTCCTATCTTGGGTGTCAGACACATCAGGGCAACCCACAGGTTTTGCATTGCACCCAGGGTTGTCATCACACCTCTGTTTCCAGCCATGTGGCAGGCCCCACTGACTGCTGTCACCCTGAGCATGGGTGGGTCACCCTGCACTTGCCACACACTGTCCAAGAGTGTCACAGCATGCCTGTCCCATTGCACATGGGATGGCTTGGCTCCCATCACCCCCACATGCCTGCCACCTCCCAGTGTCCCCATAGGCATGTGACCATCACCCCACATCTGTCACAAACCTTGTATGAGTGTCAGGTCACCTGTGTTACCCCCACCCTCCCCCACACTTGACTGTCCCCTCACAGGTATCAGGATGCACCAGGGACACCCCGTGCTTGTCTCCTTGCACCCAGGGTCGTCACATCACATCCATCTTCACCCATATGGCAGGGCCCCCTGACCACTGTCAAACTCAGCATGCAAGGGTTGCCCTGAGCTTGCCACACACAGTCCAGGAGTGTCAGAGCATGCCTCTCCCACAGCCCGTGGGAGGGTAATGTCACACCTGTCACCTCACATTGTCACCAGAGGCATGTAACAGTCACCCCACAGGTGACACACCCCCACTCCACTCAACTGTTGCTTTCAGTGCATCTGGACGTGCAAAGGCCACCCTGCACATGTTGCCTCGAGCACGGGATGGTCACTTCACACCTGGCTCCACCCATGTGGCAGGGCCCCTGGACTGCTGGCCCTCTCAGTGTGGGAGGGTGACCCTACACTTGCCCCATGCACTCAAGGAGTGTCATTTCATGCCTGTCACACCACCCATGGGGGGGTTACATTGTACGCATCACCTCACATTGTCACCAGAAGCATGTGACCATCACCAAACTGTGGTCACCAACCTTGTATGAGCATCATCTGCACGTGACACACCCCACCCAACTCTTGACTGTCGCTTTTTGGGCATCCAGATACACAAGGGGTACCACGCATGTTGCCTCATGCATGGGATGGTCATGTCACACCTGGCTCCACCCATGTGTCAGGGCCCCTGCATCACTGGCCCACTAAGCATGGGAGGGTCGCCCTGTGTTTGCTCCATGAATTCCCGAACCGTCACAGCATGCCTGTCCAACCACACATGGGGGGTCACGTCAAACCCATCACCTCACATTGTCACAAGAGGCATGTGACTGTCACCTCACAAGTGACACCCCCCACCCCAGGCTTGACTGTCACATCCTGGGTGTGCAGACATGCAAGTGGCACCCCATCCATGTTGCCTTGCACATGGGATGGTCACCTCACACCCGACTCCACCCATGAGGCATGGCCCCCGGACTGCTGGACCCCTGAGTGTTGAATGGTTGCCATGCTTTTGCCCCTTGCATTCTGGGATTGTCACAGCATACCTGTCCCATTGCATGTGGAGGGGGTCACATCACACCCATCACCTCACATTTCACCAGAGGCACATGACCATCACCTCACAGGTGACACCATCCCCACCACATGCTTGACTGTTGCCTCGCATGCATGCAGATGCACAAGGGGCACCCTGCACATGCCACCTCACACATGTAATGGTCACTTCACACCCAGCTCAGCCCATGTGGCAGGGTCCCTGGATGGCTGGCCTCCTAAGCTTGGGAGGATTGCCCCATGCTTGCCTCATGCATTCTGGGACTGTCAGAGAATGCCTGTCCCAGTGACTGTAGGGGAGGTTATGTTGCACCCATCACCTCATATTTTCCTCAGAAGCACTTGACCGTCACCACACTTCAGTCACCAACCTCATATTAGTGTCACACATGTGACACCCACACCACCCCATGCTTGAGTGCCATTCTCGTACGTTGCTATGCACATGGGGTACCCAGCATGTGTCACTTCGCACATGGGATTGGCACCTCACAGCCAGCTCCACCCATGTGTCAGGGCCCACAGACTGCTGGCTCCCAGTGTGAAAGTGTCACTCCGTGCTTGCCACATTCAGTCCAGGGGTCACGTTGCATGCATCCTCCTCACCCCGTGTGCCTGGCACCACACAGGGTCCTCACAGGCCTGTGACCATCAACCCACACTGGTCACCAAACTTGTATGAGCATCATGTCACCTGTGTCATCCCCCACCCCCCCATGCTTGACTGTCTCATTGTGGGTGTCAGGATGCACCAGGAGCATGTCACCTCATGTCCAGGGTGGTCACCTCACCTCCATCTCTACCCCTGTTGCAGGGCCCCCTCACTGCTGTCACACTCAGCACGGGAGGGTCACCCTGCACTTGCCACATGCAGCCTGGGGGTGTGAAAGCATGCCTGCCCCATTGCACAAGGAGGTCATGTTGCACCCATCACACCTCCAGCATGATTGACACCTCACAGGGTACCCATAGGCATGTGACTGTCACCCCACAGTGGTCACCAACCTCGCATGAGCATCACATCACCTGTGCCACCCATCCGCATGTTTGACTGTCCCCTCATGTGTCAGGATGCCCAGGGGCACCCTGCACATGTTACCTCATGCCCAGAGTGGTCACATCACCTCCATCTTCACTGCTGTGCCAGAGCCCCCTGAACGTTGTCACCCTCAGTGTGGGAGGATCACCCTGTGCTTGCCACATGCAGTCCAGGAGTGTCAAAGCATGCCTGTCTCATTGCACCCAGGGGTTGTGTCCTAGCCCTCACCCCATTCACACATGTCTTGCACCTTAAACGGTCCCCATAGGCAAGTGACCATCACCCCACAGTAGTCATCAGCCTCGTATGAGCATTACATGACCTGGGTCACCCCTCTCATGGTTGACTGTCCCATTACATGTGTCAAGACGTGCCAGGGGCACTCCACATGTGTCGCCTGGCACCCACGGTCATCAGCTCACCTCTGTCTCCACCCCTGTGGCAGGCCCCCTGACCGCTGTCACACTCGGCTGGGAGGATCTCCCTGTGCTTGCCACATACCGAGCAGGAGTGCCACAGCATGCCTGCCCCATCACACATGGGTATTATGACACACCCCTCACCCACCACCACGTGCCTGGCACCTCACCAGACCCCCATAGGCATGTGACCATCACCTACAGTGGTCACCAACCTCATATGAGTCTCATCACCTGTGTCACGGCCCCACCCCATGCTTGATTGTAGCCTCGCAGGTGTCAGGTCACGCCAGGGGAAACCTGTATGTCTCACCTTGTGCTTGGGATGGTCACCTCACTGCCATCTCCACCCATGTGGCAGGGCCCCCTGAGTGCTGTCTCCTTCAGCGTGGGATGGTCACCCTGTGCTTGCCACACAGTCTGGGAGTGCCACAGCATGCATGTCCCATAGCATGTGGGGGGTCACGTCTCACCTCTCACCCCCTGCATGCCTGGTACCTCACAGTGTCCCCATAGGCGTGTGACCATCACTCCACAGTGGTCACCAACCTCATATGAGTGTCACATCACCTGTGTCACTGACACACCCCCACTTGACTGTCCCCTCGTGGGTGTCAGGATGCACCTGGGGCACCCCATATGTGTTACCTCGTGCCCAGGGTGGTCACCTCACCTTCGTCTCCACACCTGTGTTATGGCCTTGTGACCACTGTTACTCTCAGCATGGGAGGACTGTCCTGCACTTGACACATGCAGTCTGGGAGTGTCACAACATACCTGTCGCATCACACAAGGGAGTCATGTCACACCCATCACCACCCACATGCTTGGCACTTCACATTGTCCACAGAGGCATGTGACCATCACCTCACATTGGTCACCCACCTTGTATGAGTGTCGCATCACACATGTCACCCCCCTAAGGCATGACTGTTGTCACATGTGAATCAGGCCACGCAGGGGCACAATGAGCAGGTTGCCTCATGCACAAGATGGTCACCTCACACCTGGCTCCTCCAAGGAGGCAGTCCCCTGGACCACTGGCTCCCTCAGCATGGGAGGGTTGCCCCATTCTTGCCCCATGATTTCTGGCAGCATTCCAGAATGCCTGTCCCACCACCATTAGGGGGTCACATAGCACCCATCACCACACATTTTCACCAGAGGCATGTGACCATCACCTCGCAGGTGACACCCCAACCCCACCCCACCCCATCACCTCACATGCCTCCAGTTGTGCAAGGTGTACCCCACGCATGTCCCCTCATGCACGGGATGGTCACCTCACACTTGGCTCAGCCCAGGTGGCAGGGCCCCTGGACTGCTGCCTCCTCAGCATGGGTGGGTCACCTCGCGCTTGCCCCACACATTCCAACCGTGTCCTAGCATTCCTGTCCCACTGCCTGTGGTGGGGTGGATCATGTCACACCATCACCTCACATTGTCACCAGAGGCACGTGACTATCAATTTGCAGGTGACATCCCCCCACCCCACCCTGTTATCTCAGATGTGTTTGGCCGCACAAGGGGAACACTGTGCGTGTCACCTCGTGCAAGGGATGGTAACTTCACACCAGGCTCTGCCCAAGTGGCAGGGCCCCCGGAACACTGCCACCCTCAGCGTGGGAGTGTTGCCTAGTGCTTGCACCATGCATTCTGGCAGTGTCCTAGCATGCCTGTACCACCACCCTTGGGGGGCTGTCATGTCACACCCATTATCTTATGTTGTCACTTGAGGCACCTGACCATCACCTCACAGTTGACACCCACCACCTCCTACCCACCACCCCCACCATGTCACTTTATGTGCATCCAGACATGGAAGGGGCACCCCACACATTTCGTCTCACAGTCCTGAAGGTCACCTCCCACACAGCTCCACCCACGTTGCAGGGCCCTGTATCGCTGGCCCACTCAGAGTGGGATGGTCTCCCTGCGCTTGCCCCACACCTTCCAGGAATGCCCAGCATGTCTGTCCCAATGTGCGTGCAAAAGGGTCACATCGCACCTGTCACCTCACATTGTAACCGGAGGCAGGTGACTGTCATCTCGCAGGAGATACCCCGCCCCAACACATACTGTCACCTCGTGTGTGTCTGGATGCACAATGGGTACACCACACATGTCGTCTTGCACATGGGATGGTCACCTCACACCCGGCTCCACCCAAGTAACAGGGCTCCCTGACCACTGGCCCCCTCAGCATGGGAGGGTGGCCCCATACTTGCCCCATGCCTTCTGGCAGTGTCCCAGCATGCCTGTCCCACCTCCCATGGTGGGGGGAGATCAGTCACACCCACCACCTCACATTGTCACCAGAGGCACGTGAACATCACCTCACAGGTGACACCCACCCCACCCCACCCTGTCAACTTGGTGCATCCGGACACACAAAGGGCACCCCACGTATGTTGCTTCACACATGGGATGGTCACCTCACACCTGGCTCGGTCCAGGTGGCAATTCCCATGGACTGCTGGCCCCCTAGGCATGGGAGTGTCTCCCCACGCTTGCCCCATGCATTCCGACAGTGTTCCAACATGCCTGTGCCACCGCCCAAGGGGGGGGTCACATCGCACCCGTCACCTCACATTGTCACCAGAGGCACGTGACTCTCACCTTGCAGGTAACACTCCCCCACCACACCTGACCCCACCCCAGACTGTCGCCTCTCATGTGTCTGGAAGTGCATGGGGCGGTCACCTCACACATGGTTCCACCCATGTGGCAGAGTCCCCAGACCATGAACCCCCTGAGCGTGGGAGGGTCACTCAGCACTTGCCCCACACATTCTGGAAGCATCCAAGCTGGCCTGTTGCACCGCCCGTGGGGAAGTTCACATCACACCTATCACCTCACATTGTCACTAGAGGCATGTGATCATCACCTCGCAGGTGACACCCCACCACCACACCGCAGACCGTCACCTTGTGAGCATCTGAACATGCAAGGGTTGGTCACCTCACACCCAGGTCCACCCATGTTGCAGGTTCCCCAGACCACTGGCCCCCTCAGAGTAGGAGGGTCACCCTGTGCTTGCCCCACGCATTCCAGAAGCATCCCAGCAAGCCTGTGTCACCGCCTATGGTGTGGGGTCATCCCACCAATCACTTCATTGTCACCAGTGGCATGTGACTGTCACCTCGCAGGTGACAGCACCCACACCCCACCCTGTCATCTCACGTGCATCTGGATGCACACAGGGCAACCCACTCATGTCTCCTCATGCACAGGATGGTCACCTCACTCCCAGCTCTGTGCGTGTGGCAGTGGCCCCAGACCACTGGCCCCTAAGCATGGGAAGGTCGCCGTATGCTTGCCCCATACATTTTGGCTGCATCCCAGCATGTCTGTCCCACCATCCATGGGGGGGGTCACATCTCATCTGTCACACCACATTTTCACTAGAGGCACGTGACCATCACCTGGAAGTTGACACCCCCCACACCCCACCCCATCGCCTTTTGTGCATCCAGTTGTGAAGGGGCACCCCGTGCTTGGCACCTCATGCACAGGATGGTAACCTCACACTTGGCTCCACCCAGGTGGAAGGGCTCCCTGGACCTCTGGCCCCGTCAGCATGGGAGAGTCACCCCACGCTTGCCCCATGCATCTTGGTAGAGTCCCAGCATACTTTTCCCACTGCCTGGGAGAGTCACTTCACATTCTCACCAGAGGTATGTCACCATCACACTACAGGTGACACCCCCACCACCCTGTCGCCTTTTGTGCATCCGGATATGCAAGGGGCACTCTGCACATGTTGCCTCGTGTGTGGGATGGTTACCTCACACCCGACTCCATCCATGTGGCAGGGCCCCCAAATTGGTGGCCCGTCAGTGTGAGAGGGTGGCCCACGCTGACCCCACACATTCCAGCACCATCCCAGCATGACTGTCACACTGCTTGTGGGAAGGGGTGTCACATTGCACCCATCATCTCACATGTATCAGAGACACGTGACCATCACCTTGCAGGTGACACACCCCCCACCTCACCCCATCACCTTGCGTGCGTCCAGAAGCACAAGGGGCACTCTGCATGGGTCACCTCACCTGTGGGATGGTCATCTCAAACCCAGCTACACCCATGTGGCAGGGTCCCCGGTATGCTGGCAACCTCAGCGTGGGAGGGTGGCCCCACGCATGCCCCACGCATTCCAGCAGTATCCCAGCATGCCTGTAACACTCCCCATGGGGGGCTCATGTCACACCTGTCACCTCACATTGTCACCAGAGGCACATGACCATCACCTCACAAGTGACAACCCTCCAACCCCACCCCATCATCTCGCATGTGTCCGGATGCAAAATTGGGACACCACACACGTTGCCTATTGCATGGGATGGTCACCTCACACTGGCTCCACCTATGTGGCATGGCCCACAGACCACTGGCCACCGCAGCATGGGAGGGTCTCCCACGCTTGCCCCATGCATTCTGGCAGCATCCCAGCATGCCTGTCCCACCAGCAGTGAAGGGAGGTTCACTTTGCGTCCATCACCTCACATTGTCACCAAAGGCACATGACCGTCACCTTGCAGGTGACACCCCCCCAACCCACCCCATTGCCTCGCGGGTTTCTGGATGCACAAGGGGCACCTAGAACATGTTGCCTCATGTTCAGGATGGTGAAGTCACACCAGGATCCGCCCAGGGTGCACAGACCCAGGACTGCTGGGCACCGCAGCGTGGGAGTGTCACCCTGCGCTTGCCCCAAGCATTCTAGCAGTGTCCCAGCATTCCTGTCCCACTGCCTGTGGGGGAGTTCACGTCACACCCATCAATTCACATTGTCACCAGAGGCACATGACTGTCACCTTGCAGATGACACCCCAGCCCCATCTGACCCCATCGCCTTGCATGTGTCCAGACAAGCAAGTGGGACCCTGTAAGTGTCGCCTCGCACACGGGATGGTCACCTCAAACCCAGCTCCACCCAAGTGGCAGGGCCCCTAGACCACTTGACCCCTCAGAGTTGAACAGTCGCTCATGCTTGCCCTATGGATTCTGGCAGCAGCCCAGCATGACTGTCCCACCACCCGTGTGGGCAGGTTAAATCACACCTGTCATCTCACATTGTCACCAGAGGCATGTGCCCATCATCTCGCACTTCACACCCCACCCCCACCCCACCCTGTTGCCTCAAGTGTGTCCAGACCCACAAGGGGGACACTGTGAGTGTTGCCTCATGCAAGGGATGATCACCTCACACCAGGTTCTGCACACATGGCAGGGCCCCCTTACCACTGTCACCCTCAGGGTGGGCAGCTGGTCCTGCACTTGCCACACACTGTCCAGGAGTATCACAGCATGCCTGCCCCATGCCATGCAGGGGTCATGTCGCACCTTTCACACCCCCTGGGATCTGGCATCTCAGAGGATCCTCACAGACATGTGACCATCACCACACAGTGGTCACAGACCTAATATGAGTGTCTCATCACCTGTGTCACCCCCCATAACAAAACACTTGGCTGTCCCCACATGGGTTTCAGGATGTGCCAGGGGTACCTCACCTTTGTCACCTCATGCTTGGGGTGGTCAACTCACCTCTGACTCCACCCCTGTGGTGTAGCCCCCTAACTGCTGTCACCCTCAGCATGGGAGTGTTGCCCCAGGCTTGCCACATGCAGTCTGGAAGTGTCAGCATGCCTGTCCCATTGCAAGTGGGGGTCATTAATACCCATTACCCGGACTAAGAAGCATAGAAGGATAAGCCTCGCTAGAACTACATTCCTGAGGCAGTTTCAAAACAGGGGTAACTCTGGCTATAGAAGCTAGAGAGTCCTTCTTACGCCTTCACTGTGGCAACTAAGTCGATGCCCGGTGCCTATGGGATGGAGAGACTTTTGAAGCTACAGGAGACAGTTACAGCACACAGTGTTCCCCCATGGAAAATGGTGCAGATCTGAGCATCCATTTCTTCCTGCCATTCTTTCATTTGAAAACAGTCCATTGAGGAAGGTTTCATGGAAAGTGCTGCAAGCCTTTCAGGATGGAAAATCTACAGGTACCTTGGAGGCTAGTGGTCAAGTTTCGTGTGTCCTTTAGATCAAGACTGTTGTAGAATGAGCTCCCAGCAAGGGATTGCAAGCACCTGGTTTCCTTGGCATAGACTCGCTTTTCCCCAAAGCATCTTGCCATCAGTGAAGTCAAATCAAGCAGCATGGTGTTTGGCATGCAGCTAAGAGGCCGCATGAATCCCACTTGAAAATGGGCTCATGACTGTTCTGCCATCAGACCCCAATGTGAACGTTGACACACAGCCTCTGGACCTGCAGCTTCCTCACAGTGAGACACCATGCCACACAGTGGGACCTTTTAGAAGGAACTTTGCTCCATAGAGTGTCTGCATTGTGTGAATGGCCAAAGAGGGTACAGGCCATCGGTGGGCCTAGGGACACTAGGACTTTCCAGGGCCTAACAGTGCTCAGGAAAATCCTGTCAGTTTCCTTCCACCTGGAGACATATTCATGGTTCTGCATGAGGCAGAGACACTTCAGCTACACCTTCCCAGGATGAATGCTAAGCACAGTGTTTTTCTCGGTGCAGCTCCTTGTTCCTCACTTGGGCCGAACAGCCTGGCAGTCATAGGCTCCCTAGAACTCAGTTCCTGAATCAGGTAGAAAGCTGGGGATGTCTAGCTCTCCAAGGAAGGGAGGCGTGCCTTTCACATCGCTTTGAATCCACAGAGGATTCCAAGAGCCCCTGATGCTAGGGAGAGACATTCCTCACACAGGGGAGAATTTTTGCACACAATGTTCCCCCTTGGGAGATGTGCAAACCCTAGCACCCATTTGCAATGGATGCCACACTCCTGTTGAATCACTTCATTGACAAAGGTTTTGTAGAACGTGCTGCATGAATTTCTGCATGGAGAGATGGCAGCTCATCTGGAGACTAATGGTCAAGTTTCATTCACCCTCGAGTTCAAAAGTGTTGGGGGATGAGGTCTTAGCAAGGAATGGCAAGCACACCTCTTTCTTTCAATTAGACTCACATGTTCTCAGGGACGCTTGACAGCAGTGGTGAAAAGACAAGCTGCAAGGTGATTTGTGAGCATTTTGGAGGACACAAGTATTCTGCTTCAAAAGGGGAAATGACGGCTTTTCCATTCAGTCCCCAATATCCAAGTGGACACACAGCCTCTGTTCCTACACCTTCCTAGCAGTGAAAGAGGCACACATGCCACAGACTAGGACCTTCTAGAATGACCTTTGTTCCTTCAAGGGTCTGCATGGAGTGTATGCCCTAAGTGGAAGCAGTCCCTTGGAAGGCCTAGGTGACACTGTGGTCAATATCCACATTCACCAGGGTGACTCAACAACCCAAACCGTCCACACACTGAGGTCCCATTCTACAGTCACCAGGGTGACCCCACCTGCACAGACTCTGCACCTGGAGTCACACATCCTCATTCACCAGGGAACACTACCTTCCCAGACCTCGCATCCCAGCTTCAGAGGTCCACACTCACCAGGGTGACTCCATGATTCCAGACCCACCACACCCGAGGACACAGGTTCTCAATCATCAGGGTGACCTCATATCCTTATACTCCACACCCTGGGGTCACATGTCCACACTAACCAGTATGACCCCACCTCCTAAGACCCCACACCTGGGGTCATACGTCCAAGGAAACTAGGGTAAACACACCTTCTGACAACCAGCACCTGGGGTCACACTTCCACACTCACCAGGGTGACCACACCTTCCCACAACACATGCATTTGGTCATGTGTCCATATTTACCAGAGTGACCCCACCTCCCCAGACCCCACACCCTGGGGTCACAGTTCCACCTTCAGCAGGGTTACCATGCCTTACCTGACCCCATACCTGGTGTCACACAACCACACTCACCCACGTTACCCCACCTTCCCAGACACTGCACCTGGGTTCACACATCCATACTCACCTAGCTGACCCCACCTCCCCACATCCACACAATGGGATCACAGGTCCTCACTCAGGAGGTTGACCCCAACTCCCAGGACCCCACACCTTAGGTCACATGTCCACATTCACCAGTTACCCCACCTCCCCAGACCTCACACCTGGTGTCACTAATCCCTACTAACCAACATGACCCTACCTATCAGACCCCACACCCTGAGGTCACGTGTCCACTCTCACCAGTGTAACCCCACCTCTGAAGACCCCACATCTGGGGTAATACGTCCACACTCAGCAGGGTGACCCCACCCTGCACCTGGAGTTACACGTCCACATTCACAAGGTGACCCAAACTTCCAAGACCCCGCACCTGGCATCACAGATCCACACTCACCAGGTTGACCTCAACTCCCCAGACCATGCACCTGCGTTCACATGTCCACATTCACCATGGTTATCTCACTTCCTGAGACCTGCACCTGGGGTCACACATGCACACTAACCAGGGTGACCCAATCTCCCGAGAACCACACCTGGGTCACAAGTCCACATTCACCAGGGTAACCCCACCTCCCAGAGATTGCACCTGGGGTCAAACGTCCACACTCACCAAGGTGACCCCACCTCCCCAGACCCTGCACCTGGGGTCACATGTCCACACTCACCAGGGTGACCTCACCTCCCCAGAGTGCACACCATGATTACTCATGTCCACAGTCATGAGGGTGACCCCACCTCTGCAGAACCCACACCTGGGGTCAAAAAGTCCACGCTTACCATGGTGACCCCACCTCCCCGGACAACGAACCTGGCTTCACATGTCCACACTCAGACAGGTGATGCCACCTCCCCAGACCCTGCACCTGTGGTTCCATGTCCACACTCACCAGGGTGACTCCACCACTCCAGAGTGCACACCACGGAGTCTCATGTCCACAGTCACCAGGGTGACCCCATCTCCTCAGAACCCACACCTGTGGTCAAAAGTTCACACTCATCAGGGTGACCCCACCTCCCCAGACCCTACAAATTTATGTCATGTGTACACACTAACCAAAGTGACAGCACTCCCTACAGTACACACCCTGGAGTCACACGTCCACGCTCACTAGGGTAACCCCAACTCTCCAGACCGCACACCCCGGAGTCACATGTACAACACTCCAGGGTGACTTCACCTCTCTAGAAACCCCCCCCCAGTCACATGAACACACTGAACAGTGTGACATCACCTCCCCAGACCGTGCACCTGTGGTCACACATCCACATTCAGCAGTGTGACCCCATCTCCTCAAACCCTCCACACCCTGGTGTCACACATCCATACTCACTAGAGTGACCATAACTCCCCTGAATCCACACCGTGGGTCACACATTCACACTAACCAGAGTGACCCCACCTCACAGGACCCAGAACTGGACTCAAACATCCACACTCACAGGGTGACCCCAAATCCCTTGACCCCCCAACCTCTGAGGTCTAATGTCCACCATCAGCCAGGTGACCCCACCTCTCCAAACCTTGCACCTGAGTTCACATGTGTACATACACCAGAGAGCCATAACCCCCCAGCCCTGCACCAGTGGTCACAGATCCACACTCACCAGGGTGACCCCACCCCCCCGGCCCTGCACCAGTGGTCCCACATACACACTCACCAGGGTGACACCACCTCCCCAGACCCCACACCCTCGGGTCACCCTGGTGAGGGTGCACATCCAACACCAGAGAGTGAGCATAGGGAGTTGGTGTTATCTGGGTCAGTGTCAACGTGTGGCCACAGAATGTGGTTTCTTAGGAGCAGACGTCACTCCGTTCAGAGTGGACGTGTGACCCTAGGTGTGGTTTCTGTGTAGGTGGGTCACCCTGGTGAGTCTGGACTTTTGACCTCAGGGTGCAGCATCTGTGCAGCAGTGTCACCCTGGTTAGTGTGGATGTGTGACTTCAGTTTCAAGGTCGAGGTGAGTGGGGTCACTCTGGTGACTGTGAACATGTGATGCAGTTGTGGGGCCAGGGAAGGGGGGGTCTCCCTTGTGAGTGAGGACGTGTAAACACCGGATGCGTCGTCTGGGGAGGTGGGGTCACCCTGGTAAATGTGGACATGTGACTCTAGGTGCGAGTTCTGGAGAGATGGGGGTCACCCTGCTTAGTATGGACGTGTAACCTCAGATTGTGGATTCTGGTGGGGGGGTCACCTAGTGAATGCGGACATGTTACTTCAAGTGTGGGGACTGGGCAAGTGGGGTCATCTTAGTGAGTGTGGACGTGTGACCCCAGGGTGTGCAGGGTCTGGGGAGGTGGGGTCACCCTGGTGAGTGTAGACATTTAACCCCAGGTTTAGGGTCTGTGGAGGTTGGGTCACCCTGGTGAGTAATGGATGTCTGACACCAGGTGTGGTGTCAAGGGATATGGCCTCACCCTGATGAGTGTGGATGTGTGACCCCAGCATGTGGAGTTGAGGGATCTGGGGTCACCCTGGTGAGTGTGGATGTGTGACCCCAGTTTCAGGGTCCAGTTACATGGTGTCAACCTGTTATGTGTGCACATGTGTGCCCAGGTGTGGGGTGTTTGGAAGAGGGGTCACCATTTTACTGTGGACCTGTAACCAAAGTTGCATGGTCCAGGGAGGTGGCATCATCGTTGAGTGTGGACGTGTGACCCCAGATAAGGGGTCTGGGGAGGTCGGGTCAACCTGTTGAGTGTGGATGGGTGAGTTTGCATGCAATATAGAGGCCTCGTGAATCCCTCTTGAAAATGGGGTCATGTTTTACCACCAGGCCCAAATGTGAAAGTTATCACAAAGCCTCTGTTCCTGCAACTTCCAAGCAGTGAAAGAAACACGCATGCCACACACTTGGACCTTCTATAAGGAACTTTGCTCCCTAGAGGGTCTGCATGGTGTGTATGGCCTAAAGGAGAGCAGGCCCTTGGTAGGCCTATATGACACTGGGACTTGTCAGGGCATAGAAGTGCTCAGGGAAATCCTGTCAGTTTAGTTTCAGCTGAAGGCACATTCAAGGTTCTGTTTGAGGCAGAGGCACTTCAAGTATGCCTTCCAAGGGTGAATGCTAAGCACAGTTTTTTCTCAGTGCAGCTCAACATTTCTCACTTGGGCTGACCAGCCTGGCTTTGCTAGAGACTCCCTAGAACTGCATTGCTGAGGGAGTTGAAAAGTTGGGGCAGTGTAGCTCGCAAGGAAAGGAGGCCTGCTTTCACATCACTTTGCATACTGATGCAGTGAAATCAATCTAGGGGTGCAGATTTGTGATCTCTGGAAGAAAAGAATTTCTCCTGGGATCAATAACAAGCCACTGCTCAGGTTTATGTAGCAGAGTAACAGTTTATTTAGGAGAGAAAGTACAATAGCTTCTGGCACAGACACCAGGAGAGTGGAGAGACCCACCAAGGAGTCGTACATGTGTCTCATATACCCTAAAAATAGAGGAGTTAATCATAACCCTCACCTGGTTACCTCTAACTATAGGAATTTACAACAGTAGTGGGATGATTACTAAAAACAATGACTTTAGCCCGAGGATTAAGGATTGATTGTTCCCCAGAAGGGTCATGATATTCATCAGAGTTTAGGAATTTCTTAACTCAGTGATCTGGGATGTCCCAAATAATCATTGCCCTAGCTGACAATTAAGATTACAATGGGTGTTGTAAGAATCAATCTTAAAGAAAGAAGGAGCTTTAAATCACATTCTCAAATTTTTCTACCCTTCCCCCATCTGGTCAGGCCCTGAAGCTCTCATAATCCCCCCTCTCTGAGATGGAAATTAATGCTGTGGGAAAGGGGGCACTGTATTCCTCTAGCTACTTCCTGCTGTGAAGGGGCGTTGTCATTTAAGGGAAAGCAGCATTATTTCCGTCACCATTCCCAGGCGGACTTGGATCCAGAGGGCCCAAGTAGTAGCCGGCATAGTTTAGGGGATAGATGGAGGAGTGTTCCACAACCATCTGTAAACTGAAGGCTTGTAGTCCCTTAGAAATCAACCTGCTTATACAGTTAAAAAGACAAGGAGCAAACAGCAGAAATAAAACAATGCCTATAGTGGCAGTTAACAACATCCTTCCCCATGATGTCCCTGTAAACCAGCTTGGGGATCAACATGAGGAACAGGCAAAGATGAAGTAATCATCCAAAACAGTAGGAATATAATGATCATTCTGTAAAACAAATGAAGCATATAGTTCTGGAAGCCAGCGTTAAGTTGGAGTCACAATATCCGAAGGAATGCATTTCTTCACTTTTGTGTGGTGAATCCAGGAATCAATCCCTGGCACTTTTACTGCCGTAGGGGAGGAGAGAATGACTGGTAAAGGTCCTTCCCAAAGCGAGTCCAGAGAAGGACTTTCCGAAGGTAAAGTTTTTACTAATACCTCCGTTCCAGGCTCGAACAAAGGAGTTTGAGGAGAGCCTGTTTCAAGCTCAGGCGTCCTTAAATCACATAAGGCTTGTTGGAAAGCAGCCAATTGAGTTACATAATGAGTCAATTCTAAAGTCTCAGGATCAATTGTAATGTCAGTCTTAAGAAATGGGCTACCATACAAGCATTCCTATGGAGACAAACCGGTTTCTCCAGGAGAGGTTCTAACCCTCAGTAAGGAGACTGGGAGTCATTTTACCCAATTCTCTTGAGTCTCCTGTGTCAGCTTGCGTAAGTGTAGCTTGGTGATATCATTCATTTCTTTCTACTTTTCCTGAGGACTGAGGCCTCCAGGCACAATGGAGATGATATTCTATTCCCAGAGCCTTAGATACTCCCTGGATTACTGCTGTCTTAAAGGCAGACCCATTGTCCCTGTTGAGGCTTTGAGGCAACCCAAACCTGGGAATTATTTCATGGAGTAGGGTTTTTACTACTTCTTTAGCCTGCTCAGTCCTACAAGGAAAAGCTTCAACCCATCTGGTAAAAGTGTCTACCCATACTTGTAAACAAGAAAACCCTCCTGCCCTGGACATATGGGTAAAGTCAATTTCCCAGTCCTCACCAGGAAAGCATCCTTGTCGTTGTGGCCCCAGTAAAGCAAGCCATCCAGTTTTAGGATTATTCTTTGGCAGATTTCACACTGCCTCTCTATATTTTTTATTTCTTTAAATATTTGTCTCCCATCAAAAATTTTGGTAGCTAATTGGTGAGTTCCCTCCGCACCCAGATGATGAGTCTGGTGTAAATTCTTTAGTATCTTCCACTGGCTGCTTCGTGGAAGTACTAGTCTGCCATCCTCTGTTTGTAGCCACAATTTACCTGCTGGTTTGGCTCCCTTTTGTTGGTAATAATTTACTTCTTTTCAGAATACTGAGGTTTCACCTCAGCGGGAGGGCCAGTCCAGATTAAAGATGCCTGTGAGGGAACATAATCAAGAAGAGTGGCTTTACGAGCCTGAGACTCTGCAAATCGGTTTCCCAAAGCTACTGAAGTCTCATCTTTCCGATGACCCCGGCAGTGTATGACCACAAGTTCTGTTGGCCAGGGAACAGCCTCTAATAGTCTCCGAATTTCAGACAGATATTTAATAGGACCTCCCAAAGCTGTCTTAAATTGTCTCTCCCTCCAGATAGCAGCGTGAGCATGCAACACCAGATACGCATACTTAGAATCTGTATATATGTTCACTCTCTTTCCCTTACTTAGTTCCAGAGCTCGAGTTAGAGCAATTAGTTCTGCCAGCTGGGCAGTAGTTCCCTGGGGGAGAGGATTTGCCTCTAACATCTGTTTGTCAGTAGTTACCACATATCCCGCTTTTCTTATACCCCCTAACATAAAAGAACTGCCATCAGTAAACAGAGAGTCATCAGAATTAGGTATAGGAGAGTCTCTTAAGTCTGTCCTCGTGGCATAATTAAGTGACAAAATCTGAATACAGTCATGAGCCGGAGCCTCAGTCACTTCTTCTGGCAAAAATGTGGCAGGATTTAAAACATTACATACTTTGAATTGAGTAACTGGTCCTTCTAGCAATGAAGACTGATGTTTAAGAAGGCAATTGTCAGACATCCAAAGTTTGCTTTTAGAACTGAGAAGCCCAGATACATCATGAGTGGTAGAACAGTTAAATTTCGGCCATGGGTGAATTAAGAGCCTCAGGAATTAGTCAGGAAATAGCAGCTACCACCCTCAGGCAGTGGGGCCACCCTTGGGCTACTGTAACCAGAGTTTTGCTCAAATAAGCCACCAGTTGCTGTTGAGGACCTTTAGGTTGGGTCATGACTCCTAATGCCATTCCCTTTTGTTCAGTAACATACAGGTTAAATTCCTGACCAGTCGGGAGGCTAAGGACCTGTGCTTGTGTCAAAGCTTGTTGAAGAACCTTAAAAGCATTTTTAGCCTCCGGTGTCCACAGTACCCGATCTGTATTAGCCTCCTGGGTGTCAGTTAAAAGCTGATCTAAAGATTTAGCTAATGCCCCATAGCCAGGTATCCAAATTCTACAATAGCCAGTAAGACCCAAAAATCTTCACAATTGTCTTAAAGTGGCAGGCAAAGGATGTTTGAGAATTGGCTCTATTCTCTCAGGCCCTAAAGCCCTTGAGCCTTGACAAATTATAAGACCCAAATACTTAGAAGATTTACATAATTGGGCCTTGGCCCAAGAAACCCGATAGCCACAGTCTGCCAAGAAATTCAATAAACTTTAGTGATACTCGAGCAGTGTTCCTCAGTATCTGTACAAACCAGAATGTCATCCTCATATTGTAAAACAACTGCTCTGGCGTCTAAGAATCTTTGTAAATCTTGTGATAGAGCTTGTCCAAATACATGTGGGCTATCTCAAAAGCCTTGAGGCAGCACTGTCTAAGTAAGTTGAACAGCTGGTTGGGTAGGATCCTCAAAAGCAAACAGAAATTGGCTTTCACCCCCCAGCAGAATACAAAAGAAAGCATCTTTTAGATCCAAAACAGTAAACCAGGCTGTGCTTTCTGGAATGTCTGAGAGCAAAGCATAGGGGTTAGGAACTACAGGATGTAAAGGAATTACAGCCTCATTAATAATTCTCAAATCCTGTACCAAACACCATTGACCATTGGGCTTTTTAATTCCCAAAATTGGAGTGCTACAGGGACTATTACAAGGTATTAATAGACCCAGTTGTTTAAGATTCTTTATAATTGGCTTTAATCCCTCCTTAACTTCTGGCCTTAAAGGATATTGTCTTTGATGAGGAAGAAGACTGGAGTCCTTGAGCTTTATCACCACAGGTTTTGCATACCTAACCCTTCCAATCTTTCCTCCCTCAGCCCACACTTCAGGATCCACCTGTGTTTCTATCAGAGGGAGATGCTGAGGGGCAGAAGCCTCAATATCCAGATGTACGGATGCCTTAACTTTCATTAATGTGTCCCATCCTGATAGGGGAGATGGAGTCTCAGGCACTACCGCAAAGGTATGAGAAAAAAGAACAGAGTCCCAATTACAACTTAAAGACTACCCAAAGTGATATCATTTTGTCTTACCAGACAGTCCTCTTACGGTCATAGAACAAGAGGAAAGTAGACCAGGGGTCTCAGCAAGAACGGAGAAAGTTGTCCCAGTATCCAATAAGAAGTTGATGGATTGGCAGCCCACTGTTATTTGCACCCAGGGTTCCTCAAATGTAATCACTACAGGGGCTTGTGTGGGGACCCCTGGGCCCCATCAATCTCGAACCTCTGGGAGGTCTGACCCCTAGGACCTGTGTCCCTGGGGGCAGTTCCTCCACCAATGCAGTCCTTTACAGATGGGACAAGGAGCCGGGGGCAGCCTTACAGCCCGGGAACACTCTCGTCTGAAGTGCCCCTTCTTTCCAACAGAAAGCAGGTCAGTCCCTTGTCAGGGATGCTCCGATTTGAGAAACCCCCTTGGGGTGGTCTCACTGCAGCCTGGACTGCCATCACCAAGGCCTGAGCTTTCTCCTTTGTTCTCTTTTGCCTACGTTTTTCTTCCTCTGTGTCCCAACCATAATAGACCTTTTGAGCCAATTGTAACAGTATGTCTAAAGACTGGTCTGGTCCAAAGGCATGCTTCTGTAATTTCTTTGCAATATCTGAGTGCCGATTGAGTGAGGAATTTATCCCTCAAGATAACTGCCTTCAGGGCTTTCAGGGTCTAAATCAGTAAACTTTTGTAAAGCATCTCTCAGCCTTTTTAGAAATCTGCCCGGAGACTCCCTCTCTCCTTGTTCCAACTCTGCCAGTTTAGAGTAATTAAGGGGCTTAGCTCTGGCTTTCCTCAACCCCACTAGTATACAGGTAATAAAATGGTTTCTAAACCATTCACCTCTTTCAGTATCATAGTCCCAATCAGGTTCGGTCGGGGGAACTGCCTGTATTCCAGTAGGAAACGTCTTAATTTCTTCCTCTGACTTCCCCCCGATGCTTAACTCCAACCATTCATCCCCACACTTTTGGGCTTCAGCTAAAACCCTGTCTAGAGAATCTCGAGTCAGAGTCTGTCTTAATAACATCGTGTCTTTCCAGGTCAAATCATACAGATGACTAAGTGTCTGAAAGGTTTTTAAATACCTCTCAGGATCTTCTAAGTAATTCCCTAAATCTCCTTTTATCCTCTGAAACTCCTGATAAGAGAAGGGCTTTTGGATCTCAGTAGGTCCAAACTCCCCACTTGCCACCTCTTGGAGGGGCAACATCATATGCGGCTCAGGCTTCAGAGGAGCTTTGTCAGCTTTATCAGACAACTCTTGAACCTTTTCTGGGCTGGGCCTCACTTCTGAATTTACCTCCGAGGGGGATGAGGGTGATTCACTCACCCATCTAATTCCCTCAGGAGAAGCAGAATATGGAGGTCCTTGAGGGAGAGGAGAGAAGGCACCACCATAAGATTATCCCTAGCACATATTTCAGGTTTATCTCTTAAAGAAAAGAACAGTACAACATAAGGAAATGCTACCCATTTCCCTTGTCTCCTACAAAACAAATCAAGTTGTAGGATTGTGTTGTAATTAAGCGTCCCTCCCTGGGGCCAGCGTTCACCAACACCCAAAGGATAGTGAGGCCAAGCAGTACTGCAAAAGAAAATCAGGCATTTCTTTTTTAAGCTTTGTGGGTCAAACAGGTCCCAATTCTTCAGGAGACAATCTAAAGGAGTAGAAATGGAACTTTGTGAAGCTCCCATGTGTAAAACAAAGATATGGCATCCAGCGCCAATTCCCTCAAAAAACAACAGAAGTCCCTTCCTATAGATGGGGTGGAGGCAGACTTCCACCATGAGCTTCACCCCTGGTCGGACTTCTGCCCATTACTGACTCAGGTCCCCATTCATCTTCACTTGTCCCGCTCACAAGTGAATGTAAGGATAAGTTGGAGGCGGTTCCGGACTTATCCCAAACATGTTGCCAGTTCCTTATTCTTAAACCTTAATGGGACTGTCCCATCACCTGATATGCCATCCAGGGAGTAAAAGAGTAGTTCTGTGAAACGCCTCCCATGCTAGCTCTTGGAGAGAGAGCACTTGATGGATCTTATAGGCCCTCGTGAGGGAAAAGGGGAAGCTGTTATGAGAGGAGTATACCTGAACTGGCCTATTAGTAAATCCATAAAGTTTTGCCCAGGGATTTCCACACCAGGTTACATGGTAGCAAAAGGAATGGTGTATAGATGACCAAAGAGGGGAGGGACAATTACCATACCTCCTCTGACTCCACAAAAACACTCCATCCCGAACAGCAGATGTCACAGTAAGAATATTGCTGTAGCTGCCTGACTAGCCACCTGAGGGCATAAGGCAGACCACTGTTTGCTAAAGACAATAAAGGAACTAGCCCATTACATTTCTAGTCCCCCCAGAAGCTCCCCTGCAGAGTAGCCCAAGTTGTCAAGAAAAGTTCAAAAAGGCTACGAAAATGGAAAGATGGAAACAGAAAATAGAAGTCTAAAACGTTCAAACGCTTCGTCCTCATCTTGTGGGAACTTAGAGTGTTTCTTAGCATTGGCAGGACAACTTTCAGGCTGCCTTTTAGCCAAATGAAATCACTCACGGAACCATAGATTTGGACTCCGCAATCACTCCTTGTCCCCCTTCGGCTGAACTGCGAAGGGGCACCCGTTCTCTCTGTGTCCATGATCGGAGGTCTCACTCTCTCAAGCACGCATTCCGTAGCAAGCAGAAAAGGAGATAGAATTTAGAAAAACCCGAGCAGCCTTACCTTATCGTCGATCCCGGACGAGCCCCCACAAATGATGCCGTGAATTCCGTCTAGGGGCGCTGATTTGTGATCTCCGGAAGAAAAGAATTTCTCCTGGGATCAATAACAAGCCACTGCTCAGGTTTATGTAGCAGAGTAACAGTTTATTAAGGAGAGAAAGTACAATAGCTTCTGGCACAGACACCAGGAGAGTGGAGAGACCCACCAAGGAGTCGTACATGTGTCTCATATACCCTAAAAATAGAGGAGTTAATCATAACCCCCACCTACTTACCTCTAACTATAGGAATTTACAACAGTAGTGGGATGATTACTAAAAACAATGACTTTAGCCCGAGGATTAAGGATTGATTGTTCCCCAGAAGGGTCATGATATTCATCAGAGTTTAGGAATTTCTTAACTCAGTGATCTGGGATGTCCTAAGTAATCATTGCAGTAGCTTACAATTAAGATTATGACGGGGCAGGGACATTGTAAGAAACAATCTTAAAGAAAGAAGGAGATTTAAATCACATCCTCAAGTTTTTGCTCCCTTCCCCTAGCTGCTCAGGCCCTGAAGCTTTCAATACAAAGGTAGTTCCATGGGCCCTGCCACTAGATGGCGCTTTGGAGCCACAGGAGAGAAGATCTGCACACTGTGTTCCCACATGGAGAGCTACACCTGGCCAACTTTCAACCTGCCTCAGAAACACAGTTCCAGGGAGTCTCTGACTGCCAGGCTGGTCAGGCCGAGTGAGGAACTTGGAACTGCATTGAGAAAAACACTTTGTTTAGCATTCACCCTGGGAAGGCTATGGAATCATCCATTGCTTTGCATTCAAAGGGGATTCCAAGGACCCCTGGCACTAGCGAGAGACTTTCCGCACACAGGAGAGTCTTTCCCCACACACTATTCCCACTTGGAGAGCTATAGGAACCCAAGCAACCACTTGCAATGGATGCCACTCTCCCATTGAAGCACTCCATTCAACAAGGTTTCATAGAAAGTGCTGCAGGCCTTTCTGCAAGGAGACACTGCAGCTTATCTGGAGGCTATCGGTCAAATTTCATTCATCCTCGATGAGGTTCAAGAGTGTTGTGGGCTGAGGTCCTAGCAAGGAATGGCAAGCACCCTGTTTCTTTCAATTAGACTTACCTTGTCGAGGAACACTTGACAGCAGTGAAGAAAAGGAGGGCTACAAGGGTGAGTTGCAAACAACATGGAGAACACAACACTCCTGCTTCCCAAACAGGAAAGGATGGCATTTCTCATCAGGCCCGTTTCAGGGTGGACACACAGTCTCTGCTCCTGCAGTTTCAGAAAAGTGAAAAGACACACATGCCACACATTGGGCCCTTCCACGAATGGATTGTGCTCCCCAGAGGATCTGAATGCCATGTATGGCCTAGGTGAGAGAAGGCCCTAGAAGGCCAAGGTTACTGTGGGATTTGACATGGCCTAGCCATGCTCAGGGGAAAACTGTCCTTTATCTTCTGGCTGGAGGCTCACTCGAGTTTCTGCTTGAGGTAGAGAGAGGTCAGGTAGGAGATCCATGGGGGAAGGTAAAGCACAGAGTTTATTCTGAGTAGCTCCGTGTCCCTCACCTGGACTGACAAGCATGGAAGGATAAGCCTCAATAGAACTGGTTTCCTGAGGAAGTTTCAAAACAGGGGGAACTCTTGCAATACAAGCTAGAGAGTCCTGCTTCACTCTTTAGGCCTTCACTCTTGCAATCAAGACAATGCCCAGTGCCTATGGGATGGATAGAGCTCTGAAGCAGCAGGAGACACTTTCGGCTCACAGTGTTCCCCCATAGAAAATGGTGCAGACCTGAGCAACCATTTCTTCCTGCCATTCTTTTTCCATTGAGGAAGATTTCACGGAAAGTGCTACAAGTCTTTGGGGATGGAAAATCTGCAGGTACCTTGGAGGCTAGGGGTCAAGTTTCGGGTATTCTTTCGATCAAGACTGTTGTAGAATGAGCTCCCAGCAAGGGATTGCAAGCACCTGGTTTCCTCAGCATAGACTCGCTTTTCCCCAAAGCATCTTGCCATCAGTGAAGTCAAATCAAGCAGCATGGTGTTTGGCATGTAGCTAAGAGGCCGCATGAATCCCACTTGAAAATGGGCTCATGACTGTTTTGCCATCAGACCCCAATGTGAACGTTGACACACAGCCTCTGGACCTGCAGCTGCCTCGCAGTGACATACCATGCCACACACTGGGACCTTCTAGAAGGAACTTTGCTCCATAGAGAGTCTGCATTGTGTGAATGGCCTAAGAGGGAGCAGGCCGTTGGTGGGCCTAGGGGACACTGGGACTTTCCAGGGCTTAGCAGTGCTCAGGAAAATCCTGTCTGTTTCCGTCTGCCGGGAGTCATACTCATGGCTCTGCTTGGGGCAGAGACACTTCAGCTACACCTTCCCAGGGTGAATGCTAAGCACGGTGTTCTCAGTGCAGCTGCATGTTCTTCCTTCAGGCTGACCAGCCTGGTAGTCAGAGGCTCCCTAGAACTCTGTTCCTGAGGCAGGTTGAAAGCTGGGCAATTCTAGCTCTCCAAGGAAGGGAGGCCTGTTTCATATCACTTTGCATCCAAAGGGGATTCCAAGGGCCCCTGACGCTAGGGAGAGACATTCCTCGCACAGGGGAGACTTTCCTCATACAGTGCCTCCCTTGGAAGATGGGCAAACCCTATCACCCTTTTGTAATGGATGCCACACTCCCATTGAAGCACTCCATTGAAAAAGGTTTTGTAGATCCTGCTGTAGATATTTCTGCATGGAGAGACAGCAGCTCATCTGGAGACTATTGGTCAAGTTTCATTCACCCTCAAGTTCAAGAGTGTTGTGGGATGAGGTCCTTGCAAGGAATGGCAAGCACCCTCTTTCTTTCAGTTAGACTCACATGTCCTCAGGGACGCTTGACAGCAGTGGTGAGAAGACAGACTGCAAGGTGATTTGTGAGCATCTTGGAGGCCACAAGTATCGTGCTTCAAAAAGAAAAACGACTGCTTTTCCATTCAGTTCCCAATTTCCAAGTGGACACACAACCTATGTTCCTACACCTTCTGAGCAGTGAAAGAGACACACAAGTCACAGACTAGGACCTTGCAGAATGAACTTTGCTGCTTCGACGGTCTGCGTGGAGTGTATGCCCTAAGTGGGAGTAGGCCCTTGGAAGGTTAGATGACACTGGGGTCAATGTCCACATTCACCAGGGTGACCCAACAGCCCTAACCATCCACAACCTGAGGTCCCATTCTACACTCACCAAGCTGACCCCACCTCCCCAGAATCCTCACAATAGTGTCACAGGTCCTCACTCATCAGTTTGACCCCGCCTCTCAGGACCCCGCACCTTGAATCACACGTCCACAATCACCAGACTGACCGCACCTTCCCAGATCTTGCACCTGGGATCACACATCCCCACTCGCAAGGTGAGAGCGATCAGCACATGATGCTCAGAGAAGAGACCATCAAAGATGCCTTGAGTGCAAAACTGCAAACTGCAGACCCTCTGCTTCCTCCCTCTCTAATTTCTCTCATATCTTCCAAGGGAGCCAGGAGATTAGTCGTGAACGCGGGTATCACAACTTGCTTTTGAAACTTGTCTCTTTTTCCTGGCTTTGTGTTATTCTCACCCTGTCTCTCTGTGAAGGAAGGACTGGACCCCCTCCTGCTCTTCCCTTCTTCCCCCAAGAAGGAACCCACACGGACACACTTCAGTGATACCCATGCACATGTCTATGTCCTGAAAGTGCAGTGCAGCTTTTGATGCTTTCATTTTAGGCTGACATACATGTTGTGCTACAGATCTTATTTCATTCCATTACTTGCCAAATATTGTACTTGTGAAAATGAAGCCATGTGGCTTGGTATCAACCCAGTCCATCTCCTCTCTGGCACACAGTTTGCCAGCAGAAGCCCGCACCCCACCTCACTGGTTGTCGTAGCTGTGGACACCAGCCATGCCCCGCTTGCCTCTACAGGAGCCAGGCCCCTGCAGCAACCTCCTGTGTGATGGTGGCTCTGAGCACTTGCCTGGGACGGCCGTTCACTGCCAGCAAATCACCATTATGAATGTTCCACCTTGTAACCCTCTCTACAAGCCTGCAAATTTCCTTGCTCAGCTAAATCATTTAGTACTTTCCCATCCTTAAAAAAATGATGCCCTTGCATCTTTGCTCTCATTGCTATTTGGTTTCAGGTGATTGAGCCATGAAAACCCACATGACCTACCCACCAATTTCCATGAGATGTCCACAGCAAAAGTGAAGGGGGAATACCTTTCTCCCTCTTCCTTGGCACCTCTGATTGTGGTAAATTCTTAATCTGGAGCCTGTAGACCATGGTTGGATATCAGCTCTGATGTGACGTCTTTAAATTTCTAGGCAAAATTCTGTGTTGATGTGCATCTATGTAAATTTGTCTGAGGAGAAGCTTATTAGAATTTCAAAGAGGGGTGTATGCATGCAAAGCACTCAAGAATGTGTCTACAGGAGCAGGGAAAGGATTTTAAAGCAACACGTGTGTTTCACCTTCAAAAAGAGGAAAATTAACTAACATGCAATAAGTGACTGCAGAGGAGCACTTGCACATCACGGAGATGCACGTCTCCCTGGGTGCAGCTCAGAAGCTGGTTCCTGACGGCTGCCGAGCAGGAGGGGCAGAGGCCCCTGCGGTGCAGAGGCTCAGCGGGACATCGCAGGAGCCCCTCCTCACCTGCTCAGGCCTGAGACACACTTTGCACGACTCAGTGAACCCAACACAAATCAAAGGACCAAAGGGGATGAAGGCCTACTCTAAACACCCCTCCCCAGCAGTAATAATATGTCCTCTCCTACCCTGGGGAGGGGCCCACCCAGGGGCAGTGACTAGGGGTTGGCTGGACAGGTTAATACACTGTTTCATGCACCTGGATACAGAGGTTTCTCCTGTCACTTCTTCAGGGAGGAAGGGCTGCATCTGCCCTGGGGTGGGGCTGCCTCCAGGCCTGTGGTCCAGCTCCTGGGCGGCAGTGCAGCACCATCGTGTGGCAGCAGGAGGAACAGCACCGCATCCGTCCAGCCTGAGCAACAGTTGCAGTGTTTACACCCATGTTACACAGGAGGGTATTTATATTTTTTGTTGTTGTTGTTGTTGTTGAAGTATAGTTGGTTTACAGTGTCATCTTAACATCTTCTGCACAGCAAAGTGATGCAGTTTTACATACATATGCATCTTTTTTAAAATATTGTTTCCATTATGGTTTACCACAGTAAACTGAATACAGTTCTGTGGTATATGGTAGGACATTGTTTTTCATCCATTCCATATATAATAGCTTACACATGCTAACTCCCGCCTTCCATTCCATCCCTCCCCTAACCCCCTCCCCCTTGGCAACCACCAGTCTGTTCTCTAGGGACACACTTACTCTTAAAAAGCATTTTTCTATCTGAGACCCAGGCTCCACTGGCATCCTGAATCTTACCTGTCAACCCTGCCACACTAACCCTACACACAGAGTGGCTGAGTGTCTTTTATTTAAACGCAACCATATGATTCTTCCAAAAGGGACCCATTTCAGCTTCAAGGACACACACAGACTGAGTATGAGGGGAAGGAAAAAGATACTCCATGTGAATGAGTGGGGTAAGATATACTCATATCAGAGAAAATAAATATTATGTCAAAAAGTGTGACAAGAGACAAAATGGTTATTATATAATGGCAAAGGGGTGAATTCATGAAGAGGATACAGCAACTGTAAATGCAGGTGCACCAACATCAGAGCACCTAAGTATATCTAGCATATATTAACAACTCTGAAGCCAGAACTAGAGGGAAATCCCATAACGGCAGGGAAATTTACTGCCCCACCTTCTCAATGGATAGATCATCCGGACAGAAAGTCAATAAGGAAATACTGGATTTCAATTACATTATATCCACTGGGCTTAATAGATATCTACATAACTCTCCACCCACAGAAGCAGAACACACACTTTTCTCAAGTGCACATGGCACATTCTCCAGGGTAGATCATATGTTAGGTCACAATAAAAGCCTCCACAAATTTAAGATTGAAATTACATCAAGTGCCTTTTCTGACCACAACGATATGAAACTAGAAATCAATAATAGGAAAATGGAAAAATTCACAAATACATGGAAATTAAATAAGACACTCCTGAACAACCAATGGGTCCAAGAAAAAATCAAAAGGAAAATCAAACAATATCTTGAAACAAACAAAAGTGGAAATACAAGATCCCAAAACTTATGGGATACAGCAAAAGCAGTTCTAAGAGAGGAGTTGCTATGGTTTGAATGTTTGCACCCTCCCACAACCCCCAAGGTCCTATATTGAAATCCTAGCATCAAAAGTGATGGTATTTGGAGGTGGGGCTTTGGAATGTGCTTAGGTTCTGAGAATGGAGCCCTCATGAATGGGATTAGTTTTCTTATAAAAGAGACCACACAGAACTCGCTCACCCCTTTTATGATGTGCAGGCACAGCGAGGGGGTGCCACCTGTGAACCAGGAAGTGGGCCCTCACCAAGACCACACCAAATCCCCCAGCACTACAATCTTGGACTTCCCAGTCTCCATAAATTTCTGTTATTTGTAAGCCACCCAGTCTGTATTATTTTGTTATAGTGTTGCAGGAATCGGTCCGTCGAGAAATCAAGCACCACACTCGGAGGGTTGGAGAACTCAGGTTTATCAAGCCAGCGGCCCCAGACGAGCTAACGCTCCAAAGTTCTGGGCCCCGAGCTCAGGGTGAGCTTTACTTTTATAGAGGTCAGTGCACATATTTAAAGTTAGCATGGGTAGATTGGTTACTTGGTTTACAGAGCACAGAAGTTTCCAAACAGAAACTTACAAGAGCAGGCACAGAACATTCCATTTTTAGCAAAACATCTTATGGTTACATTGGATTGCTAGGTCATCCTGTTTTTTTGTTTTGCTCATGCAGCAAGCATATTTTACAAAAGCAGAACAAGCACGGAGTTATTTTTAACTGGGTGCAAGTTTCTAATTTTCCTCTTCAGCATGTCAAAGCTTTGAAATTGTAACATCATCGAATCCTCCAGAATTTCTTTCCTCAGTCTCCAGAGTTGGGCAATCGGCAGCCCAGCTACAGATGAAGGCAGATGAGGAGGGCATTAAACTCACGCCCATCTCCCCCAATAGAAAGCAGGCACCCCCACCTCCAGCACCACCTGAAGGAGCGTCCCATGGTCCTTGCTCCCAGCCTCACAGATTTTAGAGCCTGAGACCCTGGGCCCCACTGGGCTCCCCCACTCCAGGGCCTTCCTGCCCCTCCAACTCCCCAATACCTCCCACTGTTTTTCTTGGCATATTTTGGTCCATACCACCCATTGTTAAATCCTTCAATAAACACATTTCCTCTGCACGAAACAGAATCTCCTGGTGAATTTTTCCCCAGTTCCTACCTAAGTAAGGAGATCCATGTCTCTGCCTCCACCCCGGTCCCTGTCCCACCCCCCTCCACCCCCTGGGCATCGTGCCCTGTCTGGTCCACTCTCTCTTTTACTCACACACCAACAGAGACCTACTGTGCACAGTCCATGCTCACGTCTGTTACAGAGTGAGACACACTGCTGCCTGTGGAGGAGGGAGTGTGGCCTGGACTCGACAGAGGGAAGCCCAGGCATGGGGGGAGAGGAGGGATGCGGGTACATGGGGAGGGGATTCAGTGAAGGTGCATGGGGCTCAGGGAATCATGTCCAGGGACACAGACACACAGTCCACGGCATGTGGGGCTGTTGGGGGGATAACGGGCTCCACAGTCAATACCAGATCCTGTGTGACCTTTGGCAGGTAACCTGGGCTCTGGCCTCAGTCTCCTCACCTGTAAAATGGGGGCCCATGAGTGTCCACCTCACAGTGTAGTGCTTCAGATGGAGTGTTTGGTCCCCACCAAGTACTTAGGGCACTGCGGACACACAGCATCATTACATTGTGACTCACGGAATGTGTTCAATTGGGAGTGGGCAGAGTTACAGAGGACCATGCAGGGCTCTTACCACAAAGGAGTTTGATCTTTCACTGAAAATTAAAGAGCCACTGGATGAGATTAAGCAGGGGTGTCTGAAAGTTTGTTTGGTCCGTGGGGGTCATCAAGAGCCTTACTCATAGGTGGAGCAGCAGGACAAACAGGTAATGAGGGACCTGACCACATAGGAGTGGCTTGGTGAGAAGTGGGCAGGGTGTCACCTTCTAAATGTTAGCCTAGGGGGAGGAGAGTTGGGGAGGGATGGGTGGGAGTTTGGGATTAGTAGATGCAAACTACTATATATAGAATGGGTAAACAAACAACAAGGTCCTACTGTACAGCACAGGGAACTAGATTCACTATCCTGTGAAAAACCATAATGGAAAGAATATGAAAAAGAATGTGTATATACATACATATATATATATACACACACAACTGAATCACTTTGCTGTACAGTAGAAATTAACACAACATTATAAATCAATTATACTTCAATAAAATAAATTTAAAAAAAACAAGAAGTGGGCAGGATGAGGATGTGGTGGGGCTCCAGGAGGTCAAGTGGAGGGGGCTGGTCATGGACCACAGGGTGCTAAGAGGAGGTGTATTTGTGTTCTGTTGCTGAGCAACCAGTTACCACAACTCAGGGGTTTAAAACAAGCACACATTTATTATTTCACAGCTTCCACAGGTCTGAAGTCCAGGCCCGGCAAAGCTGGGCAGCCCCCTCGGGGTCTCACGAAGCTGCAGTCAAGTGCAAGTGCACTTGGCTCTCATCTGAGCTCAGAGCTGTCCCCCAAGCCCATTTGGGTATTTAAGGAATTAATCTCCTTGTGACTGTAGGACTGAGATTCCCGTTTTCCTGAGAGCCGTCAGCCAGTGACTGTCCTCAGCCACTGGAGGCCACCACAGCTTCTGGACCTGTGTCTCCCATAGATGACCCACAACACGGCTGAGTGGTTCTTTCCAGGCCAGCAGGAGTGTGTCTCTCTGACTTACAGTCTCCAATATCTAGATCCCTTCTTAAGAGCTCACCAGATTAGGGCAGGCCCACCCAGGCAATTTCCTTTTTGATGAACTCAACTGATTAGGGACCTTAATTACACCTGCAAGCATTCCTTTTGCCATATAAGGTAACAAAATCCCACGAGTGATGTCTCAGGCTAATCACAGACTCCACCCACACTCATGAGGAGACTGTATAAGGAGGAGGGTCATTTTATAATTCTGCCCATCAGGAGGAGAGGAAAGTTTGTGGACATGAGCACAGATCACGTTCACAGTACCCATAGGACGTCAAAAATGGAGGCATCCCAGGGGCATACAGGTGTGAAGTCCTGGAGGTCAGGGTCTTCACACAGATTCGGAAGCTATCAAAACCAGCAGGGGCAACAAAGCTGGGAATAAACAAGGCCAGAGAGTGTCAGCCTTGGGGTCAATTATAGGTCTAGGAAAGAGTAGCCAAGCACAGGGCCATGGGGAGCACAGACGCTGGGGAACAATGACCCCAAAGAGGAGAAGCAGCAGGAATTGACACAGGGTCATGGAGGTGAGGGAACCTCCAGGGAAGCCTGGTGACCCAGGAGCCTGAGGGGAGCTGGGCTTTCCTAGACCCTACACATGGGAAGACATGATTGTGTAGAAAATCCTAAGGAATTTACAAAACAAAACAAAAAACTCTTGGAGCTTATAAATGAGTTTTGAGTTTAGTAAAGTCATAGGATACAAGGTTAACAAAAAAATCAATCATATGTCTACATGATAGGAATGAACAATTGGAAACCAAACTTAGAGCACCGTATCATTTACAATCGCTCCAAAAAAATAAAATACATAAGTCTAACAAAAAATGTACAGAATCTGCATGCTGTAAACTACAAAACACTAATGAAGAAAACCAAAGAAAGTCTATATAAATAGAGAGACATACCAAGTTCATGGATTGGGAAACTCAACATAGTTAAGATGTCAATTCTCCCAAACTCTAAAGAAATCCTTATCAAAATCCCATCAGGATTCTTTGTAGTTATAGACGAGCTGCTTCTAAAAGTTATATAGAAAGATAAAGGAACTAGAATAGTCAAAGCAATTTTGAAAAAGAATATAATTGGAGGAATAACACTACCTGATTTCTGTACCTATGCAGCTACAGTAATAAAGACAGTGTGATATTGGGAAAGAAAAGACCCACAGCCCAATGAACAGAATAGAGAATACAGAAATAGGCCCACAAGTACAGGCAATGGGTTTTTGTCAAAGATATAAAAGCAATTAAATGGTAAAAGGATGATAGTCTTTTCAACAAACACTGTTGGAACAATTGGATGTTTGTAGGGGAAGAAAAGAATCTTCGTCTAAAATTCATATTTTATTAAATATTAATTCACATCAGATCATGGAATGTAAAATATAAACATATAAAATGTTCAGAAGAAAACACAGGAGAAAAGTCTTCATAACCTGGAGTTAGATGAGGAGGTCTTAGATGTGGCGCCAAAGACATGGTTCATGGAAGAAACCTTGATGAATTGGGTTTCATCAAAATTAAAAAGTGTTCCTCTCTGAAACACCCATTAAGGGGGTGAAAAAATAAGCACAGATTGGGAGAAAATATTTGAAAATCACATATGTGACAAAGAATTTGGATCCAAAATTATCAAAGAACTCTTAAACTCAGCAGAAAAAAAAATACTACAATTAGGAAAAGGGCAAATAATCACTTGAAAAGTGTTCAACATAAATGGCCATTAGAAAAATGTGAATTCCAGGACATGGAAGCAACCTAAATGTCCATCAACAGATGAATGGATAAAGAAGATGTGGCACATATATACAATGGTATATTACTCAGCCATAAAAAGGAATGAAATGGAACTATATGTAATGAGGTGGATAGACCTAGAGACTGTCACACAGAGCGAAGTAAGCCAGAGAGAGAAAAACAAATACCGTATGCTAACTCATATATATGGAATCTAAAAAAAATGGTACTGATGAACCCAGTGACAGGGCAAGAATAAAGATGCAGATGCAGAGAATGGACAGACTTGAGGACACGGGGTTGGGGGGGGTGGGGGGCAAAGGGGAAGCTGGGACAAAGTGAGAGAGTAGCATAGACATATATACACAACCAAATGTAAAATAGGTAGCTAGTGGGAAGTTGCTGTATAACAAAGGGAGATCAACTCAGTGATGGGTGATGCCTTAGAGGGCCAGGACAGGGAGGGTGGGAGGGAGTCACAAGAGGGAGGGGATATGGGGACATATGTATAAACACAGCTGATTCACTTTGGTGTACCTCAAAAGCTGGTACAAGAGTGTAAAGCAATTATATTCCAATAAAGAGCTTAAAAAAAAAAAGAAAAAGAAAAATGCAAATTAAAGATACAATGAGCTACTACTACACACCTATTAGGAATGGCTAAAATGAAAAATCCTGAAAATACCAATTACTGGCAAGGATGTAGAAAAATTGGGTCTATTACACATCACTGGTGGGAATGCAAAATGGCACAGCCACTTGGGAAAACAGTGTGGCAATTTCCTATCAAGTTAAACACTAACCATACAACCCTGTAACTGAATCTGAATATTTATCCTAGAGGAGATAAAAACATATGTTCACACAAAAATTTGTGCACATTTGTTTAATTCATAGTAACAAAAAATTAGTTTGTTGACAAACTAAATGTCCTTCAATGAGAGAATGGATGTAAGAAATCTAACTTCATTTCTTATGTTTGATGCTGACAGTTTCTGGGCCCCACTCCATCCTCTTCCTCTTCTGCCCCAAATCTGGACAAGCTGATAAGAAGCCTGGGTGCTCCCCTCTTTGGTGCACGCAAGAACTTCAGACCACCCCCAGGAACCCTCAGCCTGCCCCACCCATCACTACCATAAAAACTCCAGGCCAGTCTCCTTCTGCTGCTTCCAAAGCCATTTCAGGCCAACGTGGGAGCCACCTGCTCGCCAAGAAAGCTTCATTATATAAGACATCTTGTCATACACCCTTGGTCTGCGTGGTTCCCTCCGTCTTGACATCCAAACTAAATTTTCAGCGAAGGCCATCCTTTTCTTTACAGAGGTGAGGGGCAAACGAAAACTTCCACATATCCAGACAATGAGAAATAACGCAGCAATAAAAGGGAGTGACAAATCGACACAGTTTACAACCTGGGTAGATGGCAAGCAGGTTACTCCCAGTGGGCAGTGGGGGGAGCCAACCTCAGAGAGTTTACGTGCGACCCTCGTTCACCAGTGTAACACTCTCCATGTGCAAACCCACAGTGCGGTGACCTCTGCGGTTGCCAGGGGCCGGGACTACAGGAAGCGTGTAATTATTAAGGGATAAGATGAGGGGCATTCTTTAGGGTGACGGTTGTGGTAAGGGTTCTTTGAATCCTCACATGTGAAGAAACTTGTTTGAACTATACATTCAAAGATGCGTATAGAAATTGGTGAAATCCAAATAAGGCCTGTGCCTGCGTGAACTGAATTGTCAATTTCCCATTTTTGACAATGTACCAGGTAAGGGCGACGTTATAACTGAGCACAGAGAGTGGGGGTTAGTGTTTAGTGGGGGCAGAGTTTTAGTTTGGGAAGAAAAATTCTGGAAGTGGGTGGTGGTGATGGTTGCACGACAGTGTGAATGTGCTTGATGCCATTGAACTGTGCACTTAAACTGGCTAAAGTGGTAAATGTTTTACCATGATAATTTTTAAAACATAGATTATTATTTAGCTGGGTGAAGGATACAGGGGAACTCTGAACTCTGCAACTTCCTGTGAGTCCTGAACAATTGCAAAATAAAGTCTTTTCTTTTAGCGTCTCCTGGTTTGGTTGATGAGTTGTTTGGCCACCCTACCTCTGACTCTCCATTTCTTGCAGGACTAATCAAACCCGCCAGCCTCAGATCAGCCGGACACCCCTCCTCCCCCACCCCCACCCCCCATCGCTCATTGACTTCACGTTCACAGCTCTCAGCCTATGCAAATCCCAAAAGATGCCAGTAGTAGGAGATTCCCTGTTAGGAAAGTACGTTCTGGAGAGAAGACTGAGAATATGGCTACAAAACCTTTTGTTAAAGAAATCAGGTGTGTGACTCATGGATTCACTCGACCACCTGAGCAGAATCCAGGAATAGAGATGGGTTATCAAGGAATGATTTGGGGAAGGCCCACCTGTCTAATAGTGAGGCTCATTGTGACATACATGGGAGACCACAAGGGTTTTTTGGATGTTATTATCAGCAGAATCACTTCTAGCCCAGACTGAAGGGAATAGACATAAACGAAGTGAAAGCGGCTGTCAGACTTCCAAGTCTATAGGCAGGAAAGGAGCTGATAGAGCTACTCAGCTGCAAACACACACTGCCCTTCAGAAAACATGGGCTCCCCAGGAGCATCCTCGGTCCTCACAGTCTGCGGAGTTGGGTAAATGTGGCCTCATCCACGTGAGGAGCAAGGAAGCACAAGAGGGCAGCATCACCACCCCGGTGAGTACTCGGATCTCATGGGTGTCCTCTGCATTGCTGTTGATTTCATAACTTAAAAAAACAACTTTCTGTGTTCTGCTTGTTGCCAGTTTCCAGCTTGTCCGAGGGCTACAAGATCCTGAAGCAGGTGCTGCATGGTTTCCAGTCCTCCTGGCCCTGCTCTAGCCTGCCCCTCGGTGGGCGCTATGTGTCTATGTGTGGTCACAGGAGTGGATACATCGTGATGTGAACTAGTAAAGGGATCCTTGGGGCAGGGAGGAGGGCAGGGAGGGAACTGGATGCATTTGCTAATCAGACACCAGAATGAAGCACCACTATGAGACAGCATCGTGGGGGAGGATGTTTATTTAGGAAACCCACAGTGCAGTTTGTGCCTCAGTACAGAGTCAGAGAAGGTGGGTCATGAGAGCTGGCCATGTGGAGATGCTCTAGGGCAGGGCCAGCTTATGGTAGCAAAGAGGTCCTCAGCTCCAGGGGAAGTCCCTTGGGTTCAGGGACCCCACTGTATCCTGCTCTCCCGGGACTTCACTCCCACTGAAGTCAGAGATCAGACAGACAAGAGGATGAGGTTTGGGGGTGGAGCATCTTCAGAAGGGGTGGGGTGGGCAGGAGGCCATCATCTCCACAAGAGTCTAGGTCAAGCCAGAGCCCAGAGGCTGGGGTGCAGAGGCTGGGATCCTGGAGAGGCTGCAGAGACAGACGTCGTGGAAGAAGCAGCGTGATTCCCTGAGGACAGAAAAGCGGACCTAATTGTACCAGGTGACGATGTCTGTCTTCCACAACAGCAGAACTGGGTCCTCCTTGGTCTGGTGACCCAGCTCCCACAACCAGGAGATGAGGGCTCAACCAGAGGTGAGCTTCAGGGAGGATGCGTGGCAAAGAACCAGTTCAGGGAAACCACAAGAATCTAGGTTTCACCAAACAGTGAGAAGCCCAAGGTCTGGGTTCAGAGCCTCAGGTCTTGCGCTGGCAGCAAATGGGGACACAGCAGCTGGACTGGGAGCCGCAGGGTTTGTAGCAGCTGGACTGGGAGCAACAAATGGGGACACAGCCCCCCTTGGAGCCCCCACATGACCCACAGCCCCCTTTGACACAGCTGGAGCAGGACCAGGCTGGCACACAGCAGCTGGAGCTGCAGCCCCCACAGGAACTACAAGCCTCCTTAGAACCCCCAAAGGAGCCACAGCCCCCCTTGGAGCCCCCACACGAGCCACAGCCCCCCTTGGAGCCCCCACATGAGCCACAGCCCCTTTTGGCACAGCCAGAGCAGGAACAGGCTGGCACACAGCAGCACACGGGCCTGCAGCCACTGCAGACGGGCACACAGCAGCGGGGGCCACAGCCTCTGGAACAGCCCCAGCAGCGCATGGTTGTGGTGGGTTGAGGGTGGAGCAGCTCAGAGGAGCAGGTGGAGAGAGAGGGCGGGTGCTCAGGGGTGGAGCCTCCTGGGCCGGGCGGCTTTATATACCTGCCAGGGCCAGGTGTGGTGCTGGACACATGCTCACTTCCTGGTTTCTATTTTTGTTTTCTTCTCAGGAAAATCGTCATTTAAAATAACAGGGACTTCCCTGGTGGCTCAGTGGTTAAGAATCCACCTGCCAATGAAAGGAAAACAGGTTTGTTCCCTGGTTCAGCAAGATCCCACATGCTGCAGAGCAACTAAGCCCGTGTGCCATAACTACTGAGCCAATGTGCCACAACTACTGAAGCCTGCACACCTACAGCCCGTGCCCCACAGCAAGAGAAGCCACCACAATGAGGAGCCCGCACACCACAACAAAGAGTAGCCCCCGCTCGCCACAACTAGAGAGAGCCAGCGTGCAGTAACAAAGACCCAACATAGCCAATAAATAAATAAATTTTAAAAATAAACATTTCTTAAAACAATCATTTAAAGATAAAATAAATGAAATAAAAATAAAAAAATCTTGCTTTTCACTTGGGAAACATTTCCTCCTCGCACGTTATTCTCCTCTCTAAACCTTCAAGGTCCAACCCCTCTGGGCTCTGGCGACCCTTGGGAACAGGACGAGCTTCCCTTTCTATCCCAGGCTTCTATCATTACTCTAGAGAAACTCACAGTACAGTTATTTTTTCATGGTTTCTTAGTTTCATGGAGATATGTATAAAGCTCGGTTCTCTTGGTTCTTGACCCAAATTCAGCACGATCACGGCCACGTTCTCCACTGTGTCCGGAGCAGAACACTTGGCACAACGTCCAGGGTTCTGGAAAGCCCAGCGCCCCTCAGGCTCCCTGGCCAGCAGGGTCCACCTTGTGACCCTGAGAGAGCACTCCTGCCTCTTGTCTTGGGGCCATTGCTCCCCAGGGTGCTCCCCTCTGACAGGCTTTGGGGTCCCTGGGTCCCTTTCTTCTCTCCCCTGCTGCCCCTGCTCCTGCACATAGCAGGTCTCTCAACCGTGTGCCCTAACGCCTGAGCACTGTGGGGGATTTCTCTCGGCTCTCTTTTTTTGTTTGTTTTAGGCTTTCTTTCTTTTCTGCCATTTTCTTAATTGTAGGAAAAAACATATAACCCAAGATTTGCCAGTTTAACCACTGTAAGTGCACAGCTCAGTGGCAGTAAGCACATTCACATGGCTGTACCAAACTTTCTCATCTTCCCAGACGGACACTCTGTCCCCATGAAACACTAGCTCCCCATCCCCTCTGCAGCCCCCGGCCCCACCCTCCTACTGTCTGCCCCTGAGTGACGACTAGGAACCTCGTGTTAGTGGGATCAGACAGGATTGGTCCTTTTGTGACTGAGTGATTCCACTAGCACAGTGCCTGCGAGGTTCACCCACATCACAGAAGGTGTCAGAATTTCCTTCCTTTTTAAGGCCAAGTGACGTCACATTGCGTGGATGGACCACCCTTTGCGCACCCGTTCATTCATCCACGGACACCTGGATTGCCTCCACGTTTTCATTGATGTGAAGGATGCTTCTATGAACAGGGGTGTGCAGTATCTGTTTGAGTGCCTGCTTTCACTGGTTTTGGGGATATATCCAGAGGTGGGATTGCTGGGTCATGTGGTAGCTCCATTCTTGTCTTTTTGAGGAAACTCCATCCTGTTTCCCACAGCAGCTGCATCATTATACTTTCCGAGCAGGAGTGCTCAGGGTTCCAATTCCTGTCGCTTTCTGCTTCTTTGACACTGGCCATCCCAGCAGGTATGAGGTGGTGCAGGCTTTCCTAGTTAAGGGGCTGTAGATGCTCCGGGGGGCTCCCTCCCAGCTCCCAGCCATTCCTGAGGTGGCCACTTATACCTGGGGAGGCCCCACACCTCCTGAGGGATCTTCCTCAGAGGGGTCTCCCCTCCCCGCCCCCCCCCCCCCCCCCCCCCCCCGCTGCTCCCGGGAAGAGCCGGCAGGTGGCTGAGGACGCTGAATCTGGGCAGCTCAGGATTTGCGTCTGCTGGTCCCTCCCCACCTCTGTCCAGGGCAGCGTCTTGGCCTCTTTCCACCCAACAGGCCTGACAGTGCCGCGGGGCTCCGTCCCCATGAAGGGCTCATCCCTTTCTGGAGTTCAGTGCATTTCGTTTCTTTGTGTCCTTGACTCTCTGGTGGGGTTTGCAGCAACATCTACTGAATCTATGGAGGGGGGAAGAGCCCACCTCATGGCTGCCCATTTAGCCACCAGGCCACTGCATAGGGACTGCTCAGATGCTTGACGCTGACGCTTGAAATTTCCCAATAAACTGAAAACCAAAACAAAAGGTTAAAAAAAAGTGCAGAAGAAGCAGAAATTATGCAACCAGTGAAAGAAAAATTCAAACTTTTATAAATAACATTTTTAAGTGATATTGCAAATAGATTTGAGGCATGAAATAACAACAGTAGGACACGCAAAAGGAAAACACAAGGAATAGAAAAGAGTGCTTGCAAATTTAAAATATGACAACAGGAATGCAGTTTCAGTAGAAAGGTTGAGATAGCCTCGGGTAACCATCCCAGAAAATGGACCTAAAAGGCAGAGGTGAAGCACGGAAGAGAAAAAGAGAAAGCTGCAGCATGAGGTCAGGAGGCCCCCTCATCCGAAAAGCAAACGGAAAGGAAGCCAGAAAGGTGCAGAGAGACAAGAACAGCACAGCACGTTATCAAAGATGCCATTCAGGAGCGTTTCCAGCATTTCCAGGGGTCGATCTCCATATTCAATAAGTCCACCAGTGGGACATCCCTGGTGGTCCAGTGGTTAAGAATCCACCTTCCAATGCAGGGGACGCAGGTTCGATCCCTGGTCAGGGAAGATCCCACATGCCAAGGAGCAACCAAGCCCGTGCTCTGGAGCCCGTGTGCCACAATTAGAGAGCCTGCCTGCCGCAATGAAGATCCCACATGCCTCAACTAAGAGCTGACGCATCTAAAAAATAAATAAATAAATAAATAAATAAATAAATAAATATTTTTTAAAAAGTCTACCATTACGTCCACACAAGAGGTGGGAAAAAGAAAAAGTGCCCGGAGCCAAGGGGCATTGTGTAAAACTTTGGAAAAATGGTGTCCAGAAGAAGATCCTAAAAGCTTTCAGAGAGAAAAATCAACACACACACACCCCCAGAAACAGGGTGAGAAGGGTGTTTGAATCCTCTGTGGTAGCAGGAAAAGCAACAGCAAATTCTGAAGGGATTTGCTAGCCCGGAATTGTATATGTAGCCAGGCTACTGATCAGATTTGAAGTGAGAATTAGAATCCTTTTTTCAGAAATGCTGATTTGTCAAAGGATGTAAACTCATTGCTTCTTTCTCAAGAAATTACTGGAGGAGGTGCTCACCAAAACAAAGAGGTAAACCAAGAAAGAAAGGTGGGGTCCACTAACAGAACGTGACTGCAGGAGGGCCTCAAAGACACCCCCAGGAGAACGGAGAGGGTCCCAGGACAGCAATCAGACAGGAAACCTGGGCAGAGGTCCCCCCCCACCCCACCCCACCAGGGCAGGAATAGCTGCAATGAGAGGATGCCTGCTGAGCTAGAAGGATATAAGGAGGTTTACACCCAGGTGCAGAGGCAGGGATGACTTAGTGAGCAGACACTGCTGGGATGTTGGTGGGCATGTTCACGTGTTCAGCAGAGGGGCTTAAAGAAAGCAGAGCTGAGAGCCCACAGGAGACCCAGTCGATGGAAAAATAAACAATAATGTTTGTTTGCCTTTTTTTTTCAAGGACTGAGGTTAATAGCAGGAGAAACCAGCTGGAATAACTGACAAGGCTGGGGCAGCAACTACTGTTCTGGGTGATGCTGGTGGCACTGTTTTATTTTGACTGTGTTCATGAATAACTCAGATAAAAATAAACATGAAAGGAGGAAAGGAAGGAAGGAAGGAAGGAAGGAAGGCAGGCAAGCAGAAAGGCAGGAAGGAGGGAAGGGAGGGAAGCAGGGAGGGAGGCGATATTGACCCACTAGACATGAAGACACATTACAAGCCAGAGTAACGAGTGTGAGCGTGTCTCACGGATGTACAGACATTCAATTAGAACATGAGGAAAGTCCGGGCTTTGGAATAAAATAAACCCAGAGGATCCCAAGAGGGGACAGACCCAGATTCTGAACACGCAGCTCCAGTCACCACAGCAGACACAGGGATTCCTGTAAGGGGATCAGTGAACAACAGTAAAAGTGCAAAAGTGTAACACAATTATAGAGCTTTTAATACCTATTTTTAGTATAAGGCCAACAAAATACTCCTGGAATGTAGCCCAAACAACACAAGGAAGTGAGCATGTGCTCAGAACAATCTGGGACAGGTATATATAAAGGCTCCCAGCCCAGAAGCTCCACCCCTGAGCACCCACCCGCTCCCTCCACCTGCTCCTCTGAGCTGCTCCACCCGCAACCCACCACAACCATGCGCTGCTGGGGCTGTTCCAGAGGCTGTGGCGCCCACTGCTGTGTGCCTGTCTGCGGTGGCTGCAGGCCCGCATGCTGCTGTGTGCCAGCCTGTTCCTGCTCCGGCTGTGCCAAAGGGGGCTGTGGCTCATGTGGGGGCTCCAAGGGGGGCTGTGGCTCCTGTGGCTGCACCCAGTCCAGCTGCTGTGTCCCCATTTGCTGCTCCCAGTCCAGCTGCTGCAAACCCTGCTGCTCCCAGTCCTGCTGCTGCAAACCCTGCTGCTCCCAGTCCAGCTGCTGCAAACCCTGCTGCTCCCAGTCCAGCTGCTGCAAACCCTGCTGCTCCCAGTCCAGCTGCTGCAAACCCTGCTGCTCCCAGTCCTGCTGCTGCAAACCCTGCTGCTCCCAGTCCAGCTGCTGCAAACCCTGCTGCTCCCAGTCCAGCTGCTGCAAACCCTGCTGCTCCCAGTCCTGCTGCTGCAAACCCTGCTGCTCCCAGTCCAGCTGCTGCAAACCCTGCTGCTCCCAGTCCTGCTGCTGCAAACCCTGCTGCTCCCAGTCCACCTGCTGTGTCCCCATTTGCTGCCAGCACAAGGTCTGAGATGCTGCCCACAGACCCCAGGTGGTTCCAGCCCATTCGGACTCCCTGGCAGGGAGCAGCAACACATCCCATCCCCCCGGTGCACCCGCCTAGATCCGTCGTCTCCAGGAGGGATGCAGTAGGAATCTTCAGAACCAGAGATCCTGTCCCACACCTCCTGATGGAGAAGCGGTCCCCCTCATACTCTCTGAGCCACCTGATTCACTGCCACCCTCATAACTCGGAAGAATCATCCCCGTTGCCAGCTGAGCTTCCTCTGCAGGCTCCTCAGGGGCTATGCCCCACAAAGCCCACCCCTCACTTCTGAATGCGGCACAGAGCTGTTCGAACCATCTCCTTCCTGCTTCTCACATCATCTCAGGGCTGGTGCTCACCCCCCAGAGCCTGGGGACCCATATCCACTAAACACCCCTCCCCCTCCCCTGACACCAGCTCATTCTGATCCTGGGTCTGGCAAATTCTCCTCTGGACATTGGGAAGCTCCTAAATAAACACATTCTCCACAACCAGCCTTGTCCCACTACGATTCTTTTCTCGCAGCCCTTCTCAGAACAGACATCTCTAAATGCTGGGGCACCATCAGAGGTAGCAGGGACCAGGGGCACTGGCAAAGTTTGCTGAAATTTAGTACCTGCAGAAATTTTTATTCTCTGCCTTGAGTTCTCAGTATTTCTCCAGAAGAAAGGACACTGGACGTCCACGAATTTTGTGGACAAGTTTGGTGAACACAAAATTATTTGTCAGAGGATGAAATTAGCGGCTACCTAAGGTGGAATGACTGAGACTTGTTTATATGACTTAGGATATATTCTTTGCCGGGTGTACAGGGGAGGTTCCCAGAAAATCAATCCCAATGCCTGTGGGGTCTTTACAACCTGGAGATGTGATTTTCTTATTGTGTAATGAAAACAAGTCCAAACTGTTGTCAGCATGTGATCATGACCATGTGCGCCCAAGAGATAAATGAGGTGCAGTTTCCTCAATAATTTTAATTTCAAAAATTAATCAGCTTTTGGACTTCCTAGGTGGCACAGTGGTAGAGAATCCGCCTGCCAATACAGGGAACACGGGTTCGAGCCCTGCTCTGGGAAGATTCCACATGCCATGGAGCAACTAAGCCCGTGTGCCACAACTATTGAGCCTGTGCTCTAGAGCCCGTGAGCCACAACTACTGAGCCCATGTGCCGCAACTATTGAAGCCCACGTGCCTAGGGCCCGTGTTCCACAAGAGAAGCCACAACAATGAGGAGCCTGTGCACCACAATGAAGAGTAGCCCCCACTCGCAGCAACTAGAGAAAGCCCCCATGCAGCAACGAAGACCTAACGCAGCCAATAAAATAAATAAATAAATAAATAAATAAATAAATTTTAAAAATTAATCAGCTTTCAAAATATGCAGATTTGGGACACTATGAGCATCCTCTATTCTGAAATGGGCGGTGGTGACACAGGAACAAAAGTTCAATGAGCTGTAAACTTTTCAGGTAGGTACACTTTCCCACCTCAAATCAAAAGCAAAACACAAAAATGAAAGTAAACTATGCAGATCCTCTTAAGTCACGTGAAGAAATAGATCACATCGAGTCCAATGTTGGACATCACAAGAAAGATCACTTGCCTGGTTTCGCCAGATACAGAACCAGGAGGTGAGCAGGCACCTGTGGTCCTCAGCAAACAGCTTGCCCCTACATTTAGTTTTCCAAACATGCTGTCCCTCCAGGAACTGCTGGCATGGTCAACACCAAAGGACAGTTGCCACACTTTTCCGGAGGAGCCTGAAAACTTTTGTGAGACCCAATCGTGTCTTCCACCAACTCAAAGTTGGGAAAATCTTTGGAGGGACCAGAGTGGCCCAGGCCAAGACCCAGGGCAGGAAACGAAGACTGCACAGCCTCTCACCAAGAGGGCAGTGGGTGTCGGGAGAGCTCTGCAGATGGGATCAGTGTGTTCCAGGGGCAAGGCTGATGCCCCTCTCGACTCGGGAACACAAACCGGCATCATTGACTGCTGATGGCCATCAGCCAGGTAAGCTAGTGGGGAGGGATCTATCCAACAGGGGAAGAAGAGTCTTTCAACAAGTGGCGCTGGGACAACTGGATACCCCCATGCCAGAGTATGAAATTGGGCTCTTATTTCACACTATACACAAAAATTAACTAAACAGAGACCCATGACCCAAATGTAAGTGCCAAAACTATGGAACTCTTAGAAGAAAACAGAGGTGGAAATCTTCACGACCTTGGATTCAGCAAAGGATTCTGAGATACTACACCAAAAGCACAAGCAACAAAAGAAAAATGGATACATTGGACTTCATCACAATTAAAAACGTGTGCTTCAAAGAACACCACTATGAAAGTGAAAACACAACACAGACCAGGAAAAAAATGTTTCCAACTTGTGTGTCTGAAACGGGCTTTCATCTGAAATATACAAATGTCACTTTGCATGTTGGTGATTGCCAATGATTTCTTCTCAGGAAATTAGAAATAGAGGGAAACTTCCTCAACTTGATAACGAACATCCACAGAAAACCTACAGGTAACATCACTCTTAATGGTAAGAAACTCAAAGTTTTCCCACTAAGATCAGAAATGAGACAAAGCTGTCCTACTCTCCCCCCACTGCTTTCCACCATCATACTGCAAGTGCTAGCTAATGCCATAAGACAAGAAAAGGAACTAAAACGTATACAGCTTGGGAAGCAAGAAACAAAACTGTCTTTCCTCACAGATGACATGATCATATTGCAGAAAATCCAAAATAATTGGTAACAACAACTCCCAGAGACAGACCCCCACCCACCCCGTGTCCTCTGCCTCTTGTTTGTAGAAAAGCTTTAGCTTCCTAGGCCTTCCCCAAGTTCCAAACAGCAAATTTAATCAGAGACGTGAGACAATCAGCAACTAAGGAAAACAGTCAAGCAGGATAAAATAATAATAATAGCTTAGCCATAAAAAAACTCAAGCACGTTAGTTCCTCCTCAAGGGCTACAGATAATATCCTGAGCCATATCTTTGAGCTGTTCTGCAGATAATGAAACCCCCACCCGGTGGAAGATGTTGACTGCATGTTGACCACCAGCACGGAGACCCCAGACAAGCCGGAACCAGAAGGTTGATGATTGAGACTCTTGAAACCTCACCACCAACCAATCAGAGAATTCGGCACAAGCCAATCACCCACCCTGTCACCCTCTGCCTCACAGTGTCTTTGAAGACCTTTCCCATGCCAATTCCCTGGTAGTCCAGTCATTAGGACTCCACACTTTCACTGTGGAGGGCATGGGTTCAACCCCTAGTCAGGGAACTCAGATCCTGCAGGCTGCGGCCAAAAATAAAGAAAGAAAGAATGAAATTTAGTTTAAAAAAAAAAAAAAGCCCCTTCCCTGAAAGCCATGGGGGAGTCCCAGTCTTTTGAACATGCGCTGTCCATTCTCCTTGCTTGGTTCCTACAATAAACGCTGCACTTTTCTTCACCACAACCTACTGTCAGTAGATTGGCTTTGCTGAGCACAGTGCAAGCAGACTTAAGTTTGGTTCCATAACAAACAGAGAACTACCATGGGGCTCCTCAACTCCATGCCCAGGTGTATATCCAAAACAACTGAGAGCAGGAAGTCAAACAGGTACATGTACACTCTCATTCTCGCAGCATATTCACAAGTGCCAAAAGGTGGAAATAACCCAAGTGTTCACCAGACAAACAGGTTAAAATAAAAATGTGATCTATATACACAATGGACTATTATGCAGCCATAAGAAGGAATGCAGTTCTCATACATGCAACACCACAGGTGAATCTTGAACACATTACGCTTAATGAAATAAGCCAGACACAACAGGACCAACATGGTTCTTATTCCATTGTGATGAAATGCCTAGAATGGGCAAATTCACAGAGACAGAAATCAGACCTAAATCCACCAGGGCTGGTGGGACAGGGAATGAGAGTTCCTGCCTAATGGGGACAGACTTTCTGTGTGGAGTCATGAAAAATATCTGGAAACGGATGGTGGTGATGATTACACACCCTCATGACTGTCCTTAATGCCACTGAATCCTATACTTAAAAATGCTTGAGATGGTCGATTTTAGGCTATGTCTCTTTTATCACCATTGTAAACTTACTTTGAGGTGACACATGAATAATAAAGTCAACGAGAAAGTTTATGTAGAAACTAAGGGTCGCTAAGGAATCTCTAAAAGAGGGGACCCTAGAATGGCGAGTGAACAGGGGCTATCTCCCCTCCACCCTGAGCCGTGTGCCAATGGAGCCTCCTGGGGAGATCAGGGACATCACAGGCACCTGAAGGTACCTGAGGGTCTGGGCTTCATGTGGGGCCCAGTAGAGACACCTGCACACGCCCAGCACTTGCAAGCGTCCCATCATAGAAAATTCCAGAACACCTGAGGATTCTGGATATTCCTTTCCATGAATAACTGCAAAACAAACAAAAACAATGCTAGTATCTGCAAAACAAAATGGTAAGAGGTTAAATTTGGAAACATGAGGAAGAGGACGGTGGACAGAGCCAATGAGAGGCCAGGGACAAGCATCGTGCTCATGCACACACACACACACACACACCAAACACACGCTCACTCAGTGTGCCCTGGAGGAGTGGAAAAAACGGGAAGTGGGGAGTCCCTGTGTGACTGGCCTGGCCCTGGCAGGTATATAAAGCCGCCCGGCCCAGGAGGCTCCACCCCTGAGCACCAGCCCGCTCCCTCCACCTGCTCCTCTGAGCTGCTCCACCCTCAACCCACCACAACCATGCGCTGCTGGGGCTGTTCCAGAGGCTGTGGCGCCCACTGCTGTGTGCCTGTCTGCGGCGGCTGCAGGCCCGCATGCTGCTGTGTGCCAGCCTGTTCCTGCTCCGGCTGTGCCAAAGGGGGCTGTGGCTCATGTGGGGGCTCCAAGGGGGGCTGTGGCTCCTGTGGCTGCACCCAGTCCAGCTGCTGTGTCCCCATTTGCTGCTCCCAGTCCGGCTCCTGTGGCCCCATTTGCTGCCAGTGCAAGGTCTAAGGCTCTGACCTCGGACTGCCCCCCCCCCCCCCCGAAGTGGCTCCCATCTGAGCTCCCATGGCCATGACTGATGAGACACTCCACATCCTCAGAGCCCAGAGCCTTGTCCATTTTCATCAGGAAAGGCATCACCTGAGCCTCTGGACCCTGACAGAGCCAAAGGGCCTCCTCATGCTATTTTCCCCATCTCGGAGCCCCCTCCCCACTCTTACTCCAGAAGGCCCTTCCTCCTTGCCTCTGCCCTTGTAACTGCTGGTCATCAGGGTCTGAGCCCGAAACACCCACCACTTTCCTCACTGAACTCCAAGGACCAATTAGTGCTGCTGCCGCCAGAGATCTACCTATTTCCCAGTTCCCATCACCTCTCTTCTCCTCCACCTGTAAACACCTGAGCTGTGCTGGTTCAGGTTCCCCAGGAGGTAGCTAACACCCCTTAGCCCTGTGGCCACCCAGGATCCAAACCATCTCTCCTCTTCCCTGGGCCTCGCCTCCCCCCACCTGCTCACTGTCCCCTGTCCGCCAAGGTCTGCTCCAGACCCAGAAGAGCCCCTAAATAAACACGTTCTCCAACACAAGTCTTGGGCTCACTGTGATTCTTCTTTACTTCCTTTGTAAATAGATGAAAAACCTAGCAAACACCCAGTGAGAGTGGAAACTGGTGAAGTTTCATGATATCTACAAATGTTTAACTCGCATATCATTTTTGAGAGACACATTTTCTCAGAATGTGTCCTAAGGAGCAATTCCTGGTTATTCCCCAGAAACACATGATAAGGCCGTGAGTCAGATCATTATTTATAAAAGTAAGACCTCAGGAGGTAACTAAAAATGCAGCCTGTGTGACCTGGTGATGTGAGAAAGTCTTCCATCCACAGGGTGGGTGCCAGGCGGAGGGCACAGACACCTGTGGGTCCTTGCCACCTGAAAGGACGATTCTGTTGTCAGGAGGGACCTGCCAGGACACAACCTTTCCTCGGCTTCTGTGCACTCAGGACCTTAAGTAACATTTCTGTTTCTCCACTCAGCTGGGGCTCTGTCCTGCTCAGACACAGCCAGGACCAGCCTCTTAGGGGAATCCGAGCTTCTCTCATTTGCCTTTTTAAACTACACGTTTATTATGTTGATCCAAAAATATGGTTTAAAATAACATATAAATGATAAAATGATCCAGATCTTCTAAATAATTCCTAAAGGAAGGCATTCTAGACATCAGGACACCTGGCCTCTCAGGAGAGAGACATCTCTGGTTCTCAGAAAAGGCTGCACACCTTCACTGACTCCACGAGCTCTTATCCAGCACCTGCTGGGTACCAGACCCTGCTCTCACTCTGGAAACAGCAGCAAACAGCATAAAAGACCTGCTCTCGAGCTCCTGACTGTCCAGTCGAGAGAGGCAGAAAGGAAACATGTGACCAGCCTGCGGGCCATGCCGGGTGCTGAGATGGTGCTGCAGAAATAGGAGAGCAGGCTGGAAGGATGCACATGCAGCCTGGGGCCACAGCACGTGCTGATGAACCCAGATGCCACGCGGAAGACCTCTAGGCACTTGGGGATGCCAGTGTGGATGGCCGCCCTTCTCCACCTCAGTCTAGAGCAGGGATACTTCCCAAGGCTGGAGGCAGACGCATTCTGGTTCATAACAAAACTCCCCCCACCCACAAATAAAGAGGAAAAGTTTGTTTTTCATGAAGTTAAAAAGGTTCAATGCAAAGAGCTAACCTTGACATTGAGGTTCTGTCTTTGCTTGTGATCAATGCGAAAATCTCCATACCTGACACTGATTTCAGTGGTGAGTGCTTTTCCACGTCCCTGTTGGCAAAATTAAAAGCTGTCAACAATAAGTCGGTCCCTAGGACTGCTTTGTTTCTTTTTAAGAACTTTTATTGAGATACAATTGACATACAATAAACTGCATATATTTAAAGTGTACAATTTGATATTTTTTTCTTATTATTAATGTATATATGGCAATCCCAATCTCCTAATTCATGCCCCCCTAAACACCCCCCACCCTGCTTTCCCCACTTGCTGCCCATATGTTTGTTCTCTACATCTGTGTCTCTATTTCTACCTTGCAAACCGGTTGCTTTGTACCATTTTTCTACATTCCGCATATATGTGTTAATATACAATATTTGTTTTTCTCTTTCTGGCTCACTTCACTCTGTATGACAGCCTCTAGGTCCATCCATGTCTCTAGAAATGTCCCAGTTTCATTGCTTTTTACAGCCGAGTAATATTCCATTGTATATATGTACCACATCTTCTTTATCCATTCATCTGTGGATGGACATTTAGGTTGCTTCCATGACCTGGCTATTGTAAATAGTGCTGCAGTGAACATTGGGGTGCATGTGTCTTTTTGAATTATGGTGTTCTCTGGGTATATGCCCAGTAGTGGGATTGCTGGTCATATTGTAGTTCTATTTTTAGTTTTGCAAGGGACCTCCATACTGTTCTCCATAGTGGCTGTATCAGTTTACATTCCCACCAACAGTGTAAGAGCGTTCCCTTTTCTCCACACCCTCTCCAGCATTTACTGTTTGTAGATTTTCTGATGATGCCCATTCTAACCGGTGTGAGGTGATACCTCATTGTAGTTTTGATTTGCATTTCTCTAATAATTAGTGCTGTAGAGCAGCTTTTCATGTGCCTCTTGGCCATCCATATGTCTTCTTTGGAGAAATACCTATGTAGGTCTTCTGCCCATTTTCTGATTGGGTTGATTGTTTTTTTGATATTTAGCCACGTGAACTGTTTATATATGTTGGAGATTAATCCTCTGTCTGTTGATTCGTTTGCAGATATTTTCTCCCATTCTGAGGGTTGTCTTTTTGCCTTGCTTATAATTTCCTTTGCTGCGCAGAACTTGGGACTGTTTTGTAAAATGTTATAGAGCCATGAAATCCATAACCCTGAAAGCCACTCTCTTGGGCCTAATAAGACATTAACTTTACTCCTGATGCAAAAACCTCTCAAATAATGTGGTGGCTTTTGCAATTTACTGGTGTGTCCGCTTTGAAATAGGAAAATACCCTGTGGACATTCACAGAAAAGCACACAAGCTCTCAAATCAAGCACTACTGTTGGATGCGTTTTAACCACCCTCTGCATATACCAATTATGGGGCTGCCCAAAAGCTCATTCAGGTTTTTCCATACCATCCTACGGAACAGAAGAAAATTACACCACTCACGCTTCTCTGTAAGTGACAATTTTTTTCACTGAAACGTGTATCCTGGGTTTCGCTCCTAGGAAGTGGCCACAAATCTTCCTCTCTCATGCTTCTTCGTTCCTATCCGTGCGCCACCATAACACAAGCAGGATCGTGTAACACACACAGGATTCACTCCTACGTTGTCATCTTGTCCTGTCCCCTACCGCTCCCCCCACCCACCAGTCGCCATGCTCCCCCACCCTCAGGGACATACCCAAAACACACATAAGAGACATTTTGTGTTGTTTGTAACAAACACAGGATCCTGTCATGATCACCTCTTTGCATCGATATGTATCACTAACCAAGTCCTGGGGGAAATTTCTCCCATGCAGCTGGTGTGGCTAATCTAATCTTCTTAAAGGGAATTATCATTGGTTTCCAATTTGGTAGTATTTTTCTTGCCTATGCTAATATAAATATAAAATATACGTGTGTGTTTATGTTGCTTTTATTTTTAGCCATTTCAAGGCTACTTGAATTGATATTTCCTAATTGTATTAGTTGTTGCTTTCAAAAAAAGTAAGCTGTGACAGTGTATATTCCCAATGAAAATGTATACGCCTACCCTTTTCCCCAAGTTCACCAGCAATAGGTATTATCGTTCTTGTTAATTTTTCCGGACTGGTAGATATAAAATATCTCATTCTTACTTTAATTTGCTTTTATCTGACTACCAGGGAATTTGATCTATTTTTCATATTTTTATTGACCATTTCTATCTGCTCTTCAGTGAATTGCCTATTTTATACCCGGTTGTTTGCATTCTACTGGTGAATTTGCAAGAGCTGTTAACGTTTTACAGATATTAGAATCAATAAAAGACCCCGGCAAGTTTTCAGGATACAAAAATCAACCTACAAACCCTGGCTGTAAGTCTATTCGCTTGCAATGAACAATCTGAAAATGAAATTAAGAACACATTGCGTAGTTCCACAAAGAACAAAATACTTGGGAATAAATTTAACAAAGGAAGTATGAAACTAATGCTCTGAAAATTACAAAACGTTATGAAAAGAAATTAAAGAAAATCTAAATAAACTGAAAGACATCAAATGTTTGTTATGTTTATGTGCCCCCAAAATTCACACATTGAAACCCTAACTCCAAGTATCACTGTATTTGGAGGTGAGGCCTCTAAGGAACTAACTGAGGTTAAATGAGGTCACAAGGGTGGGCCTTAATCCTATAGGATTAGTGTCCCTATAAGAAGAAACAGCAGAGAACCCTCTCTCTCCTCCTCTCCCCTCTCCCCCTCCCTCTCTCTCTGCTCCTCCTCCCCACTCCCCACATCACAGGCTAAGGAAAGGCTGTGAGGGGAACACAGGGAGAAGACAGCCGTCTGCAACCCAAAGGGAGAGCTCTCACCAGAAACTGAATCTGCAGGCACCTTGATTTTGGACTCTGGCCTCCAGAAGTGTGAGAAAACAAATTTCTGTTGTCTAAGCCACCGAGTCTATGGTATTTTGTTACAGCGGCTTGAGCTGACAAATACAAAGTTCATGGATCAGAAGACAACATTGTTAAGGTAGCAATACTTCCCAAGTTGATCTACAGAGTCAATGAAATCTCTATCGGAATCCCAGCTGGCTTCGTTGCAGAAACTGACAAGCTGATCTTAAAGTTCACATGGGAACTCAAGGGACCCAGAACACCCAAAACAATCTTTAAAAAGAAGAACAAATGTGGAGGACTCACATCTCGTGATTTCAAAACTTACTACAAAGCTACTGAAATCAAGACAGTGTGGTACTGGCATCAGGACATACACATAGACCAACAGAACAGAATCGAAAGCCCAGAAATAAACCCTCATACATATGGCCAATGACTGTTGACAAAGGTGCCAAGACCAATGAGGAAAGGACAGTCCCTTCAACAAGTGGTACTGGGACCTCCTAGGTGGTGCAGTGGTTAAGAATCCGCCTGCCAATGCAGGGGACATGGGTTCAAGCCCTGGGCCAGGAAGATCCCACATGCCACGGAGCAACTAAGCCTGTGAGCCACAACTATTGAGCCTGTGTGCCGCAACTACTGGGGCCCACATGCCTAGAGCCCATGCTCTACAACAAGGGAAGCCACCGCAATGAGGAGCCCATGCACCACAATGAAGAGTAGCCCCCACTCACTGCAACTAGAGAAAGCCCGTGCACAGCAACGAAAACCCAACACAGCCAATAAATAAATTAATTAATTAATTAATTAAAATTTTCAAAAAACAGTGGTGCTGAGGGACTTCCCTGGTGGTCAAGTGGTTAGGACTCCACTTTCACAGCTGAGGGGCCTGGGTTCAGTCCCTGGTTGGGGAACTAACATCCCACAAGCTGTGCAGCACAGCCAAAAGCTTTAAAAAAATTTTTAAATGGTGCTGAGAAAACTGGACCTTCACATGCAAAAGAATGAGTTAGAGTCTTAGTTTACACCATGTACCATAATTAACTCAAAACGGATCAGAGGCCTACATTTAAGAGATCATAACTAGAAAACTCTTAGAAGGCATGGGGGTAAATCTTTGTGACCTCAAATTTGGCAGTGGTTTCTTAGCTATGACACCAAAACACAAGCAACAGAAGAAAAGAATAGATAAGTTGTACTTCACTGAAATTTTAAAATTTTGTCCCTCAAAGGACACAACCAAAAAGTGAAAAGACAACATGCAGAATGAGAAAAATATTTACGAATCACATATCTGAGAAGGGTCTAGTAACCAGAATGTAAAAAGAACTCTTGGGCTTCCCTGGTGGCACAGTGGTTAAGAATCTGCCTGCCAGTGCAGAGGACACGGGTTCGATCCCTGGTCCAGGAAGATCCCATATGCCGTGTGGCAACTAAGCTTGTGCGACACAAATACTGAGCCCACGCACCTCAACTAGAGAGCCCCCGTGCTGCAAACTACAGAGCCCACATGCCCTGGAGCCTGTGCGCCACAATTAGTGGGAAAACCCGCACGCCACAGTGAGGTGCCTGCGCACCACAACTAAGACCCAATGCAGCCAAAAATAAAAATAAATAAATAAACAAAAATACACGCTAAAAAAAAAAAAAAAAGCTAAACATCCAGTCATCATATGGCCCAGGAATTCTTCTCCTGGGGCTACAAATAAGAGAAATGGAAACATATGTCCACATAAAAACATGTACACAAATGTTCACAGCAGGGAAGAAAAGGAATCTAGACACAGACCTTATACCTTCCCCCAAAATTAACTCAAAATGGATCAGAGACCTAAACATAAAACACAAAACTATAAAACTCCTGAAAGATAACAGGAGAAACCCTGGTGACCTTGGGATCAGTGAGGACTCCTTAGACACAACATCAAAAACATGATCTGTAAAAAATAATAAGCCGTACTTCATTAAAACTAAAAACATCTGCTCTGCAAAAACACTATTAAGAGAATGAAAAGACAAGCCGCAGCCTGCAGGAAAAATTAAAAACCTTTCCACACACACCTCAGACAGAGGACTGGTATCCAAACTATACAAAGAATTCTTAAAACTCAGCAATAGAAAACAAACAACTCAATTTAAAAGTAGGCAAAAGATCTGAAAGTACACATCACCAAAGAGGATGTTCAGATGATAAGTGAGCACGTGAAAAGATGCCCCAAGTCATAGATCATTTGGGATTTGCAAATTTAAATGACCACGAGATACCTCTGCACAAACCCTCTGCACACACCCTGGTGGGAATGCAGAATAGTGCAGCCACTTTGGAAGACAGCTTGGCAGTTTCTCAACAACTAAACATGCTCCTCCCATACTACTCAGCAGTCACATTCCTTGGTATTTACCCAAAGGAGTGGAAAACTTATGTCCACAAAAAAACCTGCACGTGGATGTTCATAGCAGCGTTATTTATAACAACCAAAAATTGGAAGCCACCAAGATACCCTTCAGTAGGTGATGGATAAATAAACTGCAGTCCATCCAGCAATGAAATATTATTCAGTGCTAAAAAGAAAACATCAGATAACTAATAAGGACCTACTGTATAGCACAGGGAACTCTACTCAATACTCTGTAATGGCCTATGTGGGCAAAGAATCTAAAACAGAATGGATATATGTATATGTAAAACTGATTCACTATGCTGTACACTTGAAACTAACATGACATTGTAAATCAACTATACTCCAATAAAAATTAAAAAAGAGAGAGAGAAGGGAAGTAGGGAGGGAGGGAGGAAAGGAAGAGAGAGAGAAAGAGAAAGAAAAAGAAAGAAAAAGAAAGAAAGAAAGAAAGAAAGAAAGAAAGAAAGAAAGAAAGAAAGAAAGAAAGAAAGAAAGAAAGAAAGAAAGAAAGAAAGAAAGAGAAAGAAAGAAAGAAAAAGAAAGATGGAAGGAAGGAAGGAAGGAAGGAAGGAAGGAAGGAAGGAAGGAAGGAAAGAGAGAGAGAGAGAAAGAAGTGAACTATCAAGCCGTGAAAAGACAGAGAGGAACCTTAAAAGCATGTTGCTAAGTGAAAGAAGCTAATTTGAAAAGTTGATGTATTATATGATGCCCTCCACATGACATTCTGGAAAAGGCAAAGCTGTGGAGACAGTAAAAAGATCAGGGTTGGGGTGGGGGGAGGAAGTAAAGAGGTGAGAAGAATAACCAGAAGAATAAAGGGAACATTTAGGGCCTTGAAACTATTATGCCATAAGATACCATAATCATGGATACACGTCACTGGACTTTTCTTAAAACCCACAGAACGTATGACAAAGAGTGAACTCTAAACTATGGACTTTGGGTAAATGATAATATTATCTGTATTGGCTCACCAATTATAACAAATGTATCACACTAATGCAAAATGATAAAAATATGGACAATTGTGGGGGTGGGGGTAAAGGCTGTGTATAGAAATCCTCTGTACTTTTCAGTCCATTTTTTCTGTAAACCTAAAAGTGTTCCAAAAAAAGAAAGCCTATTAAATTTTTTAAGTTTCTTTGTGTGTGTGTTCATTTGACTCACCTTAGCTACTCTGCTTTTTTGTTGTTGCTTACCTGTCATTCATCTCCACCAGAAACTCCATTTTACTAGGAGCTGGTGCCCAATCTCCTCATTCTTCCAACTCCATCACCACTTAGGTGTGATGTAAGACCTCTTGCTGCCCCCTGGTGTCCACTCCACCTGCTAGGACATCTGTACTGGCTTCATCCTCACAAGATGCGGGAGGTGCCCTGGGCTCTGGCCCCGTGGACCATCATTCAGCACAAGGCAAGGGTCAGACCGCATCAGGGCATCAGGAGCAATCTATCCTGTTCCTCAGTGTTTCCATTGTTCCTCCAGAAGCAGAGAGGACTCATCCCACCTTTTTCTTAGCTCCTTGGGGACAGTGAGGACACTTGACTTGACTCCCACTCTGTTTTGTGGTTCTCTGGGTCCAAGTCCTTCTCCTGACCCACTGCATCCCAATCTTTCCTCAGGCCAGGGTCTCTGACTCTTTCCCAAGTTCTCATCAAGCCCAGAGTTTCAAGGAAAGCCTGAAATTTCATCCACAACCCCATCCATGACCTCCCTGCCCGCTGCCCTTGAAAGACACGTGGGTTGGAATCAAAGTTGGCAGTCGAGGACAGGTGCTACATATGTAAGCTGCTATTTTCCTAGAATCCCCTCCAAATTTTCCTTCTGAATAGAGATGCAAGTTTTCTAAATATTAATCAACAGGGGCCAACAGTGTACCAAAATAAACACACACTATGACCAACCTGGTTTTACTCCAGGCATGCAAGGATGGTTCAATATCAGGAAATCCAGTCAAACCAATGGATGTAGAGATCACCGCCTGACCATTTACTAGGAAGCCCTGAGATAAAGGCACAGGCAGACACAGGCAGACACACGGGTGCTGCATGCTGGTGAGCGAGCGTCACTATGCAATCATGTAAAAGGCTGACTTCATGAGAAGGAAGGTGCATCTTGACTGAGATCATCACGTTATTTGCAGGATCTCTTGTCAGGACCAGAATCAGAGACAGAGACTGAACAAAAAGAGGAAGAAAACAGGGTGGGGGGGGGGGGGAGTCTCCTGCAAAAGGGAGGATGTCCAGCCAAGGGCAGCTGGGTTGGGGGCCCAAGGAGGAAGGTGGACCACAGGAGCTGGTGCCTGAGAGGATTCAGAAGTAACATCTGGGACTCGGGCTTAAGGCTTCCTTTTTGGTAAAGTAATCCTCTTATGCTCTCTTCAGGGCTTAGAACCATCCCTTCAACAAAGCAGCCTTGTATCAGCAATGGCTTGGTGTTGAGAGAGGAACCTCTCTTTCTCCCACTGAGCAAGGTTGCGGGGGGTAGGCAGGACAGCAGCTGGAAGAAGAAGCCTCAGGAGGGAATGGTCTGAGTAGAGAAGGGGAAGAACAGGAACCCCACAATGTGGACTAGATTATTCTTATTTGGATATTAAAGGAAAGGGCATCCCCGAAGGCTGCCAAGTCACGGGTAAAGTGAGGCAAAAATACTTACATACTTATTTGTGCCTAGAAATCAACCAAAAAGTCATTTCCAGGCAACAGGATTATGGGCAATCCATCTTCTTCTCTAGTTTTTTTTTTTTTAATTGTTTCCAGTAAAGGCCATGGATGACCTTTAAACTATACACATGTAAGATTAACTCTGTCAGGGAGAAGCCAGCGCAGCAAAGATAAGAGTCCCTGGGTGAACCCCATCATTCGTAGGTGACCTGAAGTCAGCAGAGAGCCCAGGTGCCCAGCATCCTGGGGCTCCTAGGGAAGCACGGGCAGCCTAGAGCTGAGGTCCTAATTATAGGAGCCAGAGCGAAGGGGAAGAGGACAAACAGGAAACAAAGAAAGCGGGTGCTCACCTGAGCCCCGAGGAAGGCGTGAGCAAAGGGGAAAACAGGGCTTAGAAAAACAGTATAAACAGTCACAAGGAAGTGACCATGCACCCGGCATCTCACCTGGCCCTGGCAGGTATATAAAGGCTCCCAGCCCAGGAGGCTCCACCCCTGAGCACCCGCCCTCTCTCTCCACCTGCTCCTCTGAGCTGCTCCACCCGCAACCCACCAGAATCATGTGCTGCTGGGGCTGTTCTGGAGGCTGTGGCCCCCGCTGCTGTGTGCCTGTCTGCAGCTGTTGCAGGCCCGTGTGCTGCTGTGTGCCAGCCTGTTCCTGCTCCGGCTGTGCCAAGGGGGGCTGTGGCTCCTGTGGCTGCTCCCAGTCCAGCTGCTGTGTCCCCATTTGCTGCTCCCAGTCCAGCTGCTGCAAACCCTACTGCTCCCAGTCCAGCTGCTGTGTCCCATTTGCTGCCAGCGCAAGATCTGAGGCTCTGAACCCAGACGTTGGGTTTCTCACTGTTTGGTGAGACCCATATTCTTGTGGTTTCCCTGAATCAGCTTCTTTGCACACATCCTCCCTGATTTACCCACAACCTTCTCCTATGTCTCACTCTCATACGTATCTCCCTCCATGGCTCAGCTCACGCCCTGGGACCTGTCTTTACCCTCCTCACTCCGGAGACGTGTATTTTCTAGTCGCTGGAGATGCATCTCCTGAAAAGCAGGTGCCCGCTGACCACCACGATCGGCCCTCCCGGCTCACGTGTGGGTCAGTTTCTGTGCTTCCTGGGCCGGCTGAGACCCTGCACAGTCAGGTCCATGTTCTGAGGGATGGCCAAAGACCCTGGGTCCCCCTGGGTCATGTGGGACCCTCCCAGTGACCCCTCTCCCTGCAAGAGCGTCCTTTTCTTCCTGCTGCCTCCAATTTCATCTGTTTATAAAAACAACAACTGAATTTCTCTTTAATAAAACTTCTCCTGTCTCTTACGCCAACTGTGTGCTTGGTGTGCTTCCTTCCTTTTAACCTCTTTCTCGCTTGGTAACGATCAGCATCTTCCTTGTAAATGTGCTTTGGATCCGTCAGCTGTGCTGGGAAACCCAGGCCAGAACGTCCATGTGGTCACAGACCATCCACCGGCTTCTGTCTTCCCAGCGGCCCCCGAACAGCCTCACCCTCCCTTTTCCAGGACAAGAGGCTCAGCCCAGGGCGAGTGGCAGTGGCTGCCCACCCAGGAGGTCCCGCTGAGCAGATGGTCCTGAGCGCTGACAGCCATCAGAGCAGGGACTTGGTGGGTGCACCCAGTTGAGTAAGAGATGCCTGGCCTCCCGCCTCCCTCTCCTCCCAGGTCCAGGACAGGAATGCTGTCCTTGGAAGGACCCCAGAGCCACCACGGTTCGGGAAGGGAAGGAGTGACCCTCCAGGACCCCCTGCACATCAAGCCACAGTTCACCTTTTATTTTAATTGAATGAAAAAGTCTTCCAATTCTTCAGAGCCTTACGATTTTCAAAAGTTTCACACACAGATCAATGGAGCAGGATAGAGAGCCCAGAAATAAACCCACATGCTTACAGTCAATTAATCTATGACAAAGGAGGCAATGATATACAATGGAGAAAAGACAGTCTCTTCAATAAGCGGTGCTGGGAAAGATGGACAGCTACATGGAAAAGAATGAAATTAGAACATTCTTTAATATCGTATACAAAAATATACTCAAAATGGATTAAAGACCTAAATGTAAAAGCAGATACTATAAAACTCCTAGAGGAAAACATAGGCAGAATACTCTTTGACATAAATTGCAGCAATATTTTTTTGGATCCATCTCCTAAAGTAAAGGAAATAAAAGCAAAAATAAACAAATGGGACCTAAATGAACATCAAATCTTTTTCACAGCAAAGGAAACTATTCACAAAATGAAAAGACAACCTCCTGAATGGGAGAAAATATTTGCAAATGATAGGACTGATAAGGGGTTAATATTCAACATATATAAACAGCTCACACAACCCAATATCAAAAAAAAAAAACATTAAAAAATGGGTAAAATAACTGAATAGACATTTTTCCAAAGAGGAAATGCAGATGGCCAACAGGCACATGAAAAGGTGCTCAGCATCACTAATCACCAGGGAAACACAAACCACACCACAGTGAGATGTGACCTCACACCTGTCAGGATGGCTAACATTAAAAAGAACACAGGGGCTTCCCTGGTGGTGCAGTGGTTAAGAATCCGCCTGCCAATTCAGGGGACATGGGTTCGAGCCCTGGTCCAGGAAGATCCCACATGCCGCAGAGCAACTAAGCCCGTGCGCCACAACTATTGAGCCCATGTGCCACAACTACTGAAGCCCACGCACCTAGAGCGCGTGCTCCACAACAAGAGAAGCCAGTGCAATGAGGAGCCCTCACACCACGATGAAGAGTAGCCCCTGCTCACCACAACTAGAGAAAGCCCGTGTGCAGCAACAAAGACCCAACGCAGCCAATAAATAAATTTATTTTTTTTTAAAGTTGAACTTTAAAAAATAAATAAAAATAAAAAGAACACAAATAACAGATGTTGGTGAGAATATGGAGAAGAGGGAAGCCTTGGGCACTGTTGGTGGGAATGTAAATTGGCACAGCCCTTATAGGAAACAGCATGGAGGCGCAAGATGGGGTGAAGCACAAAAGGGTTATTATGGGATGATACAAAATCATCTGTGTGAAACTTTTTTCTTTTGTTAAAAGTTAAACTAATTTACATTTTATTTTTATACAAGTTTAAAGGTTACTTTCCACTTACAGTTGTTGCAAAATATTGACTATATCCCCCATGTTGTACAATACATCTTGGAGCCTACCTTGCACCCCAGATGTGTACCTCCCCCTCCCCAACCCCTACAGTGCCCCTCTGCCCCCACTGGTAACCACTCGTTTGTTCTCTATATCTGTGAGTCTGCTTCCTTTTTGTTATATTCACTAGTTCATTGTATTTTTTTAGATTTTACATATAAGTGATAGCATACAGTGTTCGTCTCTCTCTGATTTATTTCACTTAGCATAACGCCCTCCAAGTCCACTCATGCTTCTGCAAATGGCAAAAATTTGTACCTTTTCATGGCTGAGTAGTATTCCATTATGTACATGTTGGGGGGGGGGGGTACCACATCTTCTTTATCCATTCATCCGTGATGGACACTCAGGTTGCTTCCAGAGCTTGGCTATTGTACACGGTGCTGCTGTGAACACTGGGGTGCGTGTATCTTTTTGAATTAGAGTTCTTGTTTCTGTTGGATGTGTGCCCAGGAGTGGGACTGCTGGGCACACGGTAGTTCCAGTTGTCGTTTTTTTGAGGAGCCTCCACACTGTTCTCTCAGGGGCAGCGCCTGTGACTGCACAGTCGACCTTTGATTCAAATACAGAATTAAAATTTCAGAATTTAAACTGAAGAGTCACCAGAAAGTTACAGCACCGCTCACAGCACCACAAGAGATGTGTCTCCCCACAGGAAAGCCAAGTTCTATGTGGAAGGTTTGGGGATAATCTGAAGAAAGGAAAGCTGACATGCCATTCTCAGAACAGTCCACACGTGCAAGGTTTTAGGAATTATACCATTTCTGGGGAGGAGGGGACATGAGTTACTTGGGAACGTTCTCCAGCCAGTGAACACTGAATGAAAAGATAGAGGAAAATACAATAGCCAGAAACTCTGGTGAGTAATGAGTTCCAATAAAAGGTACAATAGAATCTAAGTAACTGTTGATAATCAGGTGGAAAATTCGAATGTAATTTTGAAGAAAGGATTCCAGAGATAAAGGGGACATGACGTAAGGGCAAAATAATCTAGAAATAAAGTCTTAGAATTTTCAACTACACTTAGGAGGCAAGGAAAGCAAATAAAAGGTCTCACCTCAGGGCTTCCTAGGTGGCGCAGTGGTTGAGGATCCGCCTGCCAATGCAGGGGACACAGGTTCGAACCCTGCTCCAGGAAGATTCCACATGCCGCAGAGCAACTAAGCCCATGAGCCACAACTATTGAGCCCATGTGCTGCAACTACTGAAGCCCACACGCCTGGAGCCCGTGCTCCACAACAAGAGAAGCCACAGCAATGAGGAGCCTGCGCACCACTACGAAGAGTAGCCCCCACTCACCGCAACTAAAAAGCAAGCCTGCGCACAGCAAAAAAGACCCAACACAGACAATTAAATAAATAAATAAATAAATTTATTAAAAAAAAAAAGTCTCACCTCACTAGGGAACACGGTCATTGTTTATTTGATGATGTTGAAAGAAAATGTTGTTTAACATATTTTGGCCAAGAATTCAAATTGGCGGGGAAAAGAATTCAAATAGGGTTGGGATTGCCATATACACACTACTAATAAGAAAAAAAATACCAAATTGTACATTCTAAATATATGCAGTTTATTGTATATTAACTGTATCTCAATAAAAGTTCTTAAAAATAAATAAGTATATGCAGTTTGTATGTTAAAAAAAGAGAGAATTCAAATAGAATTCTAGAAAGGCTGGCCGTAAAGTTAGTCCACAAATCGCAAAGGGCTGAAGCCGTGTAGGGCCCAATCTCCACCGTGGAAATGAACCAGAAACCAGTGACAGAAAGGCAACTATGAGTTTTCCTAATGGTTACAAGCACTTTGACTCAGCATCTTATTGTGGCCAGAGAATGAGAATGAGGTGAAAGTATCACATGAAAATAAGCAAGTTGGGACCTCTCTGGTGGCGCAGTGGATAAGACTCATTTCTCCCAATGCAGGGGGCGTGGGTTCAATCCCTGCTCAGGGAACTAGATCCCACATGCAAGCCACAACTAAGAGTTTGTATGCCACAACTAAGAGTTCACATGTCACAACAAAGACCCAGCGCAAATAAATATTATTTCAAAAACAGGAAAAGAGGCGAGTTACACAAGATGTGCAGTATGGTCCCATTTCGGGGCAGGGCGGGGAAATATATACATCTTTAAACCACTAACTGTGGTTAATTACCTCTTCCGCTTCGACAAGGGGAAGGGAGAAAGCAAGACGTTCACTCTTTCCTCTGTATGGTTTTCACATGTTACACTGAGTTCACAGTTTACCTCCGTAGTTGTAAAGGACTCGTATCTTTTTTCATATGACCCAATTAAAATACACATCTATAGAACCTCCAGACACACACATACTTATGCATTGAAGATGCCAGAATCAGACAGATCCCAACGGCCACCGAATGACTCCCCGTTTCATTATGTAACATTTTTCTCCTTCATCATCAACCCCAATTCCATCACCACCCCCCCCCATGGCAGGCACCCAGACTGTGCACATCTTTTCAGTCCATCTTCCATAAGTTTATATACGTGTGTACGGTCATGACAAGTAAGTAGTATTTTTTCAGTGTGTACCTTTATAAAGCTTGTTCTGTTTCTCGCTTTTTAAAAGCAAATCTGGGGAATTCCCTGGCAGTCCAGTGGTTAGGACTCTGCACTTTCACTGCTGGGGCCCAGGTTCACTCCCAGTCAGGGAACTAAGATCCCAAAGCCGTGTGGCATGGCCAGAAAAAAGGAAAACAGAGCAAACCTGGTGTTTCTGAGATTCTTTGCATTGGTACATGAAAACACAGGGTGTGATTTCTGGCCACTAAAGAGTGTTCCCCGTTGCACTGGTACCCCGTTGCAGGCATCCATCCCACTCTGGGAGGGGGACTCTCTGCAACACAGAAAACACCGTGATTAACACCCTTGACCTTAGCGTCTGCCTGAGTGCTTCCCAGGGTGTGTGCCCAGGTGGTGGAGCCCGCCTCGTCGAGGGTATGCAAACACCCAGTCTCGCTAAATACCGCCAGGTTGCCTTCATCAGGGCTGCAAGAGTGTTCCCTCTCTCCAACAATAAAGGGATGTTTTGTTCCAATTTGCTTTACTCTGATTAAAAAGCAGGCAAAGATCTCCTCATGTGCTTGTGAGTCACATGTAGGTGGCCTGCTCCCGTTCTTTGGCCATTTCCCACTGGGTTTCCTGTTCTTTTCCTGTTGACTTGCAATGGTCCCAAGTATAGCCTAGACATTAACCCTTCAGTGGTTATAAACACAGCAAATATCTTCGCCCAGATACACGACCATCCTTGGATGCTGTTCTGCAGTGACCTCCACGGAGCTGACACGCATCTGTGGTTTTGATGTGGTTAAGTCCAGCCTTTTCCCCACGATTATTTATGCTCTGGGATCATATTTAAGAATTCCTTTCCTACCCCTAAGAGGATAAACATGACCTCCGATGTTATCTTCTACTCTGTTTTTATGTTTTCCCTTTCACTTTTACACATACTTTTTAGATCTTCAATCCACCTGGATTTAGGGGGTGCGAGGCAAGTATCTGATTTTAATTTCCTGTATGGAGTGAGCCATTGTCCATGTTCAATTTATCAAAAATTAAGGTTCCTGTGCTCGCTTCGGCAGCACATATACTAAAATTGGAACGATACAGAGAAGATTAGCATGGCCCCTGCACAAGGATGACACGCAAATTTGTGAAGAGTTCCATATTTTTAATGATTATTGCAGCACTATTTGCAATAGCCAGAACATGGAAGCAACCTAAATGCCCATCAACAAATGAATGCATAAAGAAGATGTGGCATATATATACAATGCAATATTACTCAGCTATAAAAAGGAATGAGATGGAGCTATATGTCATGAGGTGGATAGAACTATAGTCTGTCATACAGAGTGAAGTAAGTCAGAAAGAGAAAGACAAATATTGTATGCTAACTCATATATACGGAATCTAAAAACGGTACTGATGAACTCAGTGACAAGACAAGAATAAGGACACAGATGCAGAGAATGGATTGGAGATCTCGAGGTTTGGGGGGGCGGGGGGTGAAGGGGAAGCTGAGACGAAGTGAGAGAGTAGCATAGACATATATATACTACCAACTGTAAAATAGATAGCCAGTGGGAAGTTGCTATATAACAAAGGGAGTTCAGCTCGATGATGGGTGATGCATTGGATGACTAGGACAGGGAGGGTAGGGGGGAGTCAAGGGAGGGGATACGGGGATATGTGTATAAATACAGATGATTGACCTTGGTGTACCTCAAAAACTGGTACAAGAGTGTAAAGCAATTATATTCCAATAAGTAAATAAATAAATAAATAAATAAATAAAAATAATAATAAAAAAAATTAAGGTTCCCAATGCACTGCCTCTTCTGTGCTCCTATTCTGTCCCTTCATCTATTTATCTGTTTTGGTGCCAGTAGCAAACTCGCAAACTTTTAGTAGCGAAGAGTTAACTGAGTGGCCTACCAGAGGGTCCCCCACTGCCCATTACTCATAATTGCCTCAGTTATTCATTAACTTTACATGTAAGTTTTACATCTATGGAGAAATTCTAAAATTAAATCCTTCTGGGATTTCTATTGGAATTGAACTTAATATAGAGAGTAATATGGGGAAATTAACATTTTGTAATGTTAACTCCTGCCACCCAAGAACATGGTATATTTCTCCATTTATTCAGTTCTTCTAAGCTCTTTTAAAAAAAAAAGATGTTTATACTTTCCCCTTAGAGGTCTCAGGCATTCTTTATAGATTAATTCTTAGATACATAAGATTTTGCTGGTATTTTAAACAATGGCTTACTTTCCACTACATTTTCTAATTATTTATGCCCAAAAGGAATGCTCTATTTCTGTTAATCTGGAAACCTTGAAAATGTGAATTTGACTTTGCTATCTGTCGGTGCACTGAGGTTTTGATATAAATTATCCTATTCTCCTCAAGAGTATAATGATTCTCTCTCCTCCACATCCTGAGCTGACAGCAGCTGGCCCTGTCTTGCCGCCAGGCTTCCAGAGAGGGTTTCTAGCGTCTGCCCTGAGTGTCATGTTTGCTGCAAGCTGCCGGTGGACAGGCTTTATCTGGTAAAGGAGTCTTCTATTTTCTTAGTTTTCTTTTTTTTTATTACATTTTTTTATTTTTATTTTTTTTTATTTTTTATTTTTATTTTTTATTTTTTTTATTTTTTTATCTTTATTTTTTGGGGGCTTTTCTTAGTTTTCTAAGAGCAGTTCTCACAGATATTTGCCTCTGATCTTTCCAGCCCTCAGAGGGACCAGAATTGCCTTGAAGATCTGGACACTGGGTCACCAAGCCCTGGTCCAGGCCCGGCAGGTCCCCAAGGCACTCCCGTCCCTTCACTTTCCTCACCTCTGAAGAATCCATTGCTCGACCATGGTCCCTGACAGCTTGATCTGCGCAGCTGCTCCAAGTACCAGTGCCTTCAAAATCTCCTCTGGCCAACGCACGACCAGCCTCCTGTTGGAGCAGGAGGGGCCCCAGGCCCCTGCAGGGGACCGATTTGGACAACCTGCCCCTCCTGCTCCTGCTCAGCCCTCCAGACTCCTCCCCGCCCCTCTGGGAGTCCCCTTCTCCCTACAACCTGGGGGTGGGGGAGGGAGTAGGAAACGACCCAACGACAAGTGCCCACTGCCCCCCTCCGCCCCCACCTAGGAGCATCCTTTTCTTCCCATCTCCTCTCTATGCAGCCACCAGAGTGAGCAGTTATAAATTCTTGCAGGGAGTAAGACATTCTCCAAGGTCAAGATCAACGAGGAAGTGAAAGCAGACAGATGACCAAGGTGGCAGCTTCTGCTGAGAGAAGGGTGCGGGGGCCGGGCGGGGGGGGGGGGGGGGGGCGGGAATCCTTGGTCGAACTTGGACCCACCCCACACGAAGCTGGACAGGGATGGGGACTGTCCCCCTGCACAAACCCGGACCTTCACTCACGGGTACTAAAAACAAGGCAACAGGCCCCAAATCGAGCTGCTTATGCTACCCCCTTGTCACCAAACCAAGACAAGACTTAATTACAGTTTCAGCTTCTCCCAGAAATGGAATCTTAAACCAGTCCATCAGGAACGGCCTGGTCAGCGCTGCTGAGGTCATCTGCCTCGCAGACACCTGCTAGCCCCTGAAGGGAAGTGACCTTGACACACCCGACCCACTCCTTGCTGCTACAAATGGCCTCGTCCCACTGCCTTCAGCATAGAAAAGTCTTTCACTCTGTGCAGCTCCTGGGAGCTCCTCTGTCTGCTGGAGGGGATGCCGCCTGATTCGTGAGCTGCTGAATAAAGCAAAGAAGGTCCTTAAAACGCAGTTGGATTTGTTTTTAACACAGGGAAAAAGTAGGCCAGAAAAAACCCAACACTGGCAAAGGCAGCTAATGAGGAAACAGCCCAGCACTCGGGGAGACAGAGGCCTGCCCTCACCTGGGGCGCATGGCGGTACCCCTGTGGGGTCACGGGGCCTCCAGAAGTGGCCCCATGTCGGGAAGTAAGAGAAGGTCTCTGGAAGAATCCGCCCCCAGCTCCGCTTCACAGGACGATCCCCAGGGGTTAAGCACAGATGAACCTGCGGTCACAACCCAAAATTAGGAACCATTGGAAAAAACAAACCACATGGGCCGGATGTTGTATCAGCCAAAACAGCAAGCAGAAGACTGAGAACCCTGGAAGCTCAAAGACAGGACTTGTTGGCGGAAGAACAGAACGCACCTGCGATATCTGAGCATTAAACATTGGAAAGGTATCAAAACAGTTCCAACCTGGCCAGGTATCTTTGGGAAAAGACAAAGTAGAACTGACAATTAACACTCCATGGAGCCTCCACTGAGCTGCAGCCAAAGGGGAAGCTGCGTCCAGTGCAAAGGCCCAGAAAGTCGCTCAGGAGACAAAAGACAGTAACTGAGAAAGTCACCTGGGTTACACGGGGACAGGCCGGCAGACCCTCAGAGCCATACAACCAGCGCTTCTACTCCCAGCACATCTACCCAAGGGACTTGAGAACACACATCTACCTTGAATGCAAATGTGCGGTGGTACCCAAAACAGCCCCAAACTGGAAGCAACCCACATATCCATCCACGGATGGAGAGGTAAACCTAAGGTGGTCTTTCCACAGATGGAATATCACTTGGCAAAAAGGAGTGAAGTATTTTTTTAATTAATTAATTTACTTATGTATCTATTGGCTGCATTGGGTCTTCGTTGCTGCACTCAGGCTTTCTCTAGTTGTGGTAAGCGAGGGATGCTCTTTGTTGCAGCGCACAGGCTTCTCATTGCAATGGCTTCTCTTCTTGCGGAGCACAGGCTCTAGGCAAGCAGGCTTCAGTAGTTGTGGCTCACGGGCTCTGGAGCGCAGGCTCAGTAGTTGTGGTGCACGGACTTAGTTGCTCCGCGGCATGTGGAATCTTCCCGGACCAGGGATTGAACCCGTGTCCCCTGCATTGGCAGGAGGATTCTTAACCAGTGCGCCACCAGGGACGTCCAGAGGAGTGAAGTACCGATGAAGTATTGACGTGTTGACAACATGGAGGAGCTCAAATACAACGTGCAGAGGGAAAGAAGCCAGTCACAGAAGACCTCACAGTGTGTGGTTCCATTTACATGAAATGTCCAGAGCAGGCACATCTAGAGGCAGGAAAGCAGCCCAGGAGGGGGGCTGGGGGAGGGGGGAGGGTTGGGGGTAACAGGGAGTGCCTGTGGTGGGTATGCGGTTTCTTTTGGGGGTGACGGAAATGTCCTCAATCTGACTGTGGTGACGGTGGCACGCCATCACCATTGAATCGTATGCTTTATTACTTCTTTTTCTTTTTTTAAGCCACACGGCTTGCGGGATCTTAGTTCCCCACCCAGGGATGGCAGCCAGGCCCTCAGCAGTGAAATCGCCAAGTCCTAACCACTGGACCGCCAGGGAATTCCCTGAGCTGTGTGCTTTAAATGGGTGAACTGTATGATACGTGAATTTTATATCAGTAAAGCTGGTTTTCTTTAAGTCACAGGGGGACAGAACAGCAAGTTTGACATTTGTCCAATTAGAGATTAGACAGACCGAGGAGAGGCCATTCCCCAAGAGAATCTCCCAAAATGTTGAAAAACAAGAATCCTGAGATCCGTGAAGCACACTGCACGTAAAGCAGATTAAACAATCAAACCCTCAGCAAACTTAAATTGGACACAGAAAGGCAGGTGCCTGTAGAGGAGGGGCAAACGTGTGGACTCCAGCAGCAGCAGCAAGAACTCTAGGTTGGCGTCTTTAAAGCACTGAGAAAAATAACTGCCAACCTGCAATTTTGTCCCCGTGAAAACAGTACCCAGGAGTAAGGGGGAAATCTGGCCACTTCCACGGAAAACAGCATCTGTGAAGAGATGCTTGGGGAGGGAGCTTGCTGAGGACAGGTTTCGGGAAGGAGGAAGTGAAAGGAGGAAGGACTCAGGTGTAAGAAAGAGTAGTGAGCAGAGCCACTAGCGAACACGTGGGTGAGTTTAATCAAACACTGACTGTAAAAATAAACAATATGCCACGAGGCAACAGGAAAACAGGCGGCACCCAGACGCTGGAAACACACCCACGCTGGACAAGAAGGGGGAGCAGGGGCGGAGTTTCCTGAGCTCCTCGCACTGTACTTGGAGGCAGGCACAGGGTCAATCACATTTAGACAATGTGTTGTTTAAAATACTTATGAAATGGGACTTCCCTGGTGGTCCGATGGTTAAGACTTCACCTTCCGGGACTTCCTAGGTGGCGCAGTGGTTAAGAATCCGCCTGCCAATGCAGGGCACACGGGTTCAATCCCTGCCCCAGGAAGATACCACATGCCAAGGAGCAACAAGCCCGTGAGCCACAACTATTGAGCCCACGTGCCGCAACTACTGAAGCCCGCGTGCCTAGAGCCCATACACTGCAACAAAGAGTAGCCCCCGCCCCCACTCGCCATAACTAGAGAAAGCCCATGTGCAGCAATAAAGACCCAACACAGCCAGTTAATTAATTTATTTATTTAATTATTTATTTATCTAATAAATAAATAAAATAATGTTTTGCCCGAAATGCTTGTTCCAGAAAAAGAAAGATTGGAGATTAATGAGCAAAGTATTCATATGAGAAAGCAGACAAACAGCAGAAAAAAATAATAGAGTAGAAGGAAATAAATAAAGGTGAGAGCAAAAATAGAGAAAACAAGCTCTTTCAATTTTTCAAATGTGTATTATAAAGCAATATAAAATAGCATTACAGTTTTTTAAAGAAGAAAAAATCGATTATGTCAATTTTTAAATATCTCCCTGTATGTGGGTGTGTGTGGGAGTCCATCTGTAGATATAAATATATCTTATATATTGGCATCACAGATACATATAGTTTAGAATCTTGCTGTAGGTCACTTACCTGTGCATTTCCCATGGTGTTTCATGATTATCAGTATTATACATATACTTTTAGAATTTAAGGGGTTCTTTTTATTATTGAAGTATAGTTGATTTACAATACTGTGTTAGTTTCAGATATACAGCAAAGTGATTCAGTTATATATATATATATATATAACTAATATATATATATATATTCTATTCTTTTTCAGATTCTTTTCCCTTGTAGGTTATTACAAAATATTGAGCATAGTTCCCTGTGCTATACAGCAGGTCCTTGTTGGTTACCTATTTTAATTTTTAAAAAATTTTAAACATACAATAAAGAAGATAAACAAAACCAGACGCTGGTCTTTGCAAAGACTAAGAAAATTGCCAACACCTGGCAAAACTGACCAGGGAAACAGCAGGGAAGGAGTAGGCGGGTACAGACTGAAGTAGAAGCACAAGTGGGGCAGCTACAGACGGAGCAGCCTTGGGACATGGGAGGCGCCGCAGAAACGTGCATGCGGATAAATCTCAAACACTCGGATCAAGTGACAGTCCCGTCTGAAGAAGAAACGGAAGTGGGGAAAGCGGGCAGCGTTGGGGGGATGAATTGGGAGATTGGGATTGCCATCCATACATTACTAATAAAAAAAAATACCAAATTGTACACACTAAATATATGCAGTTTATTGTATGTTAACTGTATCTCAATAAAAATTCCTAAAAAAAAAAAAAAAAAAAAAGAGGGAGCATAAAGGGGAAAAAAAAAAAAAGAAGAAAGAGAATCAGGCCAGGGATATCCCAGCCACATAAACTGCATGAGTAAAACCTCCCCCTCCCTGTGCTCACACAAGACCTACATTACTTCACAAGCAGGTTCTATCAAATGACCAAGGCATGAATAATTCCTAAGGTAACTAACTTTTCCAGCAGGTAGAAGGTGTGGGACACACCAGATACCAGAAGAGGGCAAGGGCGTCAGAGAGATGAAAACCGCTGAGCAGGCTTATTTATGAACTAGACACAAAAACTATGTTAGCAGAGAGCCAATCCAATGACAACAGACTATAAAAGTTGTAATAATGCTTAGAGGTGCAAGGACTATTTACATTTTAAATCAATCATAAAATTCACTGTCTTAATCATAGGAGAAACGTATCTAATCATTTCAACGGCTACAGAAAGATTTAGCAACATTCAACATCCACTGAAGACAAAGGGAAAATCATTGGACTAAAAGGAACCTCCCTCAGCCTGACAAAATTTTCTACGAAGAGTTCACAACAAACATTTCATTTAATGGTGAAATGTTAGAAGTATCACCTTGAACTGATGTGAGCAAGGTGACATTACAGCCCAAGGGGAAGACCTGTGATACCTGGCAGGCCAGGTACCCACTTCGAAAAAAATAAAAAAACGGAATCCCTACTTCAAAAAATATCCAAAATTAAATACCAGATAGATTTTTAAAACTCCAAGCTTTCCAACTTAAAAAAATATATAAAGGGGATTACATATTATTAATGATCTTGGGGAAGGGAAGGATTTTCCAAATAAGAAACAAAAATATAAACGCTAAAGAAAAAGACAAATACATTTTACTTTACTACATTCAAATTTTAAAACCTGCTACACCAGAAATCACCAGAAGGGGGAAAAGAGTAAAAAGAAAAGCCACAGGCTGGAAAAAGATCATGGCGATGTTATTGACTGGAATTCAGAAAATTTAATGAACGTCAGGTATCAATCAAAATAATAAGCAGCCTGATTTTAAGTGGGCAAAACCCATGAGGAGGAAATTAACGGAGGAGACTCTGTGCAGCCTCCCAGGTAACCAGGACAACGCGAGATTAAACCACAATCACATGCCCTTTCATCAGCGGGCCATGTGTTTAAGTTGACAGCGACAAGTCTGGGTGAGGGTATGCAGAACCAGACTCTCACACGCCGCGGGCCGGGACTAGGCTTTAGAGGACCACCTGGCCACACCTGCTCAGGGTGAAGCATGTACCAGAGAGCCCCCTGCTAGACCCCCTCCAGCCTGCAGGGAGCTGTGGCCAAGAAAACTGCAGCATGGTTTGGAACAGCCAACAAAAAAGAAACAAAATGTCCATCAACGGGTAAAAGGGATTAAGTCAATGGTTGTAACTCTAGCAATGGATAAATAGAGCTGTGCGCATCACCTGTATTATCTATACACTTCGTAAAGCTAAAATACATCATTTTTTAATCAATGAGGAATGAGCTGGACCCTTGAGGGTCTCCCTCAAGTCTGGCCATAGATTCAATAAGGGGGGTGGGCCCCGATGAGTGACCAGTAACAGTTAATGACACATGGACCTTACCTCAGGGGCTGCTATCCAGAGGAAAACAAGAAGAAGGTCCTAAACACAGCACAAAATGGAACCAGGAGGTGACCACGTGCCAGATCTCACCTGGTCCTGGCAGGTACATAGAGGCTGCTGGCCCAGGAGGCTCCACCCCTGAGCACCCGCCCTCTCTCTCCACCTGCTCCTCTGAGCTGCTCCACCCGCAACCCACCACAACCATGCGCTGCCGGGGCTGTTCCAGAGGCTGTGGCCCCCGCTGCTGTGTACCAGCCTGTTCCCACATCAGCTGTGCCAAAGGGGGCTGTGGCTCATGTGGGGGCTCCAAGTGGGGCTGTGTCCTCATTTGCTGCTCCCAGTCTAGCTGCTGTGTCCCCGTTTGCTGCCAGTACAAGATATGATTTTCGGATTTTGCAGGGACTCTTACCACAGCCAGTGCCACCCCTGGTCAAGAGTCATGGGTTCCAGCCCAGCCATCATGTGCCTTTTCCCGACACCCCTTGAGCCAACTCTCCTTCCACAACCCACTTCCCTGTTTCCCATCCTCCTCCCTTGCCAAGTGTGAACATTTTTCTTTGTCCTCCTGCCAAGAAAGGCTATGGGCGTGTGATGAAAACCAAAGCACACCCCGTCCCTCCACTCAAGCTGTTGCAGACCAGCTGGGCGCCTGCCACACTCACCCAGAGTCTCATGAGGTGAGTAATAAGTGCTGCCCTGCCTTCTTGGGCATCAGTCCTGATATCTGAGCCAATTTGGGGCAGAGGGTTGATCCCGCCCTCTATGGGGCAACCACAAAACAGTGACACCTTCTCTGTGCTCCCACTTATAGAGCTGCAGAGCCAGGATGGAAGAGCGCAGTCTGGTGCTAGCCCACACTCTTAGCCTCTGAAACGTGAAGGTTTGTGATGGTGTGTAAGAACCCATAGGTTAAAAGACATTAGTAAATTTTATACAACCATAATGGAGAACAGTATGGAGGTTCCTTAAAAAACTATAAACAGAACTACCATATGATCCAGCAATCCCACTCCTGGGCATATATCCGGAGAAAACCGCAATTCAAAAAGATACATGCACCTCAGTGTTCACTGTAGCACTATTTACAATAGCCAGGGCGTGGAAGCAACCTAAATGTCCATCAACAGATGAATGGATAAAGAAGATGTGGTACATATATACAATGGACTATTACTCAGCCATAAAGAAGAAAAACATAATACCATTTGCAGCTACATGGATGGACCTAGAGATTATCACACTGAGTGAAAAAAGACAAAGAAAGACAAATATCATATGATATCACTTATATGTAGAATCTAAAAAAATGATACACATGAACTTATTTACAAAACAGAAACAGACTCACAGACTACGAAAACAAACTTATGGTTACCAAAAGGGAAAGGTGGGGGGAAGGATAAATTAGGAGTTTGGGATTAACATATACACACTACTATACATAAAATAGATAATCAGCAAGGGCCTACTATATAGCATAGGGAACTCTACTCAATATTCTGTAATAATACAGAAAAGAATCTGAAAAAGAATGGATATATGTATATGTGTAACTGAATCACCTTGCTCTTCACCTGAAACTAACACAGCATTGTAAATCAACTATACTCCAATATAAAACAAAAATTAAATATAAAAATTTTTAAATAAAAATAGACTAGTAAATTTTGTTTTACAATTTTTAAGCAGAATATATATATATATATTCTCTAATGTCACGTATATATATGACATTAGAGAATTGTGGAAGCAATGAGGTCCAGATGAAAAAATTCTATAAAGAGAAAGCTCTTCTGAGATAAACTGAGCATCGACAGCTGTGTTTTCTTCCTTTGGGGAATTAGCCAGCTCTGCATGTGGGCTGGTCATCAGGTGTGACCCAGCACGAGGGACTCTACTGGGAGAAAGAAAACCAGCAGAGCTGTTGGCAATCGCAAGAGCTGGTGCAGCAAACTGAGACATTTGCTAATTTCTAGGGCTGCAAGAGAGGCTACAAAGCTAAATCTGAAGCTCCTACAGGCAAAGTGAAATCTCTGTAGCCTCTTGGCACAATGTCCTTCTAGGGAAAAAGTGTCCACCTCAGACACAGGGAATACTGCCCCTTAAGACATTTTCCAAATTTTGAAGCTGCATGAGCAGAGAATTAAGAGTTAGGCTTAAAATATTTGAGGAGAAATGAATTTCCCAGTTTTGCAGTGCTGAGGAGACAGAGACTAGCCAGGCTTTTAACCAAAACCCCAGGAGCACCACACCTCCTGCACCTTCGTGCAATAAGCCCAAATCCAGCCCAATCCATAACTGGAGTGAAGTGTCCAGCTTCTCGTCCTACCAGCATAGGTAGGACGAGAAGTGCCCCCTGTTAGAAGATACCAGCTAGAACTTCTGTAGGCTCTAATACAAATATCCGGAGTACCATCAAAAAGTACTAGATACAGAAAGGGGCAGGAAAAGGTAATCAACAACCCAGAGGAGAACTAACATCAGGAGTAGACCCACAGATATCTAAACAGGACTTTAAAAGAACTATTAATATGTTAGAAGAAATAAAGGAAAAACTAAGCCAAATGGGCAAAAAGATGGACTATTGCAACAGAGATTTAGAATATACTTTCTAATATTTAATGGCAGACATTCCAATACTGAAAAATGCAAGATCTGAAATACCTAAAATTTATGACTCTTGGACAAGTTTAACAATAGAAAACAAGTTTAGAGAACACAAAGGTATACAAATAGAAAATATGCTAATTGAAACACAAAGAAAAAATGTTGAAAAGAAAAATAGAGTGGAACGTGAGAAATGCACAACATAGTTTAAGACATATTTCTGGACTCCCAAAAAGAGGAGTGAGGAACAGTGGGACATGGGCTATGTTGGAGAGACAATGGTAAAATATTTTTCTGGAATTAGTGAAAACCATGAGCCCACAGATTTGAGAGGCTTGGCAAACTCAGAGCAGAGTAAATAAATTGAAAATCATGTAGAGGAATCCCAAAGGAAAACTTTCAAACACCAAAGATCAAGAGAAAATTGTGAAAGTAACAGGAGAAAAAGGACACATTATCTTTGAGGGAATAATCATAAAAATGATAACTGACGTTTTTTTAATTCACTTATTTGGCTGCACTGGGTCTTCATTGCTATGCGTGGGCTTTCTCTAGTTGTGGTGAGTGGGGGCTACTCTTCATCATGGTGCGTGGCCTTCTCATCGCAGTGGCTTCTCTTGTGGAGCACAGGCTGTAGGTGCGCAGGCTTCAGCAGTTGTGGTGCATGGGCTCATTAGTTGTGGCTCACAGGCTCTAGAGCGCAGGCTCAGTACTTGTGACAGATGGGCTTAGTTGCCCTGTGGCATGTGGCATCTTCCCAGACCAGGGCTTGAACCTGTGTCCCCTGCATTGGCAGGTGGGTTCTTAACCACTGCACCACCAGGGAAGCCCCAATAATTGACTTTGAAACAGAAATGATGGGATCCAGAGGACTTCCCAGGGGTCCAGTGGTTAGGACTCTGCACTTCCACTGTAGAGGGCATAGGTTGGATCCCTGATCAGAGAACTAAGACTCCGCATGCCATGTGGCACACACCCCCCGCCAAAACCAGACAGGATCCAGAAGACAATGTAATGACATTTTACAGTGCTGAAAGAAAAAAAAAAAGAAAACTACCAACTTGGAACTTTATACCTGATGAAAATAATCTTCAAAATGTAAGTGGAATACCATTGTTTTCAGCTGAAAGATGTTATCACCAAATGACCTACACCACAAGAAACACTAAAGTACTTCGAACTGAAGGAAAATAACTCCGTGTGGGAATATGGAGCATCAGGAATGAGTAAAGGACACCGGAAAGGGTAAATGTGTCAGCAAGTACACAAGAAAATTAATTTTTATTTATTTTTTAATTTAATTTAATTAATTTATTTATTTTTGTTTGCACTGGGCTTTCATTGCTGCAAGTGGGCTTTCTCTTGTTGTGGCAAACAAGGGCTACTCTTCGTTGCGATGAGCAGGCTTCTCAGTGTGGTAGCTCCTCTTATTGTGGAGCACAGGCTCTAGGCATGTGGGCAGCACATGGGCTCAGTAGTTGTGGTGCCCAGGCTTACTTGCTCCGAGGCATGTGGGATCTTCCTGGACCAGGAATCAAACCCGTGTCCCCTGCATTGAGAGGTGGATTCTTAACCACTGCATCACCAGGGAAGTCCAAGGAAATTAACTCTTTTAAACAATATATAAATGTCCTATAAGATTTTTTAACATTTGCAGAAGTAAAATATAGGAGGATAAATGGAATTAGAGTTGTGAGGTTCTTGCCTTGTTCAGGAAGTCATGAGACTTCAAGAATGTAAAACTTAATTTCTAGGATAACCACTAAAGAATAATATGTGAACACACAATTCAAAAGCTAATAGAAGAGATAAATTTAATTTAAAATATTTGATGACTCCAAAAGAAGGCAAAAAAGAAGGAAGAAAGGAACAAAGAAGAGATGAAATAGGAAATAAAAAGCGATTTAAGCCCAACAATATCAGCAATTACAGTAGATGCAAATAATCTAAATACTCCAATAAAAGTCAAATGTCAGATTGGAAAATTAAAAGAAAATTCAACAACATGCTACTTACAATAGACACCCTTTAAGTATTGGAACCCAGAAAGGTAGAAACCAAAAAAGATGAGAGAAGGATATAGCATGTAAACACTAATTTTATAGAAAACTAGTGTAGCTATATTAACATCAGATGAGGTAGACTTTAACACAAAACTATTACCAGAAATAACAAAGAATGTTTCATGATGCTAAAAGTCAATGATACCAAAAAGAAAACAATTCTAAATTTCTATGAACCAAATAACAGCACTTCAAAACATATAAAGCCAATGTTAACAAAACTAAAAGAAGAAATATACAAACCCACAAATAGAATTGAGAATTTTAATTTTTATATCAGTAACTGATACAACAAAGAGATAAAAGAAATCAATAAGGATATAGGAGATCTGAACAATGTGATAAGCCAACTTGACCCAATTGACATATATTGAAATCTTACAGAGCATGTTCTTTGACAGAGAAGAGTCACACGTGTACTTAATAAGAGAAAGATATCTTGCAACTGCCCTCGTGGCTCAGTGGTTAAGGAACTGCCTGCCAGTGCAGGGGACACGGGTTTGATCCCTGGTCCAGGAAGATTCCACATGCTGCAGAGCAACTAAGCCCCTGTGCCACAACTGCAGAAGGCTGTGTGCCTAAAGCCCGAGCCCTGCAAGAAGAGAAGCCCCTGCAATGAGAAGCCCACGCACTGCAAGGAAGAGTAGCCCACGCACTGCAAGGAAGAGTAGCCCTCGCTTGCCGCAACTAGAGAAAGCCTGTGCACAGCAACGAAGACCCAACACAGCCAATAAAATTAATTTTAAAAAAAGAAAGAAAATAATCTCCAATGTGTTAGTAAAAGCATATAGCAGGAGGACTACCCTGGCAGTCCAGGGGTTAAGACTCTGCGCATCCACTGAAAAAATCTAATGCATAAAAATGGAGAATTGGTTCCAGGATCACCGCACACCCACAGAAGACAACACCACAGGGACATTTACAATCAGGCTGTGGGAAGCGGGAACGTGGATGAGCCTCAAAAGTGCCTCCTTGAGTGAGAAAAGGCTAACACAAAAGCATGCCCACCGCCTGTGGCTATGAAGTTTGAGAACAGGCAGCATGAACTGATGGGGATGGTCAGGAGGTGAGGGGCCAACTGCAGGGATGGGTCGCGAGGGAACTTTCTAGGACGGGTGGTCATGGGCGGGGATAAAGCTGTCAAAACCTGAGATGCGCGTCTCATTACCTACGCCTTGACTTTAAAATAGTCAGGTTATGGGACACTTAACGCCACGGGTACAGGTTGACTATACGTCATTTGTTGAAACACTGAAAAAGTGAACCCCGCTTTTCCTGTGGGGGGGTGGGCAGGGGGAAGAAGCTTCAAGAAGCGCCCCGGTGGGAGGGGTCCCCGGCGAGGCGGGCCGCGGGCACGGGCGCAGGCGGCAGGCAGGGGGCGCGGGGCCCGGAGGTGGGGGGAAGGGGGGCCGGGGGGAGGAGGGGTTCGGGGAGGGGGAGGGGCCGGGGGCGCAGGGCCCTCGCGGGCTGCCTGCTGCAAGCGCGCAGGGCGCGCAGGGCCCTGCCCTACCCGACCCCTCCCTGGCCGCGCGCAGAGCCCTGCTTCCCCCTGGGGATCCCTAGGCGGCGTCTGCACGCGCGGGCCGCCGCGGCCGCGATCTTTTGCCGGGCTTGGACCTTGACCCGCCTGGCAAGGGCGGCCCCAGCCCGAGGCCAGGCCCCGCTGGGGAGCCGGAACCCCCGCGAGGCGTCCCTGCAGCGCGCGGCCAGCTTCCCAAGCCGCCCTTGCCCCTCCACAGCCGCGCCCCGCGGAGATGCTGGCCGCCCCGCGCCGAGCTGGCCGGGTCTGGGGGCGTGAGCGGCAGGGACCACCGCCCAGGCAAGGCGTCCAGACCGCCGGTTCCCCCCACCCCTGCCCGGGGGCGAAGGGGGAGGGCGTAGAGTGTAGCCCCGGGCTGCAGAGCACCCAGGACCAGAGCTGGTGGCCTTGGAAGTCACTGTCCTCTCCAGAGTGGGTACCGCCCTTTACCCCACCTCACTGCCCCATCGTTGCAGAACCCAAGGTTTTAAATGCTCATTTGCATGAGAAATGACCCCTAGCATTATAAAATAATCCTGGCCTGGGAATTCCCTGACGGTCCAGTGGTTAGGACTCCTTGCTTTCACTGCCAAGAATGCAGCTTCAGTCCCTGGTGGAAGGAACTAAGATCGCGCGGGGAGGTGCGGCCAATAAAATAAAATAAAAATGAAATAATCCTGGCCCACACACACTCCCCTGGCCAGGCACAGCAGGGAGAAGCTGCACACCAGCGCCACCCTCCCAGAAGGGGCACTAGGACACCATCCCCTCCCCTCAATTTACTGCCTCCTGCTCAGGCGTAGAGCCAGGAGCTGCCCCGGGACCACGTACAGGTGCTGCCTACATCTGGGCTGGGCAGAAGTGCTGCCCACTTGGACAGTCCTCCTTCCTTCTTCCCGCTGGGCTTCTCCTGGGCCTGGCCCAGGGAGCAAGCCGAGCTAGGCATCCTCCCATCCCAGGCGACAGCTCCTCCATGCTCCCACTCCTGCGGGTCCCAGGCCCTTTGGGGTCTGTCCATGCTTCCCCAAGGGCCTCAGGTACCGGCTCAGGCCACCAGGCTAGCTGGGGGGCTCAGCCTGAATCCTCCTACCCCCTCCCAGTACCCAGCCTCCCCCATTTTTCAGACACGGAGGGAGCCCAAATGCAGCAGGGCCCCCGCCACCCCCTCCCCCACACTCCGGCGCGGACCTGACCTGGCCACGCATCCGGGCTGGGCATCGTCCCGAACTCAGGGTCCACCTCCAGCTAGGGCTTCTCTCCTCAGCTGGACCTTTCTCCTTTGGGGCCCACCTGGGGCAGGGAAAGAGGGAGGACCCGATCTCAGCCCCACCCCCAAATAGCCGCTGGGTTATCAGCGCTTCCTTCCGAGACAGCGCCCCAACCCCACCCCCCAGGATGTTTGTTATCCTAAGTGCTGGCTCTGAGCCAGGAACACTTCCTCTCGCCCCCCACACACCCCATATACTCACGACTACCTGGGCACTCCTCAGGCTAGCAAGGGAGGGGCCCCAAGCACGTACTAAGCACCTACTGTGTGCAAAGCTCTGAGGCCAGAGATCAGGAGAACTGAGCATGGCAAAGCCAAGGGCCTCTCTGGAGCCTTGCCCACCACCCACCTGCTGCCCGTCCCCAGTCTCCCTCAGAGCTCTGGGGTCCTGAGTGCCCACTTGTCCCAGGAGAGTGCAGGAAGCAGTCCCCTGCAACGTCTTTTGTGACCCTTCATTCAAACAGCCCCGGCTGAGGGCCGCCTCTCACATCCCTCCCTCCATGGGAAGGGCGCTGCACTCCCTGGGGCGGGGGGGGGGGGGTCAAAGCCTCTCTCAGAGCCCTGGGGTGGCCCCCAGAGACCTGCCATGGGGGCTCCAGGCTGGTGCAGGAACTGCCCTGGCTCTCCACCGGGCAGCCCTGGGGGAGGGGTTTTTTAGGAATGCTTAGACCGTCTTGTCACACCTCCCTCCCCCAAAGTAATTACCTTCAAAGACTCCCAGGGCTCCTTGGCACCCTGGGCAGGGGTCTTTGTCCCCTTTCTCAGAGCTGAGACCCCAGCGTCCGGTACAGGCGCTCAGTATACATTTGGCCCATCACAAATGAATGACAGCATGTCCCCTCCCGCCTCACCCCCCCTTGCCCTCAGCTGCTCCAGCCCTCGGTGGTGGAGGGAGAAGGCCTTTCCAGCCCGGGGTGGTCCTCCTTGGCCTCCAGTCACTACTCGCATGTCCCACCCTGGGGTGGCCTCCCGGGCGCCCACCCGCTGCAGGGTGTTTCCGCCCCACACCTGCCCAAGGTGCAATTACCTATGTTTGTTCTCGCTTTGGACAACCAGCGTCCAAGCGGCCGAGGGGTTGCGGTCCCACCACGGCCGGCTAGGGTTGGGGGCACCAGTCAGGGCGGGTCCCCGGGAGCGCCGCTTAGGGGCCGCTTTTCGCTGGAAGCCACAAAGGCTGGAGGTCATCGGTGGGGCTGGGGGGTAGACAGCGCTGCACTGTGGACGGCCCCCCCACACACACACACACCCCAGAGTTCTTGAGACATGTGACCTTAGGCCAAGCTCGCCTCGGAGCTTCTCATTTCCTCCCAAGTAAAACGCACACCCAAGTTCCCACCTCCAGGGGCCGTGCAGAGGGACGCGCGGCGGCCGCAGGTAAAGCGCCGCGCGGGGAGGGCTGGCCAGGGCTCTCCCCGCTGCAGGCCCCGCACGAACAAAGGCTGCGGGAGGCGGGGGCGCCGGCTCTGGCCGGGCAGGCGGGGAGAGGACCCTTGCGCTCGGGACCCGGGCAGCTGGTCCCTCCGCGGGTGTGTGCGCGACGAAACTGGGGGGGGAGAGGGAGGGGGGTCCCCGGGTGGGGCCGAGCGCTGGGGCCCGGAGGACTTCCTGGAGGTGGGATCCGGCGCGGGATCGGACGCCGCGCGGCCCCTTTAAGAGCCGATGCCGGGGTGGGGGGTGAGGGCGGAGGGCGCCGGGCGGCAGAGCTGAGCCCGGCCCCCCGCCCCCCTCATCTGCACCCGAAGCCCGGACTCCGGCTGACGTCACCTGCCCCCGAGCCGCGCGCGCTGATTGGCTGCGGGTGACGTCAGGGGCTTTTTTCGCCCGGCATGACCTCATCCCCGCCGGCGGCCCCGCCCTCCGCCCCGGGGCCTGTCACTCGCAGCCGAGCGCTGAGGCCGAGCCGGCTCAGCGGCCCACCCCCACCCCCACCCCCCCCGGACGCCGGAGCCCGAGCCCGAGCCCGAGCCCGAGCCGGAGCCGGAGCCGGAGCCGGAGCCGCACCGGCCGCGCCCGCCGAGCCGCGGGGTGGGATGCGCGCCGCGAGCGCGCGTGCCCGCCCGCAGTGCGCGCGCCCGGGACCGTGCGAGCGCTCCCCGCGGCGGCGGCGGCGGCGACGGCGGCGGCGGCGACGCGGCCCGCGCGCTCCCCCGGCCCCTTTCCCGGCTGCGCGGGCCCCCGGCGGGCCCATGGGCGGCGCGGCCGAGCGGGCGCTCTGAGCGCAGCGCGGAGGCGAGAGTGAGCGAGGTGAGCGGGGGCGCGGGCGGGGTGGGGGCGCCCGGCGGGGGGAGACGGCCCCCCACCCGGCGCGCGCCGACGCCGCGGGCCCGGCCGGTCAGTGCTGCCCCCGCCTCCCGCGGCGCCCGGCGGACCCCGGCCCGGCCCACGCGCGGCCGCCGCTCCGCCGCCTTGCTCCGCGCAATCCCTCCGTTTTTGATGGGGGAGGGGCGTGACTCGAGGACGAGGAGGACCACTGAGATCAGGCGTGCCTCTGTCCGAGCTTCCGCGCGAGCCCCAGAGGCCCCCGGGCGGCCCCCCGCTGGGGCCAGACTAGAAGAAGATCGTCCTTTCCCCGGGCCGGGCGGCGAGATGCGGAGGCCGGGGCCGTAGGAGCGGAGGGTCTTTGGTCGGTGGGAGCCTCAGGAGACGGCTCGTTCCGCGTCCGGCGGGGAGGGACTGCTGACCCGTCTCGCCTGTCTGGCCAGCCTGCGATGGGCACCGCCACCTCGGGGTGCTCAGCTGGCCCTTGCGGAATAAAGGCCATCCGCCAGCCTGCTGCAGACGCGGCGGGTGCTGGGGGAGGGGCTGGCACTGCCAGGCTGAGTGCAACCAGCCTCCTGCAGCCTGTGTGCCCACCTTAGGGTGAGGGGTATGTAATAGTCTGGCCTGGAGGGGAGGGGGCAACAATAGGCCCAGCCCTCCCCTGCCCCCCCCACCCCCCGCCAGGTCATCCCTTCTAGGAGAATTTGCAAAAATGTACTGGCTTCAGCAGGGAGGAGCGTTGGGGCCTGGGCGCCTCAGTGATTGGAGGGGGGTACTCCATAGGATGGAGGAGAGAGGTAGTAGCATCTAGTGTGGCATCTGCAGTTTTCTTGTGCAGCTTGGGGGAGGGGGTGCCGCAGGCCAGGGGAGCGGTGTTCTTCCTGCCCTGTGCCCTCTGCTCCTGGGAGTCTGCGGAGGTCTGAGGGTCCGTGCACTCCCAGTCGTCTCCCTGAGACCAGGGCAGCCCAGGGAATGAGTGTAGCATCCAGCGCCCCTGTCCCGCTCCAGGAGGACAGGTGTCCCACGCGCTCGCTCCTCAGATGGTTGATAAGCACCCGCCAAAGATGGCCAGATCATGTGATCAGGAGCTGGGAGTTCGTCCTGAAGTCTGACTGCAGCACCTCCTGCTGTAGTCAGCCTAGGGCTCCCAGAGAGTTGCTGGGCAGGTTCAAGTCCCCTGCTGCCCTCAGCCTTTGGGAAGGCTCCTGGGCCCCAGAGGCTGCCTCTAGGAACAGTGGGTTCCTTGTACAGAGATGCAGAAAGATGCTTGAAGTCACCTTCTGCTCCAGGACCCTTCCTATCACCTCTCCTCTCAGGCTGAGGCTGGCCTTGGGGCCCACAAGTTTCAACCAGACAGAGAGAGCTCAAGGGGCCATGGACCAGGGGGCGGAGGAAGCCAGAGGATGTCTGCACATCTCCTAGATGTGCAGCTGGTAGGGAAATGAGAGGAAGGGGCCAGACCCACAGCAAGAATGATATGGGTCAGACTGTGACCATCAGGGCTGCACAGGCTGAGGCCACCTCTGCCTGAACCCTCGGGACGGTGACTGGTAGATGCTGGCCCAGGTATATAACACGGAGGGGGTGTCGAGAATGGTAACCAGTAGAAGTTCTGCAGATCAGTGGGGCTAAGACAAGTCAGGCAGGAACAGGGGAAACCTAGACTTGTAGCATCCTGAGCCTGCCTTTCCAAGGACCCACATACCAGGCCCTCCTATTGCAGTTCAGCCCGGATCCCCGAGAACTGAGGGGGTAGAGCCCCTACTCCACTGTCTCCCGAGTCCATAGCCTCCCCAGGACAGACTGGCTTTGCTTGGCTATGCCAGACCCAGCCGGGACAGAGTGAAGGCCAGCTTGCGTTCTGTGCCACTCATCCCGGAGAGCTGATGGGGAGCAGGGAAGCAGGGGACAAGAACATCTGGTAATATAAGGGGTCAAGCGAGCTTACCTGGTGTGAGCACAGGGCCCCCTGCCTCCAGAAGCACCCCCTGTCAGTCTCTCTCCTGGGTTCTGAGTGTAGCGGTCTCTGCCTGCAGACCTGCCCCTGGGTCACAGTGAGCTGGACACCCAGCATCTTGGGTCCGTCCACCGTCAACTCTTCCCGAGGCTCGCCTGTGTGACCAGGCTCCGCGAGGGCTGGAGACACACTCTAAGTGAGAGCTGCAGTCTCGTCCTCCAGTCTCTGGGAGTCGTGGACCCCAGATGCTAAGCACAAAGTACCCTGGTGAGGATGCCCCCAGTCGGGAGTTTCCTGGTCATACATGTGTTCAGGGACACAGATGTGCCTCGTGGAGGCCGTGGGAGCTCCTGTGAGGAGATGCCGTAGCTGCACCTGGGGTTCGGGCATCCTCGGATCCTGGGGCACTCGGCATGCAGAAGGCAAGGGCACATGCGTCCAGCGACCACATGAACGTGCACACACATTGTCATGTGAGTAATTACATGCAGGGCTGGGGTGGATTGTGGGAATGGGGTAAGTATCAGGCCCTGAGCTCAGCCAGCGTGCAAAGGAGCGCGTCCAGCCTGTATGCAGCACAGGGGCCAGGCAGAGCCTTGTACCTGGCCTGGTAGGGTGGGGGTTGCTGCCTGTGGCCCCCTAGGCCACGTTCAGCCAGGGAGGGGAGGGGCCTCCTGCTGTTGGACTGACAACTGTTGTCTCCTTGATTCTGGGCCCTCTGGTGGGAGGTGTGTGTGGCTGTGCCCCCCTCCCACCTAAGCCAGGCTCTGGGTGCTCTCCCCCCAGGGAAGGGTCTCAGCTGAACCTGGAGTGGGTCCCTAAAAGCAGGGAAGCCCAGGCCTCTACCATGTCTGTTTCTTCTGTGCCCACCTGGCCTATTCCAGCCCCACTGCTGCTCAAGGCCACCCTGAGCATCTCCATCTCCTCCCTGCCTCTGCTGCCCAGCTCTGGGCCCTGATCCGTGTGTTGCACCTCGGGAGGTGTGGGGTCTGCCCCTCGGGAGCTCCAGGTCCAAGGAGGCCCTGTGGGTGAGGGTGCCTGCCCAGGAGCCCAGCTTGGTGTAGGAGGTCTCTCACAGGAGAGATGCTCTGGCCAGATGTTGGCCTTTCAGAGAAGGCCTCCTGGGGTGGGAGGGAGTGTGCCTGTGCCTGTGCCTGCCGGAAGGGGGGGAAGGTTCAGACTGGGTGGAGCAGGCTGGGCAGGGGCTGGCCTGGCTGGGGATGGTCCGGCCCAGCTACTGGGCACCTGCAGGGCAGGGAGGGGGTGGGAGCGAGCGAGGAGGGGACCTGGCTCTGCAGAGCTCTGTGCTGCTGCTGCAGCAGCGGTTGCCTGGCACCTCTGCTGTTGCCATGGTGACAATGGAGGTGCCAACTTGCTAATGAGTCCCCCTCGGCTGCAAATAACAATACTATTGTGGTTAATAGGGCTGAGCCGGAGGGTTCCTTGGAGGCGCGGGCAGGGACCAGGTACCCGGCCTGGGAGCCAGCTGCCCAGCTCTCCAGCCCCTGCCCCCCACCCTCCTCCCTGGGTCTCTGGCCTCACCTCCCTGCCCCTCCTCCAGCCTCCTTCCCCATCTGTGGAGTGGGCAACCCTCCACATCACTCTGGTCCTTTAAGGACCCAAGGGCGGGAGGCAGGCAGGCTGACCACAGGGAGAGCAAAGCCCTTGCCCCCTCCCCCACCCTCCCTCATCCCTGCACCAAAGTTCCATTTTGGTTTCTTTTGTTTTCGGTGAGAAGTAGCCCACCCCAACCTAACCCATGAGGATAAGAGCCTCTGGCCCACGGTATCCCCACCCCACTGAATCCCTGTCAGGGTCCGGGGCCTCTGAACTGGGCGCTGGTCCCACATCCGAGGATGGGAAGCTCTGCCTGGGCCTGCAGGAGCTGCGTATGAAAGGGAACCTGGTGGTCGTGGTCTGTCACAGCCTTGACAAGATTCCGGTTAGGACTCAGGAAGAGCATCTCAGAGCAGCTCATAGAGGAATCAAATTGGGGGTCCCTTGGCATGCAGGCAGGGACCCCCTCAGTAGGCAGGCCCTTTTGCTGTTGAACTTGCTTGGCGTGGCCCTCAGGAGGGCAGTGGCCACACTGCACCCCCAGGCCTTGCCCCGGCCGTTGAGGAGCCTGAGGAGCAGGGTGTCTGTGAACAGGATGTCAGGGCTATCCTGCCACCTCCCGCGCACCAGCTCCAGTGGCCCGGCCTAGGGCTGCCCATGGCAGGTGGGCCCGGCCCCCACCTGCCTTGCACCTACTCCTCTATGACCTCCGCCATCCCCCTCACTGGCCTGGGAGCTCCCCTGAGGGGGTGGTCCAGAGATGGTGTCCCCAGTGTCATCAGCGCTGCTTGAAAGGTGACGAGTGTCCCCAGGTGCCGCACCCCAGTGTCCTCTGCGGCTGCAGGCTGGGGGCTTGCTGAGGGGGTTCCCTCTCTGTGGCTCCCAGAGGGGGCATCTGTCTCCGGCCTCCCCTGCCCCCAGGCTGTCTGGGGTTGTGACAGGGGGAAGACCCTGAGAGAATGGCAGCCGTACGGGCCCCGGGTTCTGTCCAGTCTCCTTAATGTGACCTTGGGTTGACCCCACTCTTCCCTGAGCCTCAGTTTCCCCAGCTTTAAAGCAAACTCATCATTCTGATGTTGCGTGCCTCCTGGGGGGCCTACGAGGCTTGGTGGGGCCTAGAGATAGGCCAGTCCCGGACGGTGACAGAGAAGATGGGTTTGGCAGGTAGGGCAGGGGTGGCAGATGCTTGGCACCAAATCATAGGAGGGGGCTTCCGCCCAGGCTCTGGAGCCCCCCTGTCCCCACCCACCTCCTACTCCTTCCAGGTACCACTTTGAGCCCAAGGGTCCTACATATGGATCACCCACACTGACTTTTGTCCTTGGGTGCCCCCTACCGACCCCATCCTTGGATCTAGTGGTCCCAAAAAGGGGCCCTCTAGACCCCTGGCCACTGCTGTTCCTGGGTTATCCCGCTGTACTGTCACCCCTGCAGGAGGATGCTGGCCCACAACATGGCTAACCTTGGCCTGCAGAGCTGGGATGCAGAGCTCCACTCCTGAACCCCCTCCAGTGTCCTGCCCTGGCCTCTGCCTCCAGGAGCCCATCAGCTGTGGAGGCAGCCCCACCCCTCATCCACCCTCACCCCATCCACTCCATCCAGATTATCAGCTTATGGAGCCAAGGACAGGAGGGTTTGGCAGTGAGGAGGGGGCGGGGGGCATGTTTTGGCCTGGCCTTGCCCCGGGGATCCTGGGAATTGGGAAGATGTGGGGGCCAGACTGGGGAGAGGTCTGCATCCCAGGGATGGACTGACAAGAGATGCCGGGGCAGAATGAGGTGTTCTGAAATGAGTGAGGGTCCGTGGACCGCAGGGCCCAGGAGAGGGACCCTCGGGCCTCGTCCTGGCTCTCCAGCCCAGCCAGAGCCCCGAGCCTCTGCCCTCTGCGGTGCCTCGCTTGCCTTGCTGCGTCCTGCTGAGAGGCGGGCACTGTGACCTGGAGGGTGCAGGCTGGACCGAGCCCCTCCTGAGCACCATTCCACAGGTCACAGACTCCACCTTGAGACCGGGGTGGGGGGGGTCAGGGAACTCTACTCCCCCAGGGGGGCCAGAGGGAGGGAGGGCCCCGGGCACACGTCAGGCCCAAACCCTCCCGTGCCCTCGGCTCAGTCCCCGGGCCAGCCCCTCTGAGGCCGGCCCCGCCGGTGCCCACCCCGGGGCCTGCCACGCCGTTGACCGTCCGCCTCTCCCCCACAGGTTTGGCGCCATGCCCGGGCACACCGAGCCCTAGGCCACAGCTGGGCCGTCGGAGCAGCCCCTGCTCACTCCGGGCTCACCCCTCCCCACCACCCGCTGCACACCATGGCCGGGGACCGGCTTCCTCGGAAGGTGATGGATGCCAAGAAGCTGGCCAGCCTGCTGCGGGGCGGGCCCGGGGGCCCGCTGGTCATCGACAGCCGCTCCTTCGTGGAGTACAACAGCTGGCACGTGCTCAGCTCCGTCAACATCTGCTGCTCCAAGCTGGTGAAGCGGCGGCTGCAGCAGGGCAAGGTGACCATCGCGGAGCTGATCCAGCCTGCCGTGCGCAGCCAGGTACTGCTGTGCGCCCTCCCCAGGGTCCTTGGGGGCCCTTCCTCTGCCCTCGAATCTAAACTGGCCTCCTAGGGGTCGGGGTCTGAGCTGTGGTAGGGCAGTTCCCCTCCCTCTCAGGGCTACCAGAAGGCCCCTCCCCAGGGAAGGGGACAGATTCAACAACCCCCCCTTCCCTCCTTCCCAGAGCCACTGACCCCGTCTGGGTCCCCACTTGGCCCCCACGTGGAGGTCTCCCCACTTTGATGGCTGTGAGGACTCAGAAGAGGACGGGATGGGTGGCCAAGGCTCTCACCAGGCAGTCTGTGTCCGCAGCCCCCATTCTTTCCCCTCTAGGGTCTCGAGGACCAGCAATTCTCTGTGTCCCCCAAGAGTGTCTCAGGTCACTTGCAGAGGACAGTCCTGTCTCTGTTCCCCAGGAGTGTTGAGTCCACACTGGGGAGGGACCGCTGGGCGCTGACCTGGGAAGGCAGGGGCACCTCTGGGGGGGAGGGGTGGCCCACCAGGCAATCCAGAGCTTGAGGGAGGGGTCTTGGTCACAGGCCCTGCCCCGGGGGGAGCTCGGATGTGAGAGGACCCAGATGGGAGTCCCCCACCCCAAGGGCAGGACCAGCTCCCTGTGGCTCCAGTGAGGGGAATCCAGTGATTAATAACCCCCAGCGAGGACTCCCGGCCAAAACACTCTCCCATTGGCTGCCGGTGACATCATCCAGCCCAGGGTTGGCAGCTCAGCTGGCTTAAGGGCTGAGTGTGCTTGTGGGGGCGGGGGCATCAGCTGCCATCTGAGCAAGAGCTGCTCCACATCTGGGCCCTGGCGGTGCGGGAGGAGGGGGTAGGAGGGCAGGTGGAACCCCCGCTTCCCGCTGTTGCTGCCTAGATCATTGGCAGGGAGGCGGGGTCTTGCTGCAGCCCTCACTGGCTGGGAGGGGAAGGAGATCTCAGACCCAAAGCACCCCCCCGCCCCCGCCTTCAGAACCCCCGAAGTGTGCCTCCCTGTGCTCCTGCGGTCGGGGCCCCGCTCCCTTCCCTGTGCCTCCTCCACATGGGCCTGGACTGGCCCATAGAATCTGTTACCTGTACTCGCGGGAATGTGCGCACTGGGGTGCAGCTGCGTTGGGGACGCGTGTTCTCCGGCCCTCCCTGCTCCGAGGGTCTGCCCGTGTGGCTGTGGGCGTCGACACCTGTCCAGGTGTGAGCTGTGGCTGGGTATCTACCTCCCCTCCCCTCGAGGCATCACAGTGGCAGCAGCCCCTCCCTCCCATCGCCTGACCAGCAGCCGCAGTGACAAGAGAGGATGGGGCAGCCAGCAGGTGCCTGGCCACCCTGACCTCTGCCCTCTCGGCCCCCAGGTGGAGGCTGCGGAGCCGCAGGATGTGGTGGTCTACGACCAGAGCACGAGGGACGCCAGCGTGCTGGCCGCAGACAGCTTCCTGTCCATCCTGCTCAGCAAGCTGGATGGCTGCTTCGACAGCGTGGCCATCCTCACAGGTGCGCTCCAGGGGCCTCTCTCCCTCTCTCCTCTCCGCCTCTGCTCTCCTCTCTAAGCCCGCGGACCAGCGTCTGCTGGGGCAGTGGGGGCGAATCTCGGTAGCTCTAGAGTTCTCAGGGCTCCACTGACCCCTCCCCTCGGCCCCCACACTTCAGGACCCCCTCCAACATAGGCCCACCCCCACCACCAGCAGGTGAAGAGGCGGGCAGGAGGTAAACCCCCCCACAGGCCTCAGGAGGGGAGATGTGGGAGGAATCTAGGCAAAGGGCTGGTCGCCTACTTCCCCCACCCAGACACACACACACTCACACACACTCTGTCTCTCACGCTCACACACTCACACACACATACACTCACACACTCTCTCACACTCACACACATACACTCTCAAACGCACTCTCACACACTCTCACACACACTCACACACACTCTCACACACACACTCTCTCTCTCACACTCTCACACACTCTCACACACTCTCTCACACACACACACACTCTCTCTCACAATGCCTGAGCTCCCTGTCTGAGGGAGGAGGCATAGCCTCACCCTGGGGAAACCCCAGTCTGAGCCAGAACTTGTCCCGCACAGGGGCATCCCCTCAGCGCCCCACCTGGCACAGGTGGCCTAGCAGTAGCCTGCTTGGTCATGACTGCTGTCTGGTGGGCCAGCGGAGGTCCCCACAGGGCTTCCCATTCCCCAAAAGCATCCTGGTCAGCCCCCCGCTCCTCCAAGACACACAGACACACGTGCAGGCTGCACTGTGGTTCTCACACCGACTCCTTCCTCCTATAGGCAGTTGCTGACATGCTTCTGCAGAATCCGCCCCCCGCCCAGGTGGCCCAGGGCCTGTCCCAGGGATGTGCGGCCTCCCTGCCTGGGTGCCCCTGGCCTCTGGTTGCCCAGGGCCGTCGCAGGCGGGGGGTGGGTGTGGAGGGCTGGCCCCGGCATCACCCCCACCATCACATGGCTGGTGGGACACTTCTGTTCATTCCGTGCACCTGCCCTGAGCATCTACTGAGCACAGACCAGGTGGGGGCGGGGGGAGGTCAATGGGCCCCAGGCCAGCCCTCCTGTGCGGGGAGTGGGGCTGCAGGCAGGCGCTGTCAGCTGCGGGAGCCCAGCGGCTCTGGGCAGACCTGTCAGGGGAGGTGCCACCCGGGTGCGTGCTGCCCTCTGCACGGGCTTCTAGGCTGGAGCACTTTGCACGTCCAGGTCTGCGAGGGCAGAGCGTGTCTGCATCTGCACGTGTGTGTGTGTGTGTGAGAGAGAGAGAGAGAGAGAGAGAGAGAGAGAGAGGGCGCTCTGGGAATCAGAAGCCACAGAACTGCAGATCCTCTGATTTAGTCACTGCACCTGGGTTCTGTTTGGGGGCTAAACGAGGGAGGAGGGCTTTACAGGTGTCTGGGGCAGAACTGGAGCCCTCTCGGGGCCCAGCTGGGAGCCCCTGTGTGTGTATGTGAAGGTGTGTGTTCACATACGTGTGTGTCCTGGCCGGAAGTGACAAACAGAGGCCCTTCTGGGAGTCTGAGAAGAGGGTCTCTTACCCCGGGCTGTCCAGGGGAAGCCCAGAGCCTCTCAGGGTCCGGCTCCCTGGAAGCTGGGGCCCTCACCCAGCACTTGGTGAGGCAGGCCCCGGCTGGGTGGGATGCACGGTGGGGGGCGGGGGTCACCCGGGACCTGGCTGGCCCCCACGTGGCTCTCGCAGCCTCAGCGTTGCCAAGCCCTGCAGGCTTAGAGCATTCGCCCCCATTTCCCTGAGGGCCAAGCCAGGGAGAAGCCATGACTGCACCCCCCGCCATGAGATAGGCTCATAGTGACAGCTGATCAGGACCCAGACTCGGGGCCAGCCTCCTGGCCTGGCCCGCAGCACCCACCTGAAGCAGCGAGAAGGGCAGTGCAAGGCCGAGGGGTTGGAGGGGTGCTGCGGCCCAAAAAGGGGGAGCGGGTCCCGGGTCTTGGGAGCACCAGCACGGGGTGGGGCCCAGCAGAGGCCAGAGGGAGGACCAGACCCCTCCGTGGGTGCGGCACAGCCAGCGAGAAGGGAGCTCCAGGACAGGGAGATGTGCGGGAGAGGGCGGGGGTCAGGCCGGGCCGGGGTCGGAACCGGCTGCGTGACCACGGTCACGCCCCTCCCCCCACGGCTGCTGGGCGGGTGACGTCGGGGGTCGGGAATGGAAAGGGAGCCTGGCCTTTTAAGCGGTGGGCGGTCCTGCCGAGCCGGCGGCGCCCGGGTGCGCGTCCCTGCGGAATGCGGGCTGGTCATGTCGCCGCGGCCGCCCAGCCCCTGCGCGCCTCCCCAGGACCCCGGCCTTCTCGGCCGGAGACGGCGGCGGGAGCAGCCCCTGCACGGAGGGTGGGTGCGGCCTCGGCCCCGGAGGGGCGCGCGGCGGGGGTTGCGGGCGCGCCGCCCCCGTCCCAGCGCGTGGTGGGAGAGGCGGGTGGGGCCAGGAGTGCCGCCCAGGACACGAGTTTTTGTGCGGGTCCCGGCTTCATGGTGAAGCCTGGAGACTGCGTGTGGTTTCCCCTGACCTGTGAGGCAGAGAGAGCAGGGTTCTTTTTTTTTGGGGGGGGGGGGGTGTCCCTCTGGAAGGAAGGTGCCCTGGAGAGCCCTAGGGCCTGAGAGTGTGGGCTGGGGGGAACCCTCCCTTGTCACGCATCCCCAGAGCCTGGGGTAACCCTGAGATGGTGGAAGGACTGGAGTCTCAGGCCCTACCAGACCTGGTGTCTGTAGGGGGGTTGTAGGGGTCCCTCCAAGCTGCCTGGCTGTGGCTGGAGGGGGTTCCTGGGGGTTCCGGGAATTGCAGCAAAGGCTGGCAGGTCTCTGCACCTGCCCAGAGACTCTTCTTAGGTGGGAGGTTCCTGGTGGAACCCCACCCCCACCCCACAGCCCCCACGCTGGTCTGTCTGTGCTGCTGAGAGAGCAGAAGAGTAGGGGAACCTTGGGAGAGAAGGATGTTCGGAGAGATGGTGCAGACCCTGCCCTTCCCCGGTGGGCGCTGTCCTCCAGCAGGAGCATCCAGGGGGACCCGGCTCTGGACTGTGAGTGGGGCCCACCCCCAGCTCCCAGCTCAGCCCAGCCTCCCCTCCTGGGGACCTGAGAGCATGGCACTATGCACGTGACAGTCACCTGCTTCTCCCTGTCCAGCCTGCAGGCTCCCGAGGAAGGTACCCTTCCCCTCCAAGGCTGACACCTCCATGCCCCTAGCCTGGAAGTCCCCCACCTCCGTGGCCCCCCAAGGTCAAGCCTTTGTTGGGGCCACAGGGAGTTCACACAGCAAGCATTCTGGGTAGGCCCGTACAGACTGGGCATCCGGCAGGACTGGGGTGAAGGCTGAGGCCACCAGGCATGTCTGTGCTCAGGAATCAGCCAGGTCTCTGGCACCAGCTGCTTCTGGGGGCCAGGGCACCCGCCTCATTCCCCTGCTGCCTCCGCGAGGTAGGGTAGGCCTTGGCCCAGTTGTTTCGGGGTCATCTTCTGTGAGCCTCACAACAGTGCCCGGGGCGGGCAGGACGAGGACACTGAGGCCCCCAGTCACTCCCTGAGTCAGACGTGTGTTCGTGGGTCCCCGTCAAGCCTTTCAGCCTTTCCAGAGGGCGGAGGGGCTTCTTCCACCAACCTGTGGCCCAGCGCACACATGCGGGGAAGGCAGTGGGACACATGCCAGCCACGTGTAGAGCGCATGGCCTGTGTGCTCCCGGTCCCCAGGGTTCCCAGCTCTCAGCCCGGCCTCTGCTCCTCCGTCGTCCCCTGCTGGGTGGAATGGAGTCATAACCCAAGCGCAAATGCCCCTGCAGGCTGTGCCAGCTCCAGTGGGTGATGTCATGCCCAGGAGGGGGGCCCTCAGAAGTCCTTGCCTCCTGGTCCTGGCATCCAAGCCTGGCCTGGGGCTCCCGGCCAACTGGAGGCAGGGAGGGATTGCATCAGCCCAGGGGGAGAGGCGGGAAGGCCCAGCCTGGCCCCAGGCCATGGTGTGAAGGGGCCGCTGATGCAGACCCCCTCCATAGGAAGACCCCCGGGCCTCTGAGCCCACCCCTACGTGGGCCCTGCACGTGCCAGGCCAGTCATTTTTATAGCCCCCCACTTTTATGGGCATCACAGCGGCATCCTCAGCGAGGCCAGCCCCTGATTAGCTTGAGGAGGAATGTGGGCATAGGGGCAGGTGATGTACAGGTGCCAGCCTGTGCCCCCGCCGTGGTGACAGCAGCCCTCCGGTACCAGCACCCAGGCCAGGTGCTCAGGCCAGAGGCTCACCGGCCAGCACCAGATTGGGCTGGGGGCCCGGGCCGGGTGTGGCTAAGACACGGTGGTAAATGGCTGGCCTGGCTCTCCTGCCCAGCTGGCCCACCCCCGACGCGTGTCTCCTCCGCTCCTCCCGCAGGGGGCTTTGCCACCTTCTCCTCCTGCTTCCCTGGCCTCTGTGAGGGCAAGCCCGCTGCCCTGCTGCCCATGAGCCTCTCCCAGCCCTGCCTGCCTGTGCCCAGCGTGGGCCTGACCCGCATCCTGCCTCATCTCTACCTGGGCTCCCAGAAGGATGTCCTGAACAAGGTGTGTGCACGGCCGGAGCCCGAAGCAGCTCCTGGGCTGGTGGAGGGGAGGAAGAGATCCCACGTCGGGGATAGATGCGCACAGGTCGGGGGTGCAGGAGGACCCAAGGGGTCCCGGCAGGACAGGAGCAGGGCTCTGGCAGGGCCCGGCCTGGCTGGGTGGAGAGGCAGCTCCCTGCCCCTTTGGCAGTGAAACCCACATGCCAAACTGCTGATGTCACTGGGCCCCTGGCCAGCCCTGAAAGAACCCCGTGTTTTAAAAATGGTGACGAGGGAAGAGGGTAAAGCCACCGCCCAGGCAGCTCAGCCATAAAATTCCTGGGAGCCTAGGGCAGGCTGTGGGCGGGGCTCACAGGGCCACCAGCCTCCTGTCACCCCCTCTCCAACTCCCCCCTCCTCACATGGGGCCTGCAGGCTCCAAAGCGGGAACAGGGAAGTCTCTAGGAGCCGGGCTCCCACCTCCAGAGCATCCCAGCTTTTGGGCCTCCCGCCCAGCTGCACCCGCTTCCAACCTGTTCTCCTGCCCTCCCAGGACCTGATGACCCAAAACGGAATAAGCTACGTTCTCAACGCCAGCAACTCCTGCCCCAAGCCCGACTTCATCTGTGAGAGCCGCTTCCTGCGCGTCCCCATCAACGACAACTACTGTGAAGAGCTGCTGCCCTGGCTGGACAAGTCCGCGGAGTTCATTGGTGAGGTGGATGGCACCCCGCCCAGGCCCGGGGGAGGGCAGGAAATGCGCTGCGCCCCGGGGGTCCCGACCAGACCTGGGGTCAGGGAAGGGCTGTGCAGCCTCAGCCCTCACCTGGTGCCCCTGCCCCCAGACAAAGCCAAGCTGTCCAGCTGCCAAGTCATCGTCCACTGTCTGGCCGGCATCTCGCGCTCCGCCACCATCGCCATCGCATACATCATGAAGACCATGGGCATGTCCTCGGACGACGCCTACAGGTAGCCCCTCCCTCCTGGACCTGGCCCTCCCGGCTCTGCCACGAGTTACTGGGTCAGTCCCGCAGTGCAGGGCACTGACCTGTGGCTGCCCCGCCGGGAGGGCGCCGGAGCCCAGCCCAGTCAGGCTCGGGTCTGCACACCAGCCATGTGCCCGGAGGGGGCCGTGGGGGCAGGGTGGGAGAGGCCGGGCCTGGTGGGAGCCCCGCCCCCATCGAGTGGCTCTCACCCCAGGTTCGTGAAGGACCGGCGCCCGTCCATTTCACCCAACTTCAATTTCTTGGGCCAGCTGCTGGAGTACGAGCGCAGCCTGAAGCTGCTGGCTGCCCTGCAGGGCGACGGGGCGTCCCACCCTGGGACCCCGGAGCCCCTCCCGGGCCCTGCCACCCCACTGCCGCCGCTGCCACCACCTACCTCAGAGAGTGCTGCCACCGGGAGTGCAGTGGCCACCACCACCAGGGAGGGCGCCCAGATAGGGGGTGGGGAGACTCCCGCCCCCGCCCCGGCCACCAGCGCACTGCAGCAGGGCCTGCGTGGCCTGCACCTCTCCTGCGACCGCCTCCAGGACACCAACCGCCTCAAGCGCTCCTTCTCGCTGGACATCAAGTCGGCCTATGCGCCGAGTCGGCGGCCTGATGACCCTGGGCCCCCCGACCCCGGGGAGGCCCCCAAGCTCTGCAAACTGGACAGCCCGTCAGGGGGCGCTCTGGGCCTGCCCTCGCCCAGCCCCGACAGCCCGGAGGGAGCGCCGGAGCCGCGTCCCAGGCTCCGCCGGCGGCCCCGGCCCCCAGCTGGCTCCCCGGCGCGCTCCCCCGCGCACGGCCTCGGCCTGAACTTCGGAGACACCAGCCGGCAGACTCCGCGGCACGGCCTCTCGGCCCTGTCGGCGCCCGGGCTGCCCGGCCCCGGCCAGCCGGCCGGCCCTGGGGGCTGGGCGCCGCCGCTCGACTCCCCGGGCACGCCGTCCCCCGACGGGCCCTGGTGCTGCAGCCCCGAGGGCGCGCAGGGCGCGGGCGGCGCGCGGTTCGCACCCTTCAGCCGGGCCGGCGGGCCGGGCACGGGCGGCGGCGACCTGCGGCGGCGGGAGGCGGCGAGGCCTGAGGCCAGGGATGCGAGGACCGGCTGGCCCGACGAGCCGGCCCCCGAGACGCAATTCAAGCGCCGCAGCTGCCAGATGGAGTTCGAGGAGGGCATGGTGGAGGGGCGCGCGCGCGGCGAGGAGCTGGCCGCTCTGGGCAAGCAGGCCAGCTTCTCGGGCAGCGTGGAGGTCATCGAGGTGTCCTGACTGCAGCCGGCAGCTGCCCCGAGCCCTTCCGCTGCCCTCGGCTGGGCCCGCTATAAATATATATTATATATAATGCAAAGGAAGGTAAATGGTTTTACTGCGATTTTTATCGAGAAGTAAATATTTCAATTTTTTATTTATTTAAGCTGTTCATTCTGGCAATGATTTGGCAACAGTGCAGGCGGTCCTCGGAGCTCTATTTTTACTGTCTGGTATTTAAACTGAAACCCACGTTTCTAAGCAATATGAGGCCACCTTCAGTTGCAAGCTGGGGTGCCAGGCCTGGGGTTCCCCCCCACCCCCTCCCCCAGGAAACACTGCTGACCGTTGCAAAGAGGCTGCTGAGCTTTCGTGCACTTTTTACATAAGAAAAGGGGAAAAAAAGGATAAAAAAACTTTGCCACAAACTGAGCCGCAGAATCTCCCTGCCCTCCCTGCCACCTCCTTTCCTGCCTCTTCCTTCTCCTCTGCTCCTTCCCAGGCTCTTCACCAAAGCCATAGGTGGGAGGAGGTGTCCCGGGAGCTGGTGGGGCTGAGGAGGCACTGCCAGCCCCCTGCCAGCTCGAGGCGCCAAGTCTCGGTGCCACAGAGGGCACCCCCACTGCCCGTCCCCCCTGGGCCCGTTGCCTGGTAGGTGTTATAGGGGCCAGGGTGTTCAGAGGGCTGGGGTCTGGAAGAGGGCAGGCATGCAGTGAAGGGGGCTCTTGAGTGTCAGGTGACGTGGGTCCCCAGGGCAGGGATGCAGGTGGAATGCCTCCACTCCTGCCTGGGCCTCGGTCCAGTCTCATGGGTTCAGGGGAGGCTGCTGCCCTCTCCTCTGCTTTGTAGGTGCCCCATAGCATCAGCTGCCAGGTGGGGAACCAGCAGGAGAGGGAGCTGGGCCCCTGGGGGTGGCAGGCGGGAGGTGCTGAGCCAGCCAGTGTTGGCTGCACTGGTCAGAGGGCAGGTAGATTTAGGGGCTTGTTCTGCAGGTGGAGGTGTCTCCGGGAGGAGTGGCTGCCTTGCTGAGGGAGGGGGCAGTCATGCCTGCCAGACCCTTATGTCTCCAGGGGGAGGGGGCCTGAGCTTGGGAGAGCCACCTCCAGGTGAAGATCCCTGATGTGCGCAGGTGCAGGAGGTGTCCCCCATGTCTCCCCAACCCCCGCAGGGACGTCGGAGGAGAGAGACCCCTGTACACCCCTCTGCTGGGGAGCTCTCCCCTCCGAAGTCTCCCATTACCTTCAAGGTGACATGCCAGTCCCCACCTCCAGGTGGCTTTTTGGCCCAGGTGGGCCAGCCTGGGGGCGAGGGCAGGAGAAAAGCCCCAGCTACCCGCCCCGCCACCCTCTTGGGTCAGTGGGATCCAAGGCTTTTCGAGGAAGGAGTGGGTGTCCCCCGACCTTTAGATATCCTAGAGCATCTAGGAGTGGGGGCTGGTCACCTCGGGAAGAGGCCAGGGACTTGGCAGAAGGGGGGCCTGGGCAGGACTGAGTCCTCAGGCAGGCAGGTGGGGGGTTGCCTGCCCCCAGCTGCCCTCAGGCTGTTTCTTCTATTTGTTCTTCTTTTGACCCCCTCTCCGCTCTATGTCCCGTCTTCCCTCCTTTGAGCAAAAGTCCTTTTCCTGTTCCCTCTGTCCCCATCCCGTCCCCCAAGAAAATAAGCTATCATTGTTGTATTTGCAATCTATGGATTAGAGGTTTAAGTATTTATTATTATTGGTTAATTATTATTATTATTATTGATTATGTACATTTGCCTCCTGTCTGTCGCGTTGGGTTTCTGAGGTGACCCCGGTGTGGAGGATGCACTGGTTCCCCTCCACGCTGCACCCCTGTGCTGTCCAGGAGACAGTGGTCGGGCCACTGGGTGGGCTGCACAACCCTGGGGGCGGGTCCCATGGACTGTCCTCCCCGCCCCCGCCCCATCCTTCTCCAGGGCGGCAGAGTCCCTGTGGCTTCTGTCCTGGGGTGCATGGGGGCTCTTGACCTTGAGACACTGATCAAAGTGAGCAGCTGTGATGGGAGAAGGTCCTGTCTCAGCCGGCCCCCTTCCTGCGCTGGGGGCACCGGGCACAAGCCCCTCCCTGGTCACTTCCACCCACTGTCCCAGGTGGGGAGGGGGTGGGACCCCAGCTCTCTCCAAGTCTTTCTTGACCCTCCCACCCCTCCTGTCGGCCCAGTGCCTGGCATCGGGGGTCCCCCAGAATGGACCCGGCCCCCTCCTATTATTTGCTGGAAAGTCCAGCGGAGGAGAGGTGGCAGGTCCCCCCACATGGCTCCCCGTCCCTTTGGACTGGGCCACCCACCCACCTGCCCGCCCACCTCAGAATCCCTCCTCAGCGCGGCCACTCTCTCCTCCCTGTCCTGTCCCCTTCTTTTGTATTTGGAAACAACGTGTTGTAATAAATCCTGAGATGGATGTTTTCTTCACGCCTTGGCTGCCTCTTTCTTTGGGCTGGTGGGCGGTGGTGTGGAGGGGCTTCCTGGGGCCAGGAGGCTGGGGGTTTGGGCCCTGGAAAGCCAGACTGCCCCTGACTCACTGCTGGAAACCCAGACCCAGAACCCAGTAGGCGCAGGTGTAGGACGTGGAACAGCCTTTTTTGCTGTTTCTTGCTATGGACAACTTCAATAACTTAGAACTGTATAAAATGGAAACAGTTTTGCCCCTTGACTCCCCCCACCCCACTCTCCAGAAATAAGCACTGGGAATAGTTGCACGCCACCCCGCAGACCTCTTGTGTGTGTGCACTTGAGTGAGCAGCGGGAGTACACGCATGTACATACCACACGACAGCTTTTCCTTTTCAACAGAAATATACAGAGCGTCGGCAACTAGCTTTCACAGTATTGGTTAAATCACTTATAGAAGGCACAAGGCCAAAGGCACACGAGGGTGGAGCTGGTGGGAGGGACTGATGTGTGTCCCCAGCCACCGGGTCCTCTCCCTGGAGCCAGCACCCCCTGCAGGCCTCCCTCCCTCACTGCGGGGGCTGCAGAGCCGGCAGTGTCAGTGCAGCAGGGCTGAGCTTCCTCCTCTCACATGTGTTTACAGCTACAGCTCTGAGCATCTGTGCAGCTCTCATGGGACACATTTTAGACCTGCCTCCTCTGGGTCACTCCAAAGTTTGCCTGGCCGTTGCTGTAACAATGGCCTGGACATTCGGAGCACTCGCTATGTGCCAGGTACCACTCCCAGAATTCCCTGGGACCTCCATCTCCCAAGTCTCTGGGCAGCGTCCCCAGCAGGTCTGTGCCCTTGCCCCACGGTCCTCTGGCTAATGCAGTGCAAGCTCCCCGTAGGGGGTCTGACCCTTCTTGGAGGTTTGACCTGCTTATCCTAGGGACCCTCCCCCTTTTCAAGCAGGCAGGTAGCCCAAACCAGTGACACTAGCCAGACCTGTGTCTGTGCCTGTGTGTGTCACCACACACACGCGTTACATGAGCACCCGTGCGTGTGTGTCAGCATGCATACGTGCGTGTGGTGGATGTGTGTTTCAGGAAGCAAGAGAAAGTGAAAGGGCCAGGCTGGCCCCTCTTCAGGGTCTGCAGGAGGAGGAAAGGTCCTTGAATCCTGCATCCTTACGAGTGCTCGAAGAAGCCAAAAGCTAGCAGCATTGGCTGTGGCTCTGGCAAGGCTATTTTTAGCTCAAGAACATCTATTTATAACTCTGGCAGCCCCTTGGAGTCAATAAAAGGGAGGACTGGAAAAAGCTGATGGCTGTTTGCAGCAGCGCGTGGTGCTTCTCCCACCCCAACCCTGTAGGAGGCAGGGTGCCCAGCAGGGGCCCTGGGGCCAGCGGAAGACTCCAAATTCCCCAGGCTCCCAGGGGTCAATTTGCCCAAGTGCTGAACAAGGCAGGTAATAAGGTTAGATCTGGACCCTGGAGGCTGGCCTCCCCCTGCTGTCAACCACCGCAGTCTGGTCCCTGCCATGCCAGGTCTCCTAGATGCTGGGCACCCCTGCTTCTGCCTCTGTGTCCCCACCCCACCCTCCCCCCCAGGGCTAAGAGCTGTAGGCACCTGATGGCCTTGGGATAGAGGAATTGATGGGTGGCATGGGATGTCTGTGGTTGGTCTCAGCCTATTGACAATGATGCCATGGGCTAGGGATGCCCGCGGCCCTCACCCGGGCCTGTCCTGCTTGTGGACGCCCCCACAGACATCTGGTGACACACACCTCAGCAACAACCATCAAGGAACCTTGAAAAAACAAGGTTAATTACAGGACCCGAAGGTACACAGTATGCCTGAGATCACACAGAAAGTTCATGGATAGAGAGAGAGAAAGAGTGTGGACCTGGGGTTCTGCTTGTATTGGGGTCGAGAGTGGGGTGCCTAGGGTGTTGCGGGTTCACTCTTTATTGGTGAATTAAGACGTGAGAGTGGGGATTAAGTTAAGGGAAGGGACACGCGGGGTCACACAGGAGGTCAGTTATCTAGGTCACCCAGGGTTTTCTGCATGGGGACCTTCATGGGTCTTCAGCTGTGTAGCTGCAGTGTGATTATTCCAGATGGATGTCTTTGAAATGGGTGCCTTGACAATCAAAAGCTTAGTGTCAGGCACTGACTCGACAATCAAAAAAGCGAATTATCAGGCATTTACACTACAGGGATGGATGGATGGAGGGGGACTGGGTAGGTAAATGAGTGGGTAGGTGAGGAAATGGGAGAGAGGGAGGGTGGATGGATAGATGGATGGATGGGTGCCTGGATGGATGGGTGCCTGGGTGGGTGGGTGATTAAGGAGCGGATGGGTGAATACGTACCTATGGATAGGTGGATGAGAGCAGATGGATGGATGGGTGGGTAGGTAGTTGGGTATGTAGATGGATGGATAGATGGGTAAATGGGAAGGTGGGTGAGCAGATGGGTGGAGGGGGTGGATGGAAGGTAAACGGGAGGAAGGCAGGGAGAGAGGGAAGGAAGGTGGTGAGTAGTAACCTGTCACACACCTCGTGCACCTCTACTAGTCGGCCGTATATTAAAGCTGCGTGCGTACCTCCATCCTCTCACTGGACCACAGGCATCCTGTCCTTGCTTATAGAAAGTGCCCAGTGATTGTTCAATGAATAAACCACAAACTACCAGTCTCAGAGCTGGACACCACTGTAGAGACCCAGTCAACCCTCTCCAAGGCCCAAGGAAGGGAACCAACTTCTCCAACATCCCCCAGAGTGGGGGGATGTCAGCCTCAGTGGCCCCTAAGGCCCCTTCCAGCCCGGACCCTGCTTCTGTGGGTGGATCTGTCGAGGCGCTTCTGAGGCTCAAACCTGCAGAGGCTCAGACCTGCAGGGACTCAGAGCAGGGCAAGAGCGAAGAGAAGCCTGTGGGTGGTGGTTTGGCCTCCAGAGGCCAGGCTGTATGTGGAGGCTGGGGCATGAATAGGGAGAGCACAGAGGTGGGACAGTGCCCCCCTGGGGCCATGGAGAAGCTGACCACCTCTGGCCAAGGGATGGGAAAGGAGGCTGTGTGGCTGTGGATGGCAGGCAGGGGATGGGGGTGGTTTCATCACTTCTGCAGAAAAGTGGTCCATCCTGAACACGTGAGAGGCCCTCTGAATCCAGTAGAAGCCACGGAGCTTCCCAGGGTCTGAAGAACAGAAATGGGGAGTCAGTGTCTCATCATCCCAGAAAGGGAGGGGGCTGGACGCTGAGCAGACTGGTGGGGGCGGGGCTGACTCCCAGTGGGGCTTCTCATGGGTGCCAGTCAGCAAGGGCTCATCAGGCCGAGACTCCAAAGAAACCTCACCCTTTTTGGCAGGGAGCGGGTGTCCAGACTAGTAAGGCAGCCCCAGGACGTGCTCCCTGCCCAGGGGTGGGGGGGGCGGGGCTCCAGACACGTGGTCTTTATGAAGGTGTGGCCAGGCCCTGATGATGTGATGAGAAGGGAGTGGCTCCCCTGAGGATGGGACCAAAGCTCGTCTGGGGCAGAAGGGAGGGAACGAGGCTGCCATGGGCGCCAGTGCCCAGGGCAAGAGCTGGGGAGGGGGGCGGGGAGGACAAATGAATCCCCACCCCTCCCCCACCCCAAACACACAAAGGCTGTGTGGTAGGGTGACGCCAGGGCCAGGCCTGGCCAGCTCTAGGCAGGTCCCTGGGGGACCTCCCTCCAGCCTTTCAAAACCGAGCCAGCCTTCAAGCCTCCCGGGCCTGGGGAACAGCGGGTGAGGGGCTGCGGAAGGGGAGGCCTCCGGCAGGCAGCTGCGGGCAGTGGGCAGAGGTCGGTTTCTCCCTCTCTGTGCAAGAAGCACAGGTGAGACCAGAGCAGCGAGGCCTTTCCTCAGGGCAGCCCAGCCGGCAATTCTGGGAACCGAGGGAAAGCTGCCCCTGACCCCCTCCCTGCCTTGAATTAAGGGCAATCTCCCACCCGCAGCAGGTGCACGCCTAGGGCTCCGCGCCCCCCCCCCCCCCCCCGCCCCGCGCTCCCTTGCACACCTGGGGCCTCCGCGGGAACCCAGCAGGGCAGGTGACGGCCCAAGACAGCGGTGTTGGCACCACAGGCATCGCGCCGGCCAAAGCCAGACTTAGCCTGACGCAATTGGTGGACGTAGCTATAAATAGCCAAGGAGAGCTTGGAATAGTAGTAGAGGGAAGAGGGGGGTGGGAAGGGGCTAGAGTCCTGGAGCGCGACCGGAGGAGAACGGGCCGGAGGGCTCGCCGCCAGGGGAGGAAACAAAGCCCCATTCTCGAGCGTCGCACCCCCACCGCCACCCCCACCCTGCCTGTCCAGCGGGTGTTTGCACCCGGAAACATTTGGGGAAGCAGGGTGAAGTCCAGCCAGCCCGGTGACGGAATGGGGCGGGGGGGGGGGGGGGGCGGGACAGGATGGCGACCAGCGCCGGCCACCCAGCCTGGCTCTCCGCCTCCGGCTCCCAGGTGACCCGAGGACAGAGCGGGCCTTCCTCGAGATGCCTCCCAGGACAGGCAGAAACGAGGTCTCCTTCCTCTCTGCCGTTTCCCCAGTCAAGCCCCTGGCCCTGGAGACCCCTCCCACACCCCGCTGCCACTCCACAGGGATCTGGGATGGAGGAAACTAGGCCGGGCAGGAAGGAGGCTCCACCCCCTGCACCTTTACCTTTATTTGCACCTTCTTCCAGAAACTCCCTGGGCCCGCGGAATTGCCCACCTGCCCCAGGACACGCTGCAGCTTACGGCGTCCCACGTATCTGGGGCTCCAGACACCTAGGCCAAGACTGGACAACCACAGGCTTGCAGAACTGAGACCCCAAGCGGGCCCAGAGGTGGAAGAGAGAACCCCAGGGCTCCCTCCCTGAGTCTCCCTGTCCCGCCCCCCCTTACCAGTGATTTCAGACCGAGTTCCCACAGGGACTTCATTCTCTCTGAGGTTCCCCCACTGAGGCGCCAGCCCCTCTGCTCCGGGCCTCTGCGGGTGGTCAGCCGAGGGGCGCTGGGCGGGAGGTGTTAGGGCGGATCAAGTACAAGGGGATGGCGCAGGAGCAGCTGATAAGGCGCTTCCCCGTGAGTCAACCCTAACAGGAAACTCCAGGAAGGGCAGGATTTGGGGCCGAAGGACGGGGTGGGGGAGAATGCAGTCGGGGGCCTCACCTCTCCCAGCCGGCGGCTGGCTGCCCTGCCCCTCCCCGAGGCCAAGGACCCAGCAGGGGAAGGATGCAGCCGCACCGCCAGAGGGGGGAGTGGGCGCGGCCACACCGGCAAGGGCGGGGCTGTCCCGCTGGGCGGTGACATCAGCCCAGGTGTAGGGGCGCCCAGAGCCTCTCGGCTGGGGCGGGAGCAGCCGGCCTCTGGGCCCGCCGGAAGCGCCCCCATCACACTCCAGCCCCTGGGGTCCCCCTCCTGGGAGCCCCGACCAAACCCTACCGGCGCGCACAGCCGGGCCAGCCCCGGGCTCCCCTGGCCGGGAGGCTGGGCGTGGTGGGTGCGCCGCACGGTCGCGCCGAGCTCACGCCGGGAAGGCCGCGCCCACTCCCGGACACCGCCTGCCAGGCCCGCCGCGGCGCCCTTCATCCTCAAAGCGCCGCTGCCCCTGGGCTCCCGCCCCTCCGCGCGCCCTCGCGGGCCCCCGGCCGGGAGTGGAGGGGGGCGCGGTGAGCACCTGCTCCGCACCAAGCGCGAGGGCATCGCGCCCCCGCCCCAGTCCCCGGTCCGGCCCCAGGTGGGCAAACACATGCCGGGCGGGGACGAGGCGAGCGCCCCTCCCGGTGTCCCGGGCCCAGCCTCGCCAGAGTAGGCCTGCTCGCCCAGGGCGCGCTGTGCGCTCCTCTCCGGCCTCGGGCCCCCACCCCGCGCTCCGGGAGCCGGGAGAGCAGCCCGGCAGCGCCACCTGCTGCCCGCGCCCGGGGAGAGGCTGCCTGTTGCCGGGCTGGGACCCCCAGCCTCCCGCACATCCCGGGGACCCTGCAGGCTGGGAGGAAGCGTGGCCTGGGAGCTCGGGTCTTCGGCGGTCTCCAGCCCCACGGCACCCTCCTCCACACTCCTTCTGGGGCCCTCCCCTTGTCCCATCTGCAGCCTCAACTGCCCACGATCTCCACCTGCTCCAGGCCTCCCAGCCCCACCGCCGCAGGCTCAGGGACCACATCTGCTGTGTCTCCAGCCAGATTTCATCCTTGGCCTTCAGACCAGGAAAGGCCAAGCTGCTGGGTGTCACCTACAGTCTAGCTGGTATCTCGGCTCCCTTCCTGCCCCTCACCCACACCCCCTCACCCCTCTTCCCCCCCATCCCCCTGCCCTCGGGTCAGCAGCTCTGGCTGTGGCTCTCACTCATACTGCAGCCCCACCCCCTGCACCTTCATCTGCACGGTACCGCCTATGGCCAGGCCTCCAGTCTCTGGACTTCTCCATCGGCCGCCACCCCCAGCCACCTCCACTGAGCTGCCTGCAAAGACCCTCCTCCGGTCAGTCTTTACCTTCCTGGAAGCTGCCCCTGCCCAGGTCTGCCAGTGTGCTCCATGCGCATCCGTGGCTCCCCCAGTCTTAGGTGCAGGGTCTCACTCAAATCCCCCCATCGCTGAGCGGACATACACACCTGTCCCCTCCACTGGGGGTCTGCCTCTGCCCCCCGCTGCCCAGCAGGGCCTGGCCCTGAGAGTCCCTGACCTCTGCCTTCATGTTCCCCTGACAGTCTCCTGTGTGTGTTGTGCCTGCGTCCAAATATCCCCTGTGTATAAGGACACCACTCATATTGGATTAGGGTGCACCCTTATGACCTTATCTTAACTGATTTCATTTGCAAAGACCCTATTTCCAAGTAAGGTCACATTCCGGGGCAATGGGGGTCAGGACTCTGACGTATCATTTTGGGCGGGACACAGTGCAGCCCATGGCGGGGGTCAGCAGGTAGGCACGCACTTCAGGATGACCAGGAAGCCCCAAGCCCTCGCTCCTGCTGCTGCTTAGCAGCCTGCTCTGGGAGCAGAGCCAGCCTCTCCCGCGGACTGACTGGGGTCAGACAGATCAGAGCAGGCACCAGGTTGACCAGGAGAAGCCACTAGGGGCTTTCGGTCCATCTGGGCTCCTCAAGTCCAGGGCTCCTCACCCGGCTTGCCCATCAGGATCCCCTGGGAGCATCTTCAATCGCAGATCCCTGGGCCCCAGCCAGACCTACAGAGTCAGACCCTAAGGACGGGACAGGGCCCAGGCATCTGTATTCCTGAAGTTTCTCCAGGGAGCCTACTGTGCCTGCAGACTAGGAGATCTAGCATTTGGGGACCCCTGATCTAGGCCCCCACTCATTGGATGGAGGGGATGAGGGGTGAACCAGAGCTGGCTCACGGCAGGGCTGGGAGGAGGGCCCAGTCTCCTGGCTCCTTTCCAGGCCTCCTTCTTTCACTGCAACCTGCCAGGGGCCTTGGCTTAGGGACTCTTAGCCTGTCCTGCCCCAGCCAACCCAGGGACTTGAGCTGGGGAGGGCTGGATGAGGTTGAGGGCAGAGGCTGAGGGGCGTGAGCAGAGAGGCCAGGGGTCACTGGCATTAAGTGTTAGCATGGCCCCTGGCCAGTGGTAAGTGCCCCGGATGTAATTCCAGGTGACAGTGATTCCTAGTGTCTGTATGGAGACCTGCCTCAAGCGCCAGCCCCCATCCCCTCAGGGCCTAAGCCAAATGCCCCACAGACGGGGCGGGGGCGGGGGTGGGGTGAGCGCTGGAGCCTGAAGCTCTCTTGAGGCAGCTCAGCCCTCCTGCCACTGCCAGACAGAAGGGCCCCTGACTGGGCTGCTCGCACGGGTGACCTCCTCCACCAATCTCAGGTCCCAGAGAGGCGAACCCCTCTGCAAGGCAGAATGTAGTGGGAAGACGGTGGGCTTAGGAACAGATGGTTCTGGAATCTCACTGGGGGAACTTGGACAAGTTCCTATCTCTCTAGGAGCCCCGTCTCCTTCCTGAAATTACTGCCCTGAAGGGTGTGAGGCTGAAGTGAAGAAGCCTGTGTAGGGCAGCCAGCCCTGCAGTGCGCGTCTGCAGGAGGGCATCCTTGGCGGGATGTTGGCTGAAGGCTTGGAGGGGCCAATGCATAGGTGGGGGAGGGAGAGGGCTGTGGGCTGCCAACTTTGCGACTCCCAGGCTATTGGCTTCCCACAGCGCCTTCCCCAAAGCAGACCCTCAGGCTTCTCTGAGACAAACAACGCTGACCGCCTGTGGTGGCGGGGACAGAAGGGGCTGCATGACCCTCTGCTGCCCTGGTGCTGCTGTCACTCACCCTCAGCCTCCCTGGGGACAGTCCCTCACACAAGAACCAGCTCAGGAGGCGAGAGGGAGCCACTGTACTCCAGCCTCCAAGGTGTAGGAGAAAGTGTGTCCTTCTGGCCAGACGGCCCGGCCCTGGGAGGGATGCTCTGAACTGGCCAGCTGGCCACGTCCCCCACTGGCTGTCAGGCACAAGGGAAGGCAGGCCAAGGCCCAGTGTGGGCGGTGACGGGGCTCATAGGATGGACAGACCAGACCAGGCAGAGGCAGTGAAAGAGAAGGAAGGACCCAGCAGGGCTTGGCTTGTGCCCAGGGTCACCGTTGAGTATCAGCTTTCTCCACGAAGACTTGTCATGTAGTCACTGTTATCCGGAGAGCCTCACCATCTGCCCCACAACAGAGGGCAACATCCTCTGGAGGATTCCTGCAGGTGCTGCCTTCAGGAGGTCCCCAGTCTAGAGCAAAGTATAATTGGGAAAACCAAGCCCCTCATTTCCCTGCCCGGGAGCTCCCCTCTGGCACACAGCTCCAGGCGCCCCTCGGCAGGTGGGCAGAAGGCAGGTGTCTGGTGGAGAAGACAAGACTGAGGGTTGGCATCTGCATCAGCATCCTGCAGCTGCTGTAACAAAGGACCACACACTGACAGGCTGTGGTGACAGAAATTGACTGTCTCACGGTTCCGGAGGCCAGACACCCCAAAGCTTTGTGTCAGCAGGGCTGCTTCCTCCCAAGGGCTTTGAGGGAAGGCTCTGGCCCAGGCCTCTCCTTGGCTTATAGGCGGCCGTCTTCTCCATGTCTCTTCACACCATCTTCCCTCTGTGCTCAAATCACCCCTTTCTATAAGGATACTACCAATATGGGACTAGGTGCCCACGCTATTCCATTATGACCTTAACTAATTCAATATGCAATTTCCCTATTTCCACATAAGGTCCCAGTCTGAGGTACTGGGGGGTTATGACTTCAACATACATCTTGGTGGGGGGGGTGGGGGTGGCCACAATTCAACCTGTGACACGCACAAGTGTTTGTCTCCATGGTTGGTGTCCTCCTTCTCCAGAGTGCTTGCTGCTGCCTAACGTATTATATGTCTTGATTTTTTCATTGACTGTCTACTCCTACTGGTCTGTAAGCTCCACGGGGCTTGCTCTTTGTCTGTCTTGTCTACCGCTGCATTCCAAGCACCTACAAGGGCCTGGCACGTGGTTGGCACTCCATACTTATTTGCCAAATGGATGGATGAATGGGAAGGAGGGCTAAGTGTAAAACCCTACAGTTCCACCTCCCTGCTAAAGTAGTAGACCACAAGCAGAGGTGAGTCTCCAGAGACATCACAAAGGTTGGGGCCACCACCGTGGACCTGCAAGGTGCAGAGGTCCTGTTGCACTCCTGTTTCACTCCCACGTGTTGTCTGTGCAGGAGACGGAGGCCTGTCGGCGATTGGCAGTGGGTTATTGCAAGTTTAAGGCCATGGTGATTCCAACTGCAGCTGTCCTTCCAGATGCGGTGTCCTTCCTGGAGTCGGTCAATACAACACTCCCCACCCCACCCCCATACACCGAGAGCGCCAGGAGCAGGGAGCTGTCCTTTGCCAGGGTTGGGGCGCACCGCCATTGTCTCACTGCAGGGTCATATTAGCTCTTACGCCATCCACCACGATCCAGTCCAGGCAGAGTCTGATTATCTCGGGAGGCCACACCGTTCATTATATACACGGGATGGTGTCCCGTTGATAGGCCGCAGAGCCCAGCACTTAGTGATTGTCTATACATTAAAATAACATGCATGCTTGCCAAAGGGATAGATCCCACGAAAATTTAGGAACTTGCCACACGTAGGTGAAATTTTGGGGATTCAGTCATCTGGGAATGTCAAGACATCCCCTCCAAAGTGAAGGATGCCTTGAGCGCTCCAACACTAGGAAGAACACACATTTTTTTCTTAAGAATCAGTTTTAAAAAAAATTTATGTATTTGGTTGCACTGGGTCTTAGTTGCAGCATGCAGGCTCCTCAGTTGTGGCAGGTGGGCTCTTAGTTGCAGTGTGCATGTGGGATCCTAGTTCCCTGACCAGGGCTCGAACCCTGGCCCCCGGCATTGGGAGCATGGGACCTTAACCATTGGGCCACCAGGGAAGTCCCAAGAACACACACATTTTGATAGATATATCAGTCAGGTAATTGCCTTTAAAGTCAAGTAACAATAACTGGGAAGAACAGGGACTTAAGATTTTTTCAGTTAAGAGTAGTCCAGAGGTAAGAAGTTGAGGAATGCTGTGGAAGTTCCAGAGTTTCAGCAAGAACTCATGTTCTTTCCATCTTTCTGCTCTGCCATCATCAGCATGTCTCATGGTCCCAGATGGCTGCAGCAGTTCCAGCCATCATTTTCCTATTACAGGCAGGAACTAGGAGGCTGGGCCAGGGTTGGGGTGGGAAGGAAAGACAAAAAGGATTTCCTGGAAGCCACCCAGCAACTTCCACTTACATCTCATTGGCCACCCTCTCTACATGGGAAGCTGGGAAAAAGAAGGAGGAGGAGGAGAAGGAAAGGAGAAGAAAAGGACGTGAACATGAGGCAGGTAACATCATCTCTGACCAGTGCGCATTGAGTGTGCTGTTCTTATTGAATTAGCAAGAGACCTAAAGGTTTGCCAGCTTTGAACGTGCTCCAGACTGAGGAGAAGATTTAGCTGAGGCTGCAGTACAGGCAGTCCTACCACTTGGCACAAATGACTCAGTGGATCCAGTGGTGCTCGGTGGGGATGGTGGAGCTCTAGTGGGTGAACGAGATGGGGGGGCCCCAGGGTCTTGGAGCAAAGCCACATCCTCTTACGAAATAAATCATCATTCTTTGTGATGCGAGTTTTTACTTGCCACTGGGCTCCACTTCAGATCGTAGTGAAAACCACGGGACATCTCACAACTACGTGATCTGAATAGCCCATTACAGACTGGGTGACACAAAGCCATGAAGTGGGGTGTGCCCAGCAGTAAACCACCATGAAGGGCAAGGGGGATGGATGTTGAGCACAGTTGCCTGGGGGCAGGGGAGTCACACTCCCGATATGCGGAGTCATAGCTCCCTGCTTCCCCATCTTTAGCCCACACCTGTGACCTTGTGAAGTTTCTCAGGACATTATTATTCCCATGCCACTAATAAAGAACCTGAGTCACAGGGACATTAAACAACTTCTCCAAGTCACCCAGCCAAGTAAGTGGAAGAGCAGGGACCTGAAGCCCAGACTACTGTGGGGGCCATGGGATGGCTGGTCGCGGGGCAGGAAGATGGATGCAACCTGGGGGGTGGCCCGAAGCTCGGGTAACAGTTTAGGGACGGTTACAGCAGACGGATGCAGGCAGGGTCCCTGGGGGCCTTTCCTCAGGAAGGATGATCTGGGTCACTGTCCTAGGTAGAGATGCAACCTGCAGAGTGGCCGGCCACAGCCAAAGGCCCAACCACCCTGGCCACTTGTCCAGCTGTGGAGACGAAGGCCCTGGTCCGTATCTGCAAGCTTTTCCTCCCTGAGACAGGACATGTGGCAGGATTTCCCCTTGTCCCTGTCTTTCCTCATGATTTCATCTGCAGTGGCTGGTGGTCAAGTGCACAGTTTTCCCCCACAAGCCTCACGATCATAGAGGCACCAGTGGGAGAGGCAACCCCCGCAGCTGACAGCGGCTGATGAGACTCAGCTGGGGCCGTAGGGCAGGGTGGGCCAAGGGCCAAGGGTGACACTGGGGGGCCGTGTCACCCATCCCGAGCGTCCCAAGTGTCCCCAGCACCGTCTCCTCCATCCTTGCTCTCGGCCAGCGGCTTCCACTGCCCATGTGGGCCCCAACGCCCATGCCTCCAGGCATCTGCCCTGCGGGGCAGCCAGAGCCCAGCACCTGTTCCAGGCTTGGTTCTTCTTTGGGGACGGGCAGAGAGTGGGGCTCAGCTCACGGGAGAGGCTGCTGGGAGGTGAGGGCACGGAGCTCAGAGGGTCTTGCTCCTCTGGCCAAGCAGGGAGCACCGAACACCATGCCCAGTCCTGTCCCCGAAACCTCCCCCTGCTTCTTAGCCTCATCTCCGAGGCTTCCTGAGCCTGGAGAGAAGCCTGTGGCTGAGGGGACCCTTGGGGTGGGGACGGGGGGGAGGGGCTGCAGCACTCTGGTGACATGGGGTGGCCAGGGCTTACGGAGCAGTATGGGGTGCAGGGGGACAGCGAGATGGGACAGGACAGCTCAGATGTGGGGGGACACCCCAGGGTGTGAGGGGGCATCCCGAGGTGTGAGGGGGCAGTGGGATGTGAGGGGACATCCCAGGGTGTGAGGGGACATCCTAGGGTGTGAGGGGACAGCAGGGTGGGAGGGGACATCTGGGGTGTGAGGGAGCATCCCGGGGTGTGAGGGGGCATCCTGGGGTGTGAGGGGGCATCCCGGGGTGTGAGGAGGCAGCGAGGTGTGAGGGGACAGCGGGGTGTGAGGGAACATCCTAGGGTGTGAAGGGATATCCAGGGGTGTGAGGGGACATCCAGGGGTGTGAGGGGACATCACAGGTTAAGAGGGAGCATCCCGGGGTGTGAGGGGGCATCCCGGGGTGTGAGGGAGCATCCCGGGGTGTTAAGGGACATCCAGGGGTGTGAGGGGGCAGCGAGGTGTGAGGGGACAGCGGGGTGTGAGGGAACATCCTAGGGTGTGAAGGGACATCCAGGAGTGTGAGGGGACATCCAGGGGTGTGAGGGGACAGCGGGTTGTGAGGGGACATCCCGGGGTGTGAAGGGACATCCAGGGGTATGAGGGGACATCCAGGGGTGTGAGGGGACTTCCCCACGCGGGGTCCAGGCAGGAGGGCAGGGCTGTAGGGGCTGCATAGGACGCCGGGACTACGTTTCCCAGCAGGCGTCGCGCGTGCGTCACTTCCGGCGGCGCCCGCGGCGCGCGTGTGGGAGTGAGCGAGTGAGTGTTTACTTCCGGCCGCCGCCGCCGCTGGCTGAGGGCCGAGCGAGTCGGGCGGCGGGCGCGGCGGCCCCCGCGCAGCCATGGACTGGCTCATGGGGTGAGTCGGGCGGCGGGGCGGGCGGGCCGGGCCGCGGAAGGGCCCGCAGAGCGCGCCGCGGGCGGCGCCGGTCAAGGGCATCGGGCCGGGCGGCGCGGGCCGGGCCGGCGAGGGGCGTCCGCGGGTCGGGCGCGGGGCCGGGGCTCCCCGGGAGCAGGACCGGGGTCGGAGCCGCGGCCGCATCGGTCCTGCCGTCGGGCGCCCGCGCGGAGCGTTCCTTGTCGTGCGGTCCCGGGAGCCGGCCCCGGGCCGGCGGCCACACCTCGCCGCTGGGCGTCGGGCGGCGGCGGAGGTGGGACGGGGGTCGCTCTCGCCGGGCGCCGCGGCGAACTTGCGTCTGGAGGAGAGAACTTTGACGGCGGCGGAGAAGAGTCGCTAAACACGAGGGAGGAGGGGCCGCCCCGCCCGGCTGTGCCAGCGCCCCGCGGGGCGAAGCCGGCGGGGCCGGGGCGCGGGCGGGCGGGCGGGGCGGGGTGGGAAGGAAGCACCCGCACCGGAGCCGCGGGGGGCTCGCCCTCCCGTCTGCAGGCGCGCAGGACTCGCTGCGGGTCAGGGAGACGTGTGCGGCGTCACGTCGTCCTCCACAGGTTCTCCTACCGAGTGCGATCCTTCTTTTCTTTGCTTGCTTACTTGCTTTCCACCTTTTTTTTTTTTTTTCCTTAACTTTTTGAGGACCGAGCAGGGCCGGCGCTTCTGGCCGGGCAGCGTGCCCCTGCCTGTGTGCCCAGTTCTGGTTTGCGAAGCACCCTCTGGAGGGCTGCCCAGGGCTCCAGGGGCGCGGGGAGGGGGCAAGGCGGCGGTGGCCGTTGCGGGGGCCTCCGCGGGTGGGAGGGTTTAGTCTGGACGCTCACGTCCGGGAAGGGAGGCGAAAGGTCCAGTGTGCGTTTCGCCCAAGTGTGTGTAGAACCCTTCCGGGGTGTCGGCGGAGCGCAGGGTGCCGTCAGGACAGGCAGAGTGTTGCGTGAGACCCACCCCTGCCTGCAGGTCGGGTGAAGGGGAGACCAGGGGGAGACCGGACAGTGCGAGCGACGCGGCGGGAGGCCCACGAGAGGTGCTGAGCGTGGCGGGGTCCCCCTGGGGCCCCAGCGCGGGGGGCGGAGGGTCAGGGCGGCGAGTGGGTGATGCAGGGGCAGCCGCCGGGCAGGGCCGCTCCCCTGGCTTTACGTACAGGCAGCACTGCCGTCCCAGCTTTGCTGCTCGTTTGCTGTGTGACTCTCGGTGGCCACTTCTTCTCCAGACCTACTTTTAAAAAGCCACCTGTAAAGTGGACATCGTGGCCCTCACAGAGTGGTGTCGTGGAAGGGTACACGGAGGCGACAGATGGTCGCGTTCGCACAGCGCCTGGCATCGGTGGGTGCTGGTTATTGTTAGTAAGGAGAGGTGTTTGCAGGAGGCCTTCGTAAGCCACGGGCACCGAGAGTGGAGGGCAGACGCTGGGTGTGCTTCATTTTGAACCGCAGACACTTGCCTTGGGCACGTATCAGGAGGGATTGCTCTGGAGACCACCTGGCCCCCCCGTGAAGTGACTTCAGGGAAGGAGACTATCAGGTTGGCTGAGTTGGACCCACAGGCCTGAGTGGCGCAGGGAGCAGCCGGATCAGCTCAGCTGGGTCGCCGAGGAGGCAGCTGGTTGCCCTTTGTTTGTGGTCATTGTGCTCACGTCCATAAGAAGCAGGCACTCTGCGCCGAACCTCACCGACAGTCAGTTTCTTTAACTGCCTGAGGTCTGTGCGCTGTGGACCTCCCTGTCATCATTGTGAGCAACCGGAAACTTACCACAGCACGGCTCAGAAGGGGCTGATGCTCAAGGCCCTTGTCAAGACTGTGGCAACCAGGCGGTCGTCTGGGTAGGGTGAACAGAGCGCATATCTCCCCGTGGTGGGGAGGCCGGTCCCGCTGTGGGAGGAAGACAGCTTTGAAAGGGGCAGGTGAGGAGCTGCTGCTCCTGTGGTCTCTGTGGAGGGAAGCAGCATTTGCTGCTGCCTGCTATAAAATAGGCACTTCTAAAAGGGAACTAGAGGTCTCAAAAGAGGGGTTGCGATGGAGTTTGCTTATCTTTGTGCATATGTTTTTAAACTTGGTGGATTGCATATCAAACGTGGTGAATTCTTTAACATTTCCTTAACTGTGAACCCCCTCCTTTAAAAAAAGAAGTGGAACAATCTCAGTAGTCGAGTTCTGATCTTCCTGAGAGTGTATCTCTAGGGTGGTGCTTAGGACGCTAGAGCTGGAAGGGCCCGGGTGTCCCTCTGTCCCTCCTGCACGTTTGCTTTGCATCTATTGACATGTAAGGATGCTGAGGCCTGGACTGCACAGCAGCCGGGGGGTGAGCCACAGAGACCCCGTCTCACCCACTCTGGTCCACCTGCCACTCCGCCTGGCCCCTCTCGTGTGAAGGACCTGGCTCCTGCCGGACGCCTTTTACATGCCCGTTGCTAGGGCTTCAGTTGATCCTTAGCCAGGTTTCAGCCTGAAAGAGTTGAGGAAATGTGTGAATTTTTACTGTTTCTTGATGTTTTTATTAATTCACACCATTCATTGTCAACTGGTTGTTTTGGAATAGAGTTCTCATGTTTTTAATGTTTCTTTGTTCTCTTTAAAAGAAGGCATTTCTTTGCATTCGTTCATCGCGAGTGAAAGTGTGAACTGGACTGTAGTGGCAAACGATGCGCCCTCCACCTCGTCTTCTGATCACTGTCACAACCAGAAGGGCAGTTTACAGATGTGCAAGTGAAACCACATCTTCCCTGTCACCAAAAGGGCCTTGCTGAGTAATGCCGGCGGCCTTATCTTCAGCTCTCCCTGCCGTGTGTGGGGAGAGGGAGGCCTGCAGGAAACCTGCTCGCGGAAGCTGGAAAGAAAGCCAGCACGTTGCGACTTGCTGCGGGACTTTGCTGGGGCTCACTTGCAGGAGAGTTTTGCGACGGGCAGCTCACATCCGTCGTCTTACTGTCCATTTCCTCTGCTTAGCACTGAGCTGGCTGTTGAAGTAGGTGTGGGGTAATTTTTTTTCTCTCTTTTTACGAAAGTGATTCCTAACTTGAGAAGGGCTGCCACTTCTTATGTAGGTCACCTCTGTGGTCCTTGGCTCTGTCCACTGGATAGCAGCTGAAAGGGTGGCATCCTCGCCCAGAGCAGAAGCTGTGTGAGCTGGGGCAGCGAGGGACCCGCCCTGCAGAGTGTGGGAGTTTGGGGAGAAGTTTTGTCTGGTCTTTAACGGGCAGCGGCAGGCATCTGTGAGCATTTTACCCAACAAAGCCTCGTCCAGAAGTTTCCCAGCGAGCATCTGGGAAAGCAGAAGAGGAAACGCACTTCCTCTGCTTCTGACTGGTGGGGGCCAATGGGCTGAACTTTGCCGCGACCTGCCCACCCGCCACGCCCTCTAGCCCGGCCTGCACCCTGTGAGCCCCCTTGCTGGGGCGGCTCCCGGCCTTGACGTCAGCGCCTCCTGTTCCTCCCTGGGGGCAGAGGAGGCGGGGTGAGGCACAGGGTAGGGCTTCCTGGCTTTGACCAGAGGAGATAGGCCTCCTGGACTGCTGACTTACTCCCCAGGGTGATGGCCTTGGTGCTGTTGGGCAGTGCCGAGGGCTTGCTGCGTGGCCAGGGGCTTTCGGGCCTGATGGCTCTGCCACCAGGAGACGTGCACTCAGGTGAAGGGATCCAATCCTGCAGACGCCACCTCTGCAGGCATTTGAACCAGGTGTTGAGGACTTTCTCTTGGCACTTTGCCTCTGGGGAGGATGTTGTGGTGGCTGGCACGACAAGGGTGTCCTGATTGATGATACCCAGGCCGGACTTGCTTGTGTCTCTAGAGTTTTTTTCTTTTAACAGCCTCGTTGAGGTATAATTTAAATACCATAAAAATTACTTGCTTTAAGTGTACAATTAAGTAGTTTTTAGTAAAATTACAGAGTTGTGTGGCCATCACCACAGTTTAGTTTGAGAATGTGGCCCTCACCCCTGAAAGAAACCTCATGCTCAGGCGTGCCCCGTTCCCACTCTGGCCCTAGGCGATCCATCACTAATTTACTTTCCGTCTCTACAGATCTGCCTGTTCTGGGCATTTCATGTGGAAATGCACTGGAATCACAGCACGTGGCCTTTTGTGACCAGTTCACTTAGCTTAATGTTGTAGAAGTTCATCAGTGTTGTTGCTGATATCAGCTGTCCTTTTTGTCCCCAAATGACATTCTGTAGTGTGGAGGTGTGCATCTGTCACCTCTCCATGGATACCTGGATTGTTCCTGCTTTTTGCTGATCCTGAAAGATGCTGCTGTGACCCAGCTGCTTCCATCCGTGAGCTGGACCACTTCCTGCTGGGAGACCTCCAGTCCCGACTGCGTTCACTGTCTGTCACAGGCCAGGCCCCAAGCTCGGGATCAGAATGTCCCAGGTGGAGAAGACAGTCTGTGCCTTGTCAGGCTGGTGCAGGAGGAGTGCATGCTGGCGGGTGGAGGAGGCCAGGCCAGGAGGGCGGCTTGGGAGGGTGCGTAGAGTTTTCCCAGTAGAAAGGAGAAAAGGTCGTGGCTCAGGAAGGAGGAATGGCATGTGCAAAGGCACAGAGGCGTGAGCAGCAAAACTCTGGCCAGTGGGCCATGGAAGCTGTGGTTGCAGGAGCAGCTGCTTTCCAGACAGGCAGTCACTGTGGCCTGGGTGTGTGGCAGTGTTTGTCTGGGGCTGGGGTGCACTCAGATCCCTTTAAAGAGGGCCTTGGTCACACGGAGCCCTTTTAGAATGAGCCCCGTGTGCCTGGACGCTCTTGGCAACATGTCATTTCTCATTTGTCCTCCAGCTTGGGGTGCCTGCAGAGAACCCTTGCACAAAGTGTCCCCAGGGCTGTGCTGCTGGCAGGGGACAGGCGGGGCAAGAGCCCATCAGAACACCGCAGGGAGGCTCTGCCAGGGGTGGGTGGGGCCGCCTTCCTCCCGGCAGGTGCTCCTGGGGCAGCACAGTGCCCTGTTCCGGCGTCTGTCCTGGCTTCTCACCCCCAGGCGTCACTGCCTGTTGGGTCACCAAGGCCTCTTCTCAGGATGCTGGGAAAGCTGGGCAGCACTTGGGCGCTGGTTGCTGGGCTTGTTGTCCAGAGCTCGTGGTGGCCTGGGAGGGGTTCGCTCAGGTGGGTGCTGAGGCCGCCTCTGTGGGGATGCCCATGTTCTTGACGTCCCAGCCTTTCCCACATCGTCCTTGTCATGGTCCTGGAAAGGTGCACCCATGTCCTTGATTTTGTCAGGGACGGGCTTGCGTGGCCTGGGAGGGAGGCTGAGCCTGGGCGTGGGTGTGCTCGGCAGGGCGCCCTCTCTGCCTGTATTGGGCACCTTGGCCTGAAGAGCTGGTCTGGGAGCTGGTCTCTGCCCGGTGGTGGCTTCTGTGTGTGTCCCCCACCAGCAGTGGCCATGTCCGGAAGAGACGGTGGCACGTGCTGTTCCCAGCTGCCTTGCTGGAGGACCTGCCGTTCTTTGTCTTCCTCGTGTTTGTTTTTCTTTGTGCACAGGGTTTCTTCCAGCCTGGGTGCCCCCCGCTGTGTACAGGGCTGATCCGTGGGACGTAGCCTGGGGACGTGGGACTAGGAACAGCTGGAACCGGAGAATAGAACGTGGGCACTTAAGGAGAACACGAGGTGGCTGGTGGGTGGCTGGGCCACGTGTGACCTGTGGTCCTGTTTGAGTGGAGCCGTGTGGCTTTGGGCCTTGGCCACATTCTCCTCATCACTTGGTTTTCTTCTCTTTGAAGAAGTTTCCTTTGTTGGTGGGAAAGAGCTGCTGTGCATGGTTGCCTGCGGTGGGATGTGCGTGCGTCTTCCCTGCAGTGGTTCTCACGTATGTCCAGGCGATGATGCCGCACAGAGGTGCGGAGCTCCCATGGAGGGATGCCGGCCACAGAGGGAAGCGGGGCAGGATCTGGTGGATGGGTGTGTGAAAGCCGTTTTAGTAGGGGTTCCGGAGGGTCTTTGAAAAGGTGCCATTTGAGCTAAGACCTGGGGAGGTGAGACATGTGAACGGGGCTCAGGGGCCGAATGGTTTGGGGTTTGAATCTCGACTACAGCTTCACCAGGCAACCTGTTTTACCTCCCGGAGCCTCAGTTTCATTGTCTGTGAAATGGGCGGAGTAGTAACCTTCCCTGCAGGTGGTGGTGGGATTTTGTGAGGTGTCCACTGTGGAGAAGGCCCTCTGTCCCCTCAGAGTGCAGTGGGGCTTACCTGGCAAGGTGGCACCTGCACGCAGAGTGAGTGCTGGGGCTCCACACGCCACAGCCCCCAGTCCACCTTGTCACTGTCACCTCTGCCCTGCCCTTGGAGTGCTGGAGTGCTGGTGTGGTGACTCCAGCGGAGGGTGGGGGCCAGGGACTCAGCGCTCTGGAGGATGCCTGATCCCATTCCCCGATGGCACCTTCCATCTGTGACCTACCCACTCCCCATCCCCTTGTCGTGCCACACCCGCCTTCCCTGCCAGACGCCAGTGCCCAGTGCCGCTGTGATGCTGACCCTGCCTGGCAGGAAGGGTGCGGCCTGGGCTGGTGCACCAGGTCCACTCTTCCCCCCCTCCCCCCACCCCAGGTGCTGTCTGGATGCTGTAGGAGCTGCCTGGCCACCCCTCGCGTCTCCTCTCCCACCAGGATGGCGGCGCCAGGTATGGAAGGAGGAAGTAGCCGTGGCGGCCTGCTGTTGGTCCGCGCTGAGAGGCTGCCCGAGGGCCAAGTGCAGAGGACGCGGGCCCAGCCTGCCAGGCTGGCTTCCCAGCGGCCCTGTCCTCACGTCAGTCCCTTCAGATCCCGCACTTGGATCCCCACGGCAGTGGGTCCAGCTCCTGGTCGTGACAGGCCCCTTTGGCCAGTCCCCCGGGTTCCTCAGGAGGGGGGGTCGTGGAGAGGGCATAGAGGAAGTGGTTATCACCTGTCCCAGCTGCTGTTAGTGAGGTGCTTCCAAAACAAATAGGCCTCTGGGTGGGGGCAGTGTTTCTTCCACCGGGCGGGGCTGCTTCCCCCTTCCTGCCAGCCTGCAGGCAGACGGGAGCCGCCGAGCCCAGGGCAGAGCCTCTTCCTGCAGGGCTCCTGCGGGCTGATTCGTCTAGAATGTGGTGCTGGGCCCTGGCTTGTGTGTGTGTGTGGCGGGGGGGTGGCGGGGTGCTGGCGTCCTCGGTGTGCGCCTGGGCTACAGAGGAGGCCTGCAGGCGGGGTCCACCCGCTGAGTGTGGGCTCGGCCTTCCCCACTTCCGGGCTGACTCGGTGGTGTCAGTGCCCGCACAGGTCCTCAGCGTGGTCGGCAGATACCCTCGGGTAGGAGGGTGTCTGGAGGCCTGGGGCACGCAGCCCTTCCGGCCCTCACCACCTTGGTCGGCAGGTGTGCACCCCAGCTCCGCGGCGAATGCTTCCAAGTGGAGGGAAAATGTGGAAACCTTAGGAAAGGGACTTCAGAGTGGCTGGCCTGCTCCCGCTGGATGGCGCTCACTGCACCTCCAGAGCCCTCACCTACCGCTCAGAGGCCTTCGTGCTTTTCAGCAGTTTGGGTCAGGCCTCTCCTGGGGCAGCTCCCCATGTCGGGCCCTTCCTCTACACCCCTGTGGCTGCCTGGCCTGGGCTGGCTGTCTCAGCTGCTCATCAGAACAGTGCCGTGATGGGTTTACGGGACTCTCCTCTGATTCAGCCAGTGGGGACGCTGGCCCAGTGGCCCTGGGCAGGGAGGGGGTCGGCGGTGCCGGGAGGTGATATTTACTGAGTGGGGTCCCCCCGGCCCAGCAGGCAGATGGGAGACAGCTGGACACCCCCACCACTGCAGCTTTATGTTGGCGGGGTCTTCCAAATAGCTGCTGGGGGCTGGGAGTAGAGGTGTGGGGAGCAGGGTGGGAGGGAGGGCCCAGCTCCTGACCTGCATAAGGTCTCTCATCCCCCCACCCCATCCCCGTAGGAGTGGGAGGAAGCTAGTTTCCTTGCCTGGGTGGAGGGTGTGGTTCCACACAATGCAGAGGCCCCTGGCCTGGAGCTGCCAGGGAAGACAGGCCAGGTTGGCATTCTTCTGATGTCATTAGTGCTGGTTGGGACCAGCAGGAGAGGGGGCATGAGACGGCCAATCAGCCCCCACGTGCTGCTGGCCTCCGCAGGCAGTCAGGGAGAGGACAGTGCTCTTGGGGTGTTGTCAGCCTACTGGAAACTGAGTCTCTGTGGCTGCTCAGAAAGGGAGACCTGAGGTGTTGAGTTCTCTTCTGAGACTGTTTCCTGTGTCCCCACGTTAGTGCCGCAAAGAGACCCGGAGACACTGAGCCTGGTGGCACCGAGACGATTTCCTCGCCCGCCAGGCTGGCCCGTGAAGGGCAGGTGCTGACTTGCGCCCATGTTTGGCTCCCCAGGGCCTGGAGCGTTGGCAGCTCAGGACCTGGTCCCTGCGTCAGGTGAGGGACGCCCCTGTTGTCCTCCCCACGAGCTGGTGCCTGCCCGTGGGTCTCAGCCAGGGGTGATCTCACCTTCCAGGGACGCTGGACAGGGCCTGGAGGTATAGCAGGGGTGGGGGGTGCTGCCAGCTCCTAGAGGGTGGGGCCAGGGGTGCTGCTCAGCACCCTGCAGCGCAGGTGAAGAAGGGTGCTGGTTAGTCTGCTCCTCGCGGGAGGGCTGGAGCGGGGGATGTTCCTGTGCACAGCTTGCGGGGGTAGGGGGGCCCCGTCGTGCTTCTGTTGTGAATCATCTGTCTGGTCTTTGCTCAATGGTCTAGTTTCTTATGACTGGCCTAAGTTCTTTCTGTTTTAAGGGTATTAAATCCTGAGTATTAAGATGGTAGAACTTGTTCCTGAAGAGGCAGGTAAGAGCAAAGACAGGGACTGGGAGGTGCTAGAACCCAGTCAAGGGAGGCTGCTTCCCCGGCCCGCCCCTGCTCGCCATGCTTCCCTCGGGCATGTGTCCTGCTGCCCAGCAAGGGGGCAGCGGGTGCGGCTCTGCCGGGAACCCGACTAGGGAGCCCAGAGGGGTCAGAGAGGGGGGCGGTGAGTCGCGTGTGCGTGTGTCTGGGCCGAGCGCACCCCGGAACCTGTGTGTGCGTCTCTGGGCTACAGCCTGGGCAGAGCTGTAGGGACAGACCAGAGTTTGTGCGCCCTGCCCTTTTCCTTCCTGGCTGCTGTGAGCCACACACACGCGCGCACACACATGCATGCACACACATGCACACACGTGTTGGGAATGTGCAGGCCATTTAGTTGGTTCTGTTGGGAAGGACATTCTGTGCACGCTGCCAGCACAGAGCGTTCAGGAGGCCCTTGCTGCCTGGTGTTCGGTCAGGGCTGCACCTGGTCCCTGAGGCCGTGAGAGGATTGCAGGTGGGCGTAGGGGTGACAAGGAGAGCCTGGAGCAGTGTCATCCTCCAAGGAGCCCAGGTGAGCTTGGGAAGCCCCAGGCCCCTCTTGGATGCCCTGCATGGTGGGAGTCCAGGGCTGAGCCGTCCCAAGTGCGTGGCCCCGGCTGCCCCGCCGACCCCTCAGAACACTCACCCTCACCGCTCTCTTCCCAGTCCAGCTGCTCTTGTTGTCTCTTAGCTGTCGGTGGTGATGAATGAACAAAAAAGGACACAAAAGAAGAAAATCCATGCCATGGCTCGCCGCCTGGGCTGCTCTGCCGTTCACTCCTCCCCAGTTGTTCTGCAGTGCGGGATGAGCCCTCCCCGGGGGGCTCGGCGGTGGGGGCGGGGGGTGCTTAGGGTCCTCTTGGGGGAGCTTCTTGCTGGAAGTGTTGGGCAGGTGATGCTTGGTGACCTTCCTTCCTTGTCCCGGACAAGCAGTGTGGCATCCAGTGTCTGGAGGGGCTTCAGTGGGCATGCAGGGCCGAGGCTGCCCATCTTCCTGAGAGTCACTGACACGGGGTGTACACTGGGCACTACTGGGGCTGTGGCTTTTGCCCAGGACAGGGCTCGCTCCCTCCCACGAGAGGGGCACTTTCTGCTGGCCAACGGTCCTGCACCCTGCTCGCCCAATGAAACATGTGGCAGGGGCTTCCTTTTCGGGGTGTTGGTCTTCTCTCCCGGCCCAGAGCAGGCGGGCACCGGGGCACCCCAAGCCAGCCCACAGGCAGCTGGTCGCAGGGCATCAGCCCTGCAGGCTCTGGTCCCAGGAGGGGGCGGGCAAGCATGCCGTCTGCAGGTCGGATGATCTCAGGGTCAGGATGGTTTTCTAAGCCCCGGCACCTGGGTCGGGGGAGGGGGCTCCCAGCCCCTGCCCTGCAGACTGGTTTTGGCTGGGACATGTTTTCTGGGAGGTGTCTGCTATGTGATAGGTGTTCTTGTGACTGCGGTCCAGTTTACTAGCTTCAGGGACACGGATGTGCTCACACCCCACGGAGCGCTAAAAGCCCTGAGGGCATGTGGCGGTGGTCTCGTGGGTCATGTCTGTCATGCAGGCTGTCCGTGCGGCTCCCCTGCCCGGCCTGTGCCTGCCTCCTGGAAGCAGGGCATTGGATTGGGTCCAGGTTGCCACGTGCAGAGGGCCCTGGGTGTTGGGGTGCCGTTTGTAGAGTGCGGCGCTGCCCCGCATCTGCTCTGCGCTGTCCCAGTGGAGACCCAGGCGCTGCTCTGGACGCGGGTGCTGCTCTGGACGTGGGTGCTGCAGCACGGCTTGAGAAACGCCTCATGATAAAAACCCTTGTTTTCAAGTACATTCTCTTGTTCTTGCTGGAAGGCCTCCTACCTTTTTGGCTGAAGAAGTGCTGGGCTCAGCTGAGTTAGGTCGAGAGTTCCTGGCATTTATAATTCACATAAAAATAAATGTGTCCTCTTGTTGTGACCTTCCTGGCTTTCGTGCACTTCCTCCCAGGCCAGCCTAGTGCAGCTAGGTTTCCATGATGCGCGACTGTCAGCCCCGTGAGGCAGAAATGACCCGTACGTCCTTGCTCTTGTGAGGTGCGGCGGTGTTGGGGGAAGCTATGCATCCCCTTGGGATGCCTGTGCTCTGCCTCCTCGCCGAGCTTGTGGTTATAGGTGGGAGCGTTGGTGGTCTGCTGGCTCCTGAGTCTGAACTGTTACCAGGAAGGCAGTGGGGCCCCTGGTTCACAGCTGATGTCCACTCTCCCCTGAGATGGCCCCGCGCAAGGGCACAGCCAGGAGCCTGTGCCCCGGGGGCCTCTGTGGAGTGCGTGTCCCACTCACGGAAGATCCAGGGTCCTGCCCAGACACCGAGCTGGAGTCCCGCCGTGTCCCATCTCGTCCCACCGGGGCCCTGCGTGGCCGCCCACACAACATGGGACGGGGGAGGGCTGTGCACAGCACTGTCTTGGAGGCAGGTTTGGGCCAGCCCAGGGCCCTCCCTGCTCCGCTCCTGCTCTGGGCCCAGGGTGGTTCCAGTTTACCTCCCAGCTGGAGCCCTCCCTGGGTGCACATGTGCTCCGTGGGACCTGCGTGGGCTTTTTCTGGATGGAGCAGCTCCCTGTGTGCTGGAGGCATGGGGTTGGTGCGGCAGGGGCCCAAGGGTCTGCTGTCAGCATCCGCCCTGCCTCGGGTCCACCTTCTTCTGTGTGCGGGTCCTCCCTGCTCCCATCAACACAGCTAGGACCCGTGGGGACAGCACTGACCAAGGGCTGGTATTGGTGGCAGTGCACATGGTGGTCAGAGGCTCCGGTCCCCCATCTGCCACCAGCTGGGCAACCTCAGCTGCCGTGTCAGGTCTCAACCCTCAGTTGCTCCCCATATGTGTGGGGGCCGTGGCACCTCGCTGGCAGGCAGCGATGTCCTGCCATCTGTTCCCGCTGTGCCTGCAGTGGTGAGTGTGTTGTCGGAGCAGGCACCACCATAAGGGGTGTGGGGCTGCATCTCTTTAGTGCCCGCGCCCTGTGCCTACCAGCAGGTGGGGGGACGTCAGGGCTGGGTGTACAGCTGTGCTCTCACAGCACCCATGGGCCTTCAGGAATCAGCGCCTGCGGCGCTGTGGGTGGGCCATGACGGTGCTGGGCTTGGGCTGGCTGTCCCCAGAGACGGGAGGCTGCGGGACCAGGTGATGGGGTGGGGGTGGGGGTGGGGTGCGGGAGCTGCCCCACCCTGGTGACTCTGCCCAGAGCCAGGGAACCGTGGAACTACAGGGCACTGGTCTTGGAGTCAGCTCTGATGGTCTGTGTTTAGCCTGATGGTTGAGATGTAGAATCAGGACACTGCACTTGCCTACGCCCCCAGCTTTGTGCTGATTCACTGTAATTGGGTCACAAGGTCCTCCTGGTAATCAGCAGATGGGAGGGCAGTGGAGGTCACAGAGCCCTCCTGCCCACTGCACTGCAGCCTGGTCAGGCCTCTGATGTACCCTCTTTATCCAAGACCCCTGGCTCGTGCTTGCAGTGTCATGGGAGAGCCTCGCATCTGCCTGCCTGCCTCCTGTGTGGCTTTCTGGCCATGGGCTCTTAGAACATTTGACCTCCAGCCTCAGGACCCAGACACAAGTGGGGGCAAGGAGGGAGCTTCCCAGCCATCTTCTTAAAGATGCTGCCCTGTTAGAAAGAGAAATGAAGAAAATGATCCCATTTGTAATAACATGGAAAACAATAAAATATATATGAATAAACTTAACTAAGGAGGTAAAAGCTATATGCTAAAAACTATAAAACATTGATGGAAGAAACTGAAGAAGACATAAAAGATATTCAGTGTTCATGGATTGGAAGAATTAATATTGATAAAATGTCAGTACTACCCAAAGCAACCTACAGATTCAGTGCAGTCCCTATCAAACTGCCAATGGCATTCTTCATAGAACTAGAGCAGGAAACTTTAAAATTTGTATGGAACCACGAAAGACCCCAAAACAATCTTAAGAAAGAAGAGCAACCTTGGAGGCATCACACTCCATTATCTCAGACTACGTGATGAAGCCATGGTAACCAAAACAGTGTGGCATTGGCTTCAAAACAGACATATAGGTCAGTGGAACAGAATACAGAGCTCAGAAGTAAACCCATGTGTATGTGGTCAGTTAATTTACAACAAAGAGACAGAATATACAATGGGGAGAGGATGGTCTCTTTAATAAATGGTACTGGGAAAACTGGACATCTACATTCAGAAGAATTAAACTGGACCACTGTGTTAGGCCACACACACAGATGAACTCAAAATGGATTAAAGATTTGAACATAAGACCAGAAACCATAAAACTTATAGAAGAAAACATAGGCAGTATGTTGACTTGATCTTGGTGATGATTCTTTTGCATCTGACACCAAAAGTAAAGGCAACAAAAGCAAAAATAAACAAGTGGGACTACATTAAACTAAAATCTTCTGCACAGCAAAGGAGACCATCAACAAATGAAAAGACAGCCTAGGGAATGGGAGAAAATATTGGCAAACCACACATCTGATGAGAAGTTAGTATCCAAAATATACAAGGAACTAAAATGTACAAAAGACCTAAATACACATTTTTCTAAAGAAGATAACACAGTCGGCCAACAGGTATGTGAAAAGATGCTCAACATCGCTAATTGTCAGGAAAATGCAAATCAAAACCACAATGCGGTGTCATCTGACTCCTGGCAGAATAGCTACTGTCAAAAAGACGAGAGGTATCTAGAGTTGGCACGGATGTGAAGAAAAGGGAAGCCTTGCTCACTGCTGGTGGGAATGTAGACTGGTGCAGCCACTATGGAAAACAGCATGGAGGTTCCTCAAGAAACTAACAATGGAATTACTATATGATGCAGCAGTCCCACTTCTGGGAATATATCTGAAGGATATTATTATCTTGAAGAGATTTCTGTAGTACTTCCACGTGCATTGCAGCCCTATTCACAATTGCCAAGGTATGGAAATACCTAAGTGTCCATAGATGGATGAATGGGTAAAGAAAACGTGGTACGTGTGTGTGTGTGTATATAGATCCCTCAAGAGTTAAAAGGCTGGCACCGGGGACGCATAGTGCACGTGTCTCTGACAGGAGGTGCACCCAGACCCCGTCAGATCACAGAGAAACGGGCAAGACTCCGCGAACAGACACCTCACAGGAGAGGACACGTTCTTGGCCCTGACCAGAGCGGGGAGCCTGGCCACGCTGCTCATCGCCATGGGCAAGGGGCTGCCTAGGACTCAGGGTTGCCCATCTCTGCTGACCTCACGTAACTGGACAATGGAACGTGTAAATAGTCTTTCGTTTTAGCCCTTTTACACTTGGTGTGCACGTGTTTAGGTTCCACCCTTCCCGAGCTGTAGGCTGAAGCCCCGCCCACATCGAGGTGCAGGGCGATGTGATGGAACAGGGAGAAACCAGTGCCAGGAGAAGCCAGGCCACTGGCTCTGGGACCAGAGGCAGACAAGCTGCAAGATAGGGGGGTCCTTAGGCAAACATCGGCTGAGTGAGCGGCACAGCCCTCGTTTCTTACTGAGGATTTTGAAAGCAGCCTTTGTTAATGAAAATCAGTAAGATCTTTCCTTTTCATCTCTGCTGATTCTGGAATATTCAGGTTGAAGTTGTTTAAAAAAAAGAAGGCCTGCTCTCCACGCTCCTGTCTGCAGGCTCTGCCCTTGCTCCGTGTCACTGGATGGTGGTGTTAGAGCCCCTTCGCCTGGTTATGAGGTTGGAGGTGCCATTGTCCACTGCAATTTCTGGACAGGCTTTGCTCCAGTGAGCATCTTTTTCTGTCAGACCTCACGCAAACACCTGGGCTCTGGCAACTGTCCCAATAGAAATCTGTTCTGTGTCATGGTGGGGCCCACGCTAGTCCCTGCGGTGTCCCCCTTGCAGGTTTCCAGAACACGCCGGGCCCACTCACAGCTTCTCCCTCTGTCCTGTGTCCAGTGCCCTGCCAGGGCCCCAGTCTGTCTTCTCCTCTCCTCCACCTGGGTGGCTAGAGGCTGCCCAGAAAGGCCCGGTCCCCATCCCCGGTCTTCTGCACTCACGCAGTGCTCTGGCCTCCCTCCAGCCTCTCTTCCTTGCTGTTGGCTCCCCTCCTGGCTGTCCCTTTGAAGGCAGGGCAGTGAGGTCTCAGGTCTGTGAGCCAGGGTCTCCAGCACTGGCCTGGGGAGATGCCTGATGCTGTGTGCATCTCGGCCCCTCTGCTGCCGTCTCCCAGCCTCTCGCCGGCATCCCAGAGAGGTAACGGGGCCCTTCCCGCATGCCAGCCTGCCCGTGGCCAGAGTGTCCAGCAAGACTGGTCTGCCAGCTGTCTGCCATGGAGGGGCCCCTGGGAGGTACCTTGTGAGGCAAGTCGCTGGACACCTAGCACAGGGCTCCCAGGTCAGGCGTTAGAGGGGACTCTGAGGTTGCCTTCTTCATGTATCCTGTGTGGCTGTGAGTAAGGACCCAGTGCTGTAGAGCTTCTCATGAGCCACTGGGGTCTGAGGGCATGAAAGCAGCCACTTTGTAAAGGGAATCGTGGCATTTAGTGGGCACCATGGCAGCTTGGGACACTGTGACCTTGCCACCTGTTGTTCGCTCACGCACCCTGGGTAACTGGGGATCCTGGGGAGAGGGAAACCAGCCCTTAGCCCCATCAGAGTTGACAGATGAGTGGGCCCTGTCAGGCAGCCGACCACCTCCTCCCGTGCTCCAGGCATCCTCGCACGTGGCCTGTTTTCTTTCCACAGAGGTGATGGGAGAGAGGTGATGCCAGGCTTTCCCAGTGGCCACAGGCAAGCCAGGAGCCTAATCTAGAGGATGTCTGACACAGACCTCTCTGTGTGCTGGCCAGGAAACCTCCCTTCTCAGAGCTCACAGTCTTCCTGTGGGCCCCACTCGCCTGGGAAGTCAGAGTTGGGTCCATACTTTTGTTTACTTTGTGTCACATTTTCTCCTCATTGGGTGAGAGGGAGAGAACAGGTGTGAGCCTTCACCTTTCTGAGGTATAAACCCATTGATGAAGGCCGCATGCCAGCGTCGGGTAGCCACAAACTTCTACGGAGAGACACTTTCTCCTGTTAACTGTGCGTACCCCACGTTAATATATGAAAATCAGGACAAATGCTTGGTTCTTTCCCTCTGCTTACCAGCTCTCAAAATTAAAGAGTTGATTCTGTAGCATCTTCTCAAAGTGACCAAGAGGGTTTAAAGTGTATCTTTGGATAAGAATTCAGGGATTAAAGCAGTCTTGGTCTTTGAGTCCACTGCAGCTATGATCCTCATTGATGGTTACTTTGCCCTCTCTGTGGCTCTTATTCAATCTGGTTCCAAGTCTTGTGACAGTGGCCCTAGTGGCCTCGGACAGTGAGTGTTGTTGCTCTGTGCTGTGACAGCGAGGCCCAGACCTTTAATCCACCTTTCCTCCCAGGAGCCCTGTTTCTCGTAGTGGGAAATGTTTTTTAGAGACCACATTCCAGGTGCCAGGGGTGCTTTTGGGATAGCCATTGTTTCTAGGACTTTTTGGTGAACAGACCACACGTGGAAAAACCGAAGGTGCCTTGGAGTCACGCCAGCCCTCAGCATTCCACTGCGGGGCCGGGGCTTCCACTGAATCCGGCCCATTCTGTAGCTGCCTCTCACCAAGCTGAGGATCCGGGTGCTCTGTCACTGTCGTAACTTCTCACTTGATTCGTCCATGGCCTCATGGGGGACTCCTGCCCACACCAGCACAGCCCCAGCAGTGCGGTGCTGAAAGCAGATGTGGGGTCGGCCGGGGTCCGTGGCCCTCGGTCGTGTCTGGGTGGTCCATGGTCGCTGGGGTGGGTTCCTCTCCAGGAGGTTGTACTGCTAACCAGTCATACAATTATACAGTTGGCTTCCCCTGCCGGCGTCTTGGGTCTTTGTAATCCTCATTTAGGACCGTGATGATTCTCTCTTGGCTTTTTAAATTTTCCTAATTTTTAAAACAGTTTTGGAATTGTAAATGACAGATTTTATCTTCAGGAGTAGATCTTTCTGGCATGTTTTCCTGGTACAGAGGCTGTTCTAATTCTCACTTATTCTTTCTCTGTGTTGTTTTTTAATAACTTTGAATCAGATTCACCCATCACCCTTTTCTGTTGATCTCTTTGTAAGTAGAATGAGTTTTCGTGTGTGTGTGTGTGTGTGTGTGTGTGTGTGTGTGTGTGTGTGTGTGTGTTGGGGGTGGGGCGCGGCACGTACAGTAGCTTTTTTAGTTTGTGCTCTGGAGGTCCCACTCCTGTTGTCTTCAGAAGTGACACAGCTGGGCCGGGGTGGCCTCCTCCGTGCAGGCTCCACCTTGGAGAGGAGCTGCGGTAGGGTAGCGATGGCCGGCCTCTTCACACAATCAGACCTTGCTGCGTCGGGGTCCACCTGGGCCCCGTGGCCTCCCAGCCTGTGCTCCTTCCCCGCGCTGGGCCGCCTTGCTTCCCAGGCACCCGTCTGCAGTGGCGGGCTCCTGCTGTTGACAAAGCCCTTGCCTTCCCTCGCTCCCACCACGCATGGTGCTGCCCCATTGTGTGATTGTAGCCCAGACGGCTGACCTGGTGGCCGTGCCGGTGGCAGCCCACTCACAGGCCTCCACGTGACGGCCCAGGCCGTGCAGGTCAGCAGTGCCCACCCCTCCTCTTCCACGAGGTCAAGTGGGCCACTCCATCTTCTGCTCTAGTCTGAAGGCCGTGGTCTCATGCCACCCCTGGGCTGGGCTTGCCTCTGGGGAGCAAGGAGTGGACTCTGACAGACTCTCTCCTTTGCGGGGTCACCACGGGTCACAATATCCTCAGCCAGTCGTCTGCTGCTCCACATGCTGAGATGGGAGGAAGCAAACATGGTGTGTTTGCCCCGTGATTTCCTCTGCACTTGTGCTTCAGCATCAGCTCTTCCAGGACGTCAGCAGAAGCTGGCACCTTCTCTGCCATGAAGGAAGGTGCTGCGGGGGGACTGGCCTCTCAGAGCCGGCATGGGTGTCCCCCTGCTGTCCTCTCGTTTCCTTTTTTTTAAGATTTATTTTTATTTATTTTTGGCTGCGTTGTCTTTGTTGCTGCGCACAGACTTTCTCTAGCTGTGGTGAGCGGGGTCTACTCTTTGCGATGTGCGGGCTTCTCATTGTGGTGGCGTCTCTTGTTGCGGAGCACAGGCTCTAGGCATGCGGGCTTCTGTAGTTGTGGTGCGTGGGCTCAATAGCAGTGGTGCACAGGCTTAGTTGCTCCGCGGCATGTGGGATCTTCCTGGACCAGGGCTCGAACCTGTGTCCCCTGCATTGGCAGTGGATTCTTAACCACTGCGCCACCAGGGAAGCCCCTGTCCCCTCATTTCTCAGCTTCCTCCTTTCTCCGCGTGAGCAGCAGCCTTGTCTCCCACCTGTTTGCTCTGCCGGGGCAGCCGTGGTGACAGCGCTTCCTGACCTGATGGGGCCCTGGCTTTGGGGCATCAGGATTTTGATCATCTGTGTGGGAAAGGCCAGCAGGACCACCCTGGGTTCGAGGCCAGGTTTGGTTATCAGAAGGGATTCGGATGCAAGGAAACCAGGAGCGGGGACCCCGGCTTGGAGCAGAGGGCAGTTGCCCTAGCACCCACGGCCAGGGGCAAAGCACAGAGTATTCAACCCCAGGCTGGAAGCTGAGCTGAGGCTCCTGGAGGAAAGGACAGGAAGGAACCGGGACATGGCAGGAAGGTCCTGGGCCTCGGGTGCCCCCTGTCCCCCCGCCCACCCCCACCCTGAGCTTGCGGTGCTGGCGCCACAGTTTCTCTCCTCACGCTGCCTTGACTCTTCACCACCAAAACCCACTGGATGCAGAGAACTGCAAGCATGGGAAATGCAGTCGCAGCGTCACGGGATTGGGAAGGGAACCCATGGGTACCCTGACGGCAGGCTGGCTAGGAGTTGCGGGTGTTGGAGTGTCCGTTCTGTGAGAGGTGTTTGGGAAGGGCTTTTGTTCATCAAGGGAAGCTCTGAATAACTGTCTGGAGCAGAACTTGAAAAGCAGCTCTAAAAATAGCAGCCTTCATTTAAAGTTCATGGCCAGCCTGTGAAAACACTGATTCATCCAACACACTCAAGTGCATCGCACTGTGAGAGCATTTTTCATTGGCTCTGTTTTTAGGCACAGTCCTGTTTTTCTTACCACAGTCTCCTCAGCACTGTTGCAGACCCCAGTGCCTGCAGCACTTCCACGTGCACCAGCCTCTCAGGCAGAGATGTCTCAGTTGTTTCCAGACTGTAGCGTGTGGCTCTGTGGATGTGTAGGAAGGACCCTCTGGCAGACACACCTCAGCAGGCGGGCTTGCAAGCCTCCGTGCCGCACTTGCGCCGTCTCAGACGCGGGCCTGGAGACGGCAGCCATCTACTCCAGGACAGCCTCTTGTCTGGGTGTGACCATGACCTACAGTAAGAAGCCCATTTGTAACACGACCTAGGATGCACTGTGTGCGTGTGTGCATGGCGTGTGTGGGGGGCATGTGCCTGTGCACCTCCCGTGTGTGGTGGGCGCCTCCTCTTGGCAGGGGTGCCAAGTGAGTGCTCTGTGCCATGCAGCTGCTCGGGGCGGGGCTGAGACGAGCCCAGCCTTGGAGCCAGTGCTGTGGGGAGGGGCGTGAGCCAAGCACAGCCCTACCCGGGGTTGGGGTCCCTGGGACCTGGGCCCCTCAAGGCGCTGGGACCTGGGCTTGCCTCCGCAGTCCCTGATTGCTGCGGCTGGGAGTGCCAGGGGCAGGACCGGGGCACCTGCTGCTCTGGGGTGGCCCCTCCTGCTGGCCTCAGCTCAGTGTGGACCCCATGCATCCCCCCACCTCTGTGCCCTCCTGGGCCTGGCTCCAGCTCCCCAGATCTCCTTCAGAGCTCACCGCAGAGCTCCAGCAGGCCCAGCGCTCTTGCCTTTCGTTTCCTCTGCTCTGGGGGACCCAGAGTGATGAGGTTTTGGTGACGAATCAGAATCAAGACCCCTTTGAGAAAGTGAGGTCCCCAGATCATTTGCTTAGGTGTGAGTCTTTGTCAAGAGCATGAAATCTAAATGAGTGAGGAAAGGCTTCTTCCAAACAGGAAAAGTCCCATATCGCATCCCTCCTCAGGTCGGAGCCTTCCCCTGAGCGTCTGTGGCGCTGTTGGGGAGCTGAAGGGTCTCGGGGGGACTGCTGTGCAGGGCCTCCCTGCCCTGGTGCCGCCGGCTGTGTGGATGTCCGGCCTGCAGGTCCTAGCGGTCCCAGTGGCTAGATATGCGGGTGGCCACGGTACCAGGGCTGTCTTCTTGTGCAGCAGCCGCAGCGCTTCTTCCCGCCTCCTTGCTGAGGAGGCAGCAGCGTGCAGAGGGTGGAGGAGGCGGTTCTGTACTCTGGCTCTTAAACCTGCTGTGGATCCCCGTGCCCCCCAGTCACACGTGAGTGTCACATAGTGTATCTGAGCAGGTTGTTTCCTGTGTGCTGGTGATGAGCAGTGTTGCGGGCCGGCGCCCTTGGCTGCTTGTTTTTCAGGAAAACTGCTGCGGCCTCCCCTTGATGACAGTCTTGTCACGTGCTTTCTGGTACCACGACCTGCGGGTGGCGCTTGTCCCGCCCTGGCTGGCGCTGACCCTCCTTTGTGGTCCTCTGTTTGCTGGGTGAATCATCTCCCCTCTGCCACCGTGTTCCTCATTAGTGGGCCGGGTGTGTTTTGATCCTTTTATCAGCTTTCGTGAGCTCTGGTCTGTGAGCTGCTCAAACGGTCTCCAGCTGCCGTTCAGGTTCACGTGCTCGCTGCGGGGAGAGGGAATTTTTCTTGTCCATTCCTTCGGCTGCGCGCCCACCACGCAGAGGGACTTCCCTCGGGCACTCGATGTCGTGAGGCCTTGGGAACAGCGGGTGCTTGGCACCTTCTGTTTGCACAGCAGGGAGATTGCACGTTGCTACCCACAGCCGCCCTTGCCGGAGGACTCTCCTTTTTCTCGCCACTGGAGTTCTGTTCTTTTGGAAAATGCTCCCTCACACCGAGTGTGCGAGGCTCGCGTGCTCTCCTGGGGGCCCGGGGTGTCCAGGAGCCGGTCAGCCTCCCGGCCGAGCGCCGCTCCGCGAGCCGGGGCCGCGCTGGACGGTGGGCAGCGCTCCACGTCACAGACGGCGCAGGGCGCAGAGTCGGGCAGCCGCCCCGCCCCGAGCCTGGGAGCCCCACGAGCCTGCTCTCGAGGCCTCGGGGCTGCGTCTAGGGGCCCCCAGAGGGGCCCGACCCACCCCAGCGCTCAGAGGGGCCTCGGGCACGGGTTCTGGGCTGGGAGCGCTCGACGGGGCTCGCGGGGGCAGAGCGAGGTTCCGCAGGTGGATGCCGCATTTTCTCCTGCGAGTACCGCCTGCGTCCGGCAGAGGGCGCGCTGGGGCCTCAGAGGAGCGGGGGCGGGGCAGGGGGCGGGGCTGGCGGACCCGGGGAGGGGGAGGGGGAGGGGGAGCGCCCGCCTAGGCGAGCAAGCCGAGCGGTCCTTCCCGTTGCCGGCCGCCCCTCCCGTCCGCGCGCGGGTGGGCACCGGGAACGTGGGAGCCACGGGCGGGGCGCCGGGCCTGCGCGTGCTTCCCACTCCCATGTGCGCTGGGGCCTCATCCCCGCGGGTGCTGGGTGGCCACAGCATTTCAGCCTCTGAGTGTCTGGAAGGGGAAACATTTTGTTGTCTCGGGCGGTCCACCGCGGGCCTCGTTCATCTTACTTTGCTTCCCGCCCCAGCCGTGCTGGGATTTTGTTTGAGGGATTTTGGGTAGCCTGTGACCTGGTAATACCTGTCAGGGTGACAGACCTCAGGGGAACGGGTCCTTTTTGTGCCCGTGTTCGGTTCCCTGCTGAGCCCGGGGAGCCCGGCTCCGTGCCCACCACCAGTGTCTGGCTGTACTATGTAGCAGTGTTTGAGCCCCTTTCTAAGGGGCCACCAAGAGGAGGGTTTGCCTTTTGCCGCTCATTGACCTTGAGTCCACTTGTACCCATTCCCTGTGGCCTGGGACAGGGTTACTGCCGGAATCAGGGACTCTGCCTGTGGCCCCAACAAAGGAGGTGGGGACCTCTCTGAGCCACACAGGCCTCTCCAAGGGGTTTCAGAGGCTCAAGAGAGGGTGGGGTGTGGCTGGTGGCAGTGCAGTCCCACAAACACGAGGTGTCATGTGCACCAGGGTGCGTCAGGGGCCCCCCTTTTTGAGCTGGGGTGGCTGCGCTTGCCTCCCACGTGCTGTGCCCTTCCTGTGTAGGCAGGAACCTGGGTTGGCAGCCTCGGCCTGGCTCCGGGTGGAGAGGCCAGTGGGCGACAGATTTCTGTTTTGTCCCTGGCCTCTGGGCACATCTCCGTGGAGACAGTGGTGTCCGTTGGTTATAGCCCATGGCGTTGGACAGGGTGCGACTCACTGACCCTCAGTGTTGGGTCAAGGGGTTTTCTGAGTCTCTGGCATTTGAGGATGGGGGAGGAAAGGGAGGGGTTATCCTGGGAGGCTGCCAGGGGGCTCGGACAGGGGCTGAGCTGCGCAGGGCAATTACCAGGATGACTTTCCTCTGAGGCCGGCCAGCCCTGTTGGCAGGGCAGGGCCCGCCCTGTGCATCTTTCTGAGCTGCTGGGGAGCTCCGCCTACAGACAGGCAGAGGAGGGGTGTGGGCATCAGTTGGTAGCCGGGTGCAGGGGCTGTCAGGAAGGGGCCCTCCGTGGAAGGGGAGCCGGGGGCCACCTGCCCGTATCCTGTGTCGCACTTGTCCCTGATGCCTGCATAGAGTGGACTGGACTGTGTGTTGAACCTACTCCCTCCCCAGCCCCCCCTGGATTGAGAGCTGGGGTTCTGGAAAGGCAGAGAGCCATGGGAACAAAGGTGGGAGACAAATAGCAGACAGAGGCGAACGTTGGAAAGCTGGTGACTGAGTGGAACACAGGCTTGAGGACACTGAAACCTGAGCGAGCTGGGAAATTTCTCCTGAGGAACCTCAGAACGGCTCTGGAGCCTCCGAAGGAGCCAGCTGGAGGTCTGGAGGTGCGCAGAAGCAGCTGGACACCCCATTCCCTGCCGCCTGCCTGGAATCTGAGGATTACTGTGTGGAGACCCTGAGGCCCGGGACTGCACCAGGGCTACCGTCATGCAGATGGAGCCTTGAAGACCCCCCACAGCCACGGTGGTGAGGCTCCCCAGCCCAGTCTTGGCCCACTAGGCCCTGGCAGCTGAGTCCAGTCTCCAGGCAGAAGAATGGGAGTCTGACCCGCCCAAGAGAAAAGACCTCCAGACACTGGATAGTGGAGGGGCCGATGGACGTTCCCTGTGCTACCTGCTGGGGGGCCAGACGGTCCCCCAGTGGCTTGCCCTGAACGCCCCGGCAGTGCACACGAGACTGTCGGTGAGCTCGTTAGTGCCACCTCTAAGTGTGAGTGCGTGGCCAGGGTCACCAGGTGTTTTGTGAATGTGTGAACAAGAAAGGCAGAGACCAAAACCAAGAGAAAGAGAGGGTGTGGACTCTGGACAACCAAATAAAATGGAGCTGTCGTTAGTGTCCCCAGAGACTTATGGACTGTGGAGAACCCTGGCAGGTAAGAGCCGGCTGGTACAGAAAGGGAACACCCAGAGAATTAAAAAGAACGCCTGGAAGTTAGAGGTGCGATAGCAAGTTGAAAACCTGAAAGAGGGACAGGAGATGAAATTGGTGTATTTCCCAGCAAGTAGGACAGAAAGTCAGGTATGGACACCAGGAGTGCGAGAGTAAAGACACCAGAGCATTAGCGCGGGGGGCTCGGCAGCCACAAGGGAATTCCAGAAAGAGCAGGAAACAGAGAGAAGGAATTTTAAGCAACTTGAACATTTTCCAGAATCACAGGAAGTGAGTTCAGATTGAACAAGCTCACCCCGTGCCCCACACAGTGAATGCTCCCTGTTCCCACAGCAGGGAACACGGGTGTGCTGTTTCAGAGCACTAGAGATAAAGAAAGGATTTCAGACACTTCAGAGAGAGAGGAACAAAACAGAACAAACCAGGAATCCGAACAACATTTCAACCCAGAAACTAAAAAATAATCTTCAAGAGACTGTCAGAGGACTTCTCTGGTGGCACAGTGGTTAAGAATCTGCCTGCCAATGCAAGGGACACAGGTTCAAGCCCTGGTCTGGACAGATCCCACATGCTGTGGATCAACTAGGTCTTTGTGCCGCAGGTACTGAGCCTGTGCTCTAGAGCCCTTGAGCCACAATTACTGAGCCCATGTGCCACAACTACTGAAGCCCACGCACCTAGAGCCCATGCTCCACCGCAGTGAGAAGCCTGCGCACCACAACAAAGAGTAGCCCCCGCTTGCTGCAACTAGAGAAGGCCCAAGTACAGCAATGAAGAGCCAATGCAGCCAATAAATTAATTAATTAAAAGAAAAGAGAGACTTTCAGAAAAGGACTTGCAACTTCCAGAAATGGACTTAATTTCACATCAGCCGAACCATTAATCCTATGTCAGGGTAGAATAAAACTTTCTTTCCACAAGCAAATTCTGAAAAAAATATTAATTCTCATCAGCCCTCTTTCATGACACTTCTGAGGAGACCCAGTGCTGAAGGGAGAGGAATGGGGCGGCGGTGGAGGGGGGGGTCTTTGGCTGTGGGAGGAAGAGCAGCCCTGCAAATGGCTGGGGAGCAGGTCTGATCAGAGCTGGTCACCCCTGGGGGTGCAGGGAGGGGCTGCAGCTGAAGAGCCGTGGCTGAGACTTGCATTGTGGGATCCCTGTCAGGAAGCCGCTCAGAAGATACTGACGGAGGTTCAGGAGATTTCAGAGGCGTTTGATCCAGTCGTATGTCTTGTTTGGGGCCTATCCTTCTACAGATCTCCCTTGACTTACCGTGGGATTACATCCCAACAAACCCATCGTCATCTGAAAATATCGAAAGATGAAGATGCTTTCAAGACACCTAACCTCCTCGGCTGCCTTAAACATGCTCAGAACACACGCATTAGCCTGAAGTTGGGCCAGATCATCTCACACAAAGCCTGTCATATAGTAAAGTGTCTGACATCTTGTGGAGTTGATTGAATGCTGTACTGAAAGTGACCAGTGGTTGTGTGGGTCCAGAATGGTTGTGTGTCGGTTGTGCGCCCTTGTGATCATGGGCCAGCGGGGCTGCCCTGCTGCTCAGCGTCACTGCCGGGAAAAGGCCGAGATGTCAGGTTCCAAGTACGGTTTCTACTGAAGGCGTGTTGCCTTTGCACCATCATAAAGTCAAAAAGTCATAACCCAAACCGTAAGTCGGGGATGCCTGTATTCTTGATTTTCCTGATTAAGAATTCCTGGCTTCAGTTTTTAGGAATGCTACATTCAGCCTAACGCTGTGTGGTCGGCATGTCATGCCTGGGGTGGGTGTCAGCTTGCAGACACGCCTGTCCACGTTGCTACCCCGGCATCTTTCCACCCTTCCTCACCCTGCGTGCATTGCTTACTTTTTAAAGACATTTTTTGGGAAAAGGTATGAGCAGTGGAGAGAAGGTCACCCATAGTCCTGTATCTCACTGTGAAGTGAGTTCTAATAATGCCAGTCACCTTGACCCTGGGCGCGTGCACCACCTTTGTGTTCACCTGGCGGGCGCAGGTCATGGGCCGGGCATCCTCTAGGCCTGTCTTTGTAGCCATCAGCCCCGCTCTTGTCTCCGAAGTTCTGGGATTGCGTTGGAAAAACGCGTGTGCACGCGTGCGCGTGTGTGTGTGTGAGATCAGTGGTATTAAGGTGTAATTTACATCCGACAGCATTCTCGGAGTTGAAGGGCACCATTCTATGAGGACAGATTCTTGTGAGCAGTGATCTTTGCCCACGAGGCGCTGCCTTCCTGTGCCCTCCTGCCACTCCCCTGCTTTCTGGACTACTTCCGTCTCTGGTTTCATGGTCTCCGGGGTCCATGCAGCAGTTCCTTCTCTTGAGTGCAGAGCAGAGTCTGCTGTGTGGCAGAGCCGGTTTGTGGTGGCGGGCGTTGCCACCTGGGCCCCTGCCCCAGGAGTGCCTCCTCCCTGTGGCTCCTGTGGCCTGAGCTCTGCCCTCCCGCCAGCCGGGCCTCCCTGGGAGGAATCTATAGTCTGGGCTGCAGCATCTCTCTGGCTTTCCTGTTGCTTTCCGGCACTCCCACATCAGATACTTTCCCTCTAATTTAAAGAAAACAGATCTCCAGTCGGAGGCGAACGTGCCACAGGGGCTGTTTGCTGGCTGCCCTTTGACCTTGGCGAGCTGGGTGTCCAGAGGGGGAGCCTCCGCCTTCTCCTGCATGACGGGCTGCATCCCCTTGTTCCTCCCGTGTAAAACCCCAGGGACAGGCCCGCCCCAGGCCTGATGGCCACAGCGGGAAGTGGACCATGCAGGTCACCAGCCCGGTAGGGTGGCCGGAGCTCTTTAGTGATTGTTGACCTTCCCGGCCTTCTGAGCGCCGTGAGCCAGGTGCGGCAGGGTCTGCACATGTGCGTCCACGACGGGAGGCTGCTCAGCTGGCTCAGCGCATCTTATGTACACGTGGGGCACGTGGACACCTTCAGGTCTGCAACTCCCACAGAGTCACCGCGAGGTCCCCCTGGACCCGTGACGGGTGGTGTTCCTGGCGGTGCGGAGGGGACAGCTGGGGGCCTGCAGGTGGGGGGCTATGGGCAGGCTGTGGACTGTGGGACCCTGGGCTCCTAGCCTGTCCTCTCTTGGGGTCCTTCCCTCTCTGGAAACTTCTCTACCACCCTTCCACTTGCAGTGGACCTCTTCCATCTCTCTGTGACATTTTTCTCAGGAACGACTGTTTCTTGATTGGATGTGGGTGTTTGGTGGGTGGGGGAGAGATTCCTGGTGTCTGTGCTGGAGCGGCTGCGGGGACAGGCCTGTGCAGGACAGGCACAGGCGGCTCCCCTCTGTGTGCGCTCCGAGCTTCCTTCCTGTGGACTGAGCCTGGGCTAAATCTTGCCTCCGAGGTTTTTATACTATCAGGGTGGGTGGGGCAACTTGGCAGGACCCACGTCACCCTTTTCTTAGGCGGTTGGGCTCCGTGCCTGCTTGGCTTGTGAAGGCAGGGGCGGGGCGGGGTGGGTGTGTGTGCGATAGTGTCCTGTGCCCGGCCATGAGCTGGCCTCTCTGTGGGTGTGGAGTGCACTGGGGAGTGGTGCCCCTGGTGGCCCCGGGCCCTTGCTGGTCACCATCTGGCTCTGCATCTGCGGGGGTCAGAGGTGGCTGCTGTGCGGCCTGGGCGCCCCTGTGGTTGGTGGTGACCACAGCCCCAGCAGACCAACTAGGCTCCACCAGCCACTCCCACTGGGTGGCATTTGGCTTGACTTGAACCTGAAACACAACGCTGGTGGTGTGCGGGGAGTTTCTCTGCCTTGTAACTCTGTGCTGCTATCCTGGCCCTGCGCCCGGGGCGCGGAGGGATACAGCCTGCCTCCCCCCTCCCTTTCCAGGTGCTCTTCCTGCCTGGCCTCTGCCTTGCTTCAGCATCAGCATCTGGGCATTTCCACGCTCACCCTGGCAACCAGGCTTCAGGCAGGCGCTTGACCTCCACCCTCACCCCACATGCCTTCTCTGACTTCCCCGGCCTGGTTGTGCAGGGGCGTTGGACAAGCGTGTGAGGGATGCAGGGTGAGCCCTGGAGGGCGATGGGCCGGAGTCTGGCTCTGGTTTTCCCTCAGCCCTGGCACACCTGGCCACACTCAGCCTTGGAAGGGGTGAGGCTGGCAGGGCTCCGCTTCCCACAGGGCTGCGTGAGGAGGGGTGCTGTGTGAGGGCCTTTCTCCTCTTTGGCATCAGGTGTGTTGGCAGCTTCCTGGGGGTGGCGGTGATTTCCTCTGGCCACTCCCTGTGCCCGCTGCCCTCTACGGAGCGGGATGGGAGGGAGGCGGGGGTGCCAGCCCTTGCAAGTCAGAGCTCACGCATCTGGGTGGGGGAAGGGTGTTAAGACTAGAGGGTCTGGAGCAGGCCGCCTGTGTCAGATCTGGGCTTTGTCTTGGCCGTGCCTCTGTTTCTTCCACTGCAAGAAGGGGGCGTCAGGGTTCAAGTGAGTGAACACTGGAAAGTAATTGGCGCACTTGGGGGTGGGGCGGGGGGCGGCCAGGCTGTGGGCTGGCACACGGGCATCACCCCTGGCCGTGGAGTCCACAGGGATGGGGTTGGGGCACTGAGGCCCAGGAGTTCGTGTTCCGGGAGGTTAGTTCCTGTCTGTCTTCCCCGGTGCACGTGCACGGTGCTCCTGGGCTAGCAAGGTCTCGGGAAGCAGAGGGAGGCTCTTGCCACCTGGCTCTGGATGTAGCAGGTCCACTCGCGAGAGGGGGCAGGGAGGAGATGGCCATGGCCCGCTGTGGGGTGGGCTGCTCTTTCCTCCTCTGTCTCTGGGTGGTGTGGGATGGGGACCTCTGGTCTCAGGAGACCGTTTCTATCCCTGCACCGGAGGCTGTCACTGCAGAAACCCCTCCGCCCCAGACCCACCTTCTGCTCTGCCTCTCCCACTGCTGCCAGGCGTGTCCTGAGTGCTGCCCCCTTGGTTCTAAGCTGGTTTCTTTGAGTGGAACTCTAGTTTTCCCGTCTGAGATCCAGGGTGGCGACCATGGAGTGGCATTGGCGACATGAGCATCCCAGCACTTCTGACCAAAGTCACAGAAGCACCTTCTTCAGTCACTCCTGGGACCTTTCCATTCATGAGAATAGTGACTGTACCCGGACAGTTTCCCACACTCCAGGGCACAGGCCGGCCAGGCTGTTGGGGCATCTGGTTGTGGCCCTGGCGTGGGCAGGTTGAGTGGGGGATGGGCTCAGGAGCCGGCGGAGGGAGGGGGCAGGTACCCTCCTGGCGCTGAGGACAGAGATGGGCAGGCCCATGAGAAGATGGCCTCTGTGTGGCTGTCCCAGTCCCATAAGACCTTCGCCTGCTTCCTTTCATCTTTGAAAACGTGAACAGAGCTATTTGTTACTGTGAAAAAGATGTTATACAAAAAGGAGGAAGTGTAGAAATAAGACATCCCAGGACAGTTGTCCTCTTTTTCTTTCCTGTGTTTTTAAAGGGAATAGTTCATTGCAGCATGTGTAGAGAAAGCACAACTCCGAGTGCACGTGTGTGTGTGTGGGTTTCAGGTTAGCACACCACGCCCCGCCCACGTCACAGAACTGTAAAGGAGGCAGCACACAGAGGCCCTGCAACCCTTCCCTCCTGCCCATCCCCTCCTGGCACCTGTTTGCCCTTGGGCGTTGTGTGAATGGAGCCCCGTGGTGGTGACCCTGTGGGCGGTGGCTTCTCCCACTCTCCGCAGGCCTGCAGGACTTGCTGCGGGTGTGCAGGTAGGAATCCCTGCCTTCTTGTTGTCCGTGGTGTGTGTGCCTCTGGTCAGCTTATGGAGGTGTAATTTACATTCCATTGAATCTAAAGCATAAGCTTTGTTGAATTTTGATAGGTGTGCTTAGGCTATGACCACCCGCAGGGAAGACGGAGAACATTTGCCGTCCCCTTGCTACACCCTCGGGCCTCGGCAGCCTCTGATCTGCCGCCTGCCTTGTGTTCCGGCTGAAAGCCATCTAGAGGGGTCCTCGAGGGCCTGGTGGGGGCAGTCTGCCCCCTCTGAGCCTGCTGCTGTGAGGCTGACCCAGGGGGTTGTGTGTAGCTGCACTTTGTTCCTTCCGCGGCTGAGAAGGGGTCTCCTTCACAGACAAGACGGTTGGCTCAGCTGGCACCCGCAGGGGCAGATCACGAGTGGCGCTGCCGCAAGCACTCCCGGTGTCTTCACGTGCCGGTGCCTTTGTCCTTCCTGCAGAAAGGGGTAGCGTTGCTGGGTCGCTGGGGAAGTGCAGGTGTGGCTCTGGAAGACTTTCACCTGGTCTTCTCCAGCCCCACCAGTGGCTCCGGTTTCTCCACGTTCTGTTCGGCCCTTGTTGGCCTCTGTGGTCTGATTTTGACCGTCCTGGTGGGTGTGGGGTGCAGCTTCTTTGGGTCCAGCACTGCCGGCGCCCTGCCGCCTGGGCCTCTGCGGAGGCTTGAGCCCCCCAGCCTCACCTTCCCACGTCAGAGAGCTTCTCTCTTCTTCTGGAAGTCCACCCGCGGGAGCCGAGGCCTTGAACGGAGTGTGGCGTCCTGCCTGCTGTCTTACCAATGCAGCAGGAGGGTGACTGGCCAGCGGGCTCCGAGGCCCAGCCCGTCTGATGGACCAGCTCTGCTCCTCCCGTCCTTCAGGCCAGGGTCAGTGCGCCCCCGGAGGACGCTGGCCAAGCCCCCACATTCTTTGTGCGCACGGGCACCCTTCTGGGCAGCGGTGCCTGCGCCCAGCCCTAGCCGTTGTCAGCGAAGGTCCAGGGCAGTGGTTCGTCTTCTGAGATGCCCGGCTTCTCAGTGACAACAGGCCATCGAGGACCGGCTCCATCGCTGTGTGCTCCCGGCGGGGTGGGCCTGGCCCCAGAAGTGTGACCCGTAGGCAGCCGCTCCAGGTGCAGGGCTGCAGACCCCCGAGCGTGTGCGGCGTGGGGCGCCCCGCTTGGGGTGGCTCCTGCTCCGGGGCGTGGGCGCCCACACATGGGCAGAGGCCCACCTGTGGTGCCGGCCGGTGAGTGTCACCGGGCTGTCTGGGCACCGTGGCTAAGGTCCCGTCATGGAGGGGTGGGGGCGCCACTCAGCCATTGCCCGGGGTGGGGGCCCATCCACTTTCTGCTGATGGCCACGTGGGTTGTTTCCAGTTTGTGGCCGGGTGGCAGGTCTCTGTACAGAGACGCGCTCCCTCCTCTCTGGGGCGGACTGCCTGGTGGTGTCAGAAAGCGCCGGGTTGCGCTCTGCAGGCTCTGGGCGCGTGTGCTCCCGGCCTGCTGCCCGCACGGCTCTGCTCTGCAGGGTGCCTGCGGACCTCATGCCTGTGTCATGTTCGGTCTCGTCTGTTGAGTCGTAGGAGGTGTTCAGCCTTCCAGACGCGCGTCGGCCGGTGCGTGATCCCGGGCGCCCTGGCCTCACGGCTGCGTCTCCTCTTCCCACAGCCCGGCGGCCCCGTGCCCCAGCTCGGGTGGCTCCTGCCACCGCACCTGCAGTCACCAGGCCGGATGCCTGCACCCTTCAGTCTGCTCTCGACTCCATCCAGGGTACTTTTTGTCTCAGATATTTTAGTTTCTATGTCTACAAGTTTAGTTTGGACCTTCAGAAAATAAATATTTTTAAGAAGTCTCCATATAGCACGTCCAGTGTTGCTCTGACCTCTGGAACAGATGGGATACAGTCCTGGTGACTTCTTAACACTCTTGTCTCTGACTCTGTCATTGAGCCATTCTGGGGTCTTTTTTGATCGATTGATTTGATTCCTGATAGCGGATTGCTTTCCTCCTTTCCTGAGGTTGGTGACTTCTGCTTGGATGCAAGGCCTTCTGAGCTTTGCCTTGTTCGGTGCTGGATATTTCTGTGTGCCTGTGAGTTCCTTGAACTTGGTTTGGAAACGATTGCTTCCTTTCCGCCCTTGGGTTTGCTCTTTGTTGATGGGATTATGGTGATGTTTCATGTCGGGCTGCGGAGTTTTCTCACCACCGACGCACAACCTCTGGAGGTTGCACCTGGGGCCTCTCTGGCTGGAGGGGAAGGAACTCTTTTTGGGCAGTCCCGCAGACTCTCCTGGGTGGCTTGTCCCTCCCGCAGCAGTTCCTTGTACGTGTGCCCTGTCCCGTGCTCAGCCAGGGACCCCCGGGCCCCTCAGCACATCAGCCGAGCTTGCACCGCAGCGCTCTCCGCTTGGTGTCCTGGCCCCCTGGTGCGCTGGCCCCGGCCTCTGGCTGGTTGGACTCCCAGACTCCCCGCTGTGCAGGTCTGTCCAGGCGGGAGCAGCCCCTGAGCGGCCCTGCGCTGGTTCCTGTCTCACAGGGATCGCCCCACACTGTTTCCTGACGTCCAGTGTCTTGAAGGTTGTCACACATTTGTCCAGCGTCTTCTTATTTGAAGCAAGAGGTAAAAACCGGTCCTCGTTACTCCCTCCCAACTGGGAGTTTTGAGGACTTTCTGGTTTAAAAGGTGAACTTGCCAGCAGTCACCACACAGGCGACAACGTGGACAAGCCTTGGGGACATGATGCTCAGAGAAATAAGCCAGACACAGAGGACAAATCCTGTCTGATTCCACCCACAGGGGTCCCTGGAGGCGTGACAGCTATAGGGAAGGGAAGGATCAGAGGTGGCGGGGCCGGGGCTGACGGCGAGCGAGAGTTTACTGGGGACGGAGTGTCTGTTTGGGAAGATGAATAAGTTCTGGAGGTGGATGGTGTGAGTATACTTCATGCCACTCACAACAGTGAGTATACTTCATGCTGCTGAACTGTGCATCTAAAAGTGGTTGAGGTGGTAAATTTTATGCAGTGTATTTTGCTACAATAAAAAAGAAAAGGCATTTAGTAATGTTTGTTTTTCAAGAAGCTGCCTTTATGAAGCCCTCAGTCCCGTCGTCTCGTTTCCCACGCGTGAGCAATGTTGAGATGAGCTGGAAACCCCTCCCCGCTCCCCCTCCTGCTGCCCCGTCTGAGCTGGCGTGATGTCTGACATGCCCGTCACTCAACATGGGTTCTCCAGGACGTACCTGGTGCTCACACTGCCCTCAGCGGGTGTCCTTAGAGCGTCCCTTGTGTCACATCCGCCTGGGGAGCTCTTCCCACTGCAGAGTTTCTGGTTAGCTGGGTGCTGAGCCTGGGGACCAGCATTTCCGACAGGCTCCCAGGTGATGCTGGACCAGGAGCAGATTGGAAAGCAGTGGTGTAGCCGTGTGGCGGCCTTGTGGGTGCGGGAGCATGGGAGCTGCTTGCCCCTCGCCACGTGTCTGCCACCTGCCCATCACGGTCGACACCTGCGCAGGACATGCCTTTGTGTGGGGCCCCTGAGATGCCAGGAGCACCCCTCACGGGGAAAACCTCAAACCATTCTTACACCTGTTCTTTCAGAACATAGAGGAGGAAACACTACCTCCCTAATTCGGGGAGGCCAGAGCAGTACAAGAACCTAACAAGAGGACAGTTACAGAGCACTGTCCTCCACAAACTCAGAAGTAAAACTCCCTAAGAAAGTGTTAGCAAAACGAGTCCAGTAATGTATAAAAAGAGTAGCAGGTCATAACCCAGAGAGGTTTTTTACCCCAGGAGTCTAAGCTCAGCTAACATTTGAAAATCAGTCCATGTCATTCACCACATGAAGAGAATAAAGTAGAAAAAAATAAGCTCAATTAGATGTAGAAACAGTGCATGGCAAAATATTCATGTAAGCAGTCAGCAAAGCAGGAATAGAAGGCAATGTGCTTAATTGAGAAAGGGCACCCGGAAAGAACCTAGAGCTCGTGTCAAGTGTTCAGTTGGAGGACTGGACTAACCATCTTTCCCTGCGATGCGGAGCCAGGCAGGGAAGCCCTCTCTCACTGCTTCTGTGCAGCACTGTTCTGAAGCTGTGTCTTAGCTGTTCCCCGAGGATGGGGGAGAAGGAGAGAGAGAAGAAGAAAAAAAGAAAAGAAATAAAAGGTATAAATATTAGGAAGGAGAAGGTAGTCTTGTTTGGGGAATAACAGGGTTGTATATATTTATAAAATTATAGGAAACTGCCAAAAGCCTGCTAGAGCTAAAACGGTGAATTTAGCAGCATCACAGGGCACAGGCTACAAGCCCCTTGGGCTCACAGCCCCAGTAGCTGTTCTCCTCCAGCCCCTGTGCGCCCTCAGCCCAGCCCAGTGGTTGGCCAGGGGCTTCGTGGCCCTCTGTCCGCATTTCTAGGGTCCCTTCTCTGGGAAGCCCCATCCCTCTGCTTCCCTGCCCCGCACACGGCAGCAGCCCCAGCTTCTGTTCTCGTGTCCGCAGCAGCAGAGACCTTGGGGTTTGCTCAGGCTTTGCCCTCCTGTACCACAGCCCCCAGGGGGCACTCGCTGCCCACCCCGTGTATTCTGTGCCATTGGGGGCACCCTCCTGCGCATCATCCAACGTCTGAAACCACTTGCTTTGTACGTTCTACCCAGTTTGAGGTTGTCGATGGTGGAGGTCAAGTCTAGCATCAGCTGCTCCACCAGGGAAGTGGGAAGCTCTTCATTTCTTTTTCATTAAAAAAATCGCCCTTCCCATTTTCTGTTTCCCACGGCCCTGCCTGGTGTTTCTTCTAGTCTCGACTTCATTTCAGGAACTCTCATTTCTGGTTCTTATTTTGAGTTTTGCCTCTCTTTTGAAGTCTTTCTTTAAGTAACTTTATTTCTGAGGTTTTCAAGTTCTGATTTATTGAGGTACAGTTTTCATCTCTTTTTGTGTGTGTCTTTTTGGAGTGTTGTGTTTTGATTACTGCTTTTCCTCATTCTTTTCTGTTTTCATTAGACTCACCCTTGAAGCTTTTCCCACTTGCTTTTAAGTGAACCAAATTTTCCTGCACCTTCAACCAGGGTTCTGGGCCCAATGGCTTTGCTGCCTTCACAACACGGGAGCCTCCTCTTCTGTGGTTTCCCAAAGCTGCTTGGAAGCTCCAGGTGTATCACCATTAGTGGGAGGGTTACAGACAAGCTGGGGAGGAGGTCAGAGTGATCCCCAGGGGATGCATCAGAGATGGAGGCATCAGCATGAGCTCATGTCAAGCTTGACATGTACACCTGGGGGGTGGGGTGTAAACATATAGATGGGCATACACACCCACCTTCTTGCTCCGTCAGCTGAGAGGGTCTAGGAAAGCGACATCCCAGCAGCAGTGGGATGACCAGGTCAGGTCTCGGTCTCTAATTTTCTCTGATAGAGGGACCCAGGGCTCCTTGAAGCAGTGGCTGGTTCTGGGAGCAGGGCAGGGACTGTAACAAGTGAGCCTAGAGGCACCTTCTGCTCAGCTCTTCCCACCGCCCGGCAGCTGCATCCTCCTGACCCACGGCCTCCAGTCTCACTCGCTCACTGGCGAGCGCGTTGCATGGGCTCCTGCCCGGGTCCTCCTGTGCGGCCGGAGCTCTTTGGGCACCCCCAGCTGTGTCCGGGCAGTCGGCCTGCCCCACTGTGTTGGGTGGGCCTCTCGGTGACTGTGGAGTTGCCACTGCACAGAGCCTGCTTGAGCCTGTACGGATGGTTGGCAGGGCCCTTTGTGGGACGCAGCCTGGGGGCTGGAGGGCCAGACTGAGGCCGGGGGTGCGGGGGCCTGACCGGCCCAGGGCTGTGCTCCCATTGGAAGGGGCTCTCGACGAGCACTGGACGTGCTGTGCCACGTCAGCAGCAAGCCGTCCCCGTAGGCGGGTGGAGACCAGGGCTGAGCAGAATGTCGTCCTCTTGCAGACGTCTGCTTCTTCAGTTTCCGGTGCTCTCCTGCATGTGGCCCAGCTGTAGAGAAGGCCTCGGCCATGCAGCTTCTTCTCCCCACCTCAGAGGCCTCTAGCCATGACCGTAGGGTCTGCCACCAGCTGCCTCGTGCCAGCTCAGCTCCTCTCCGGGCACCCCGGCCTTGTCTTCCCAGGACTGCTGGATAGAGACGCTGCCTGTCCAAGTCCACGCTCTGCAGGTGCACGGCCGGCCTCTCCCCGCGGCCCTGCCTGCTCAGAGCTTCCCCGGCCACATCGGAAGGGCCTCCTGTGCCACCCTGGGGCCTCTCTGCGGGCTGTGCCCGTCTCGTGACAGTGGCCTCGCCCCATGCAGCGCCCGCGCGGCGCCACTTTGAAAAGGCGATTGAGACACTCCCTCGTGTAACCAGACTTGGCCGGCCTCCGCCTGTAAAAGGAGCAGCTGTTTGTCCCGGCCAGGCCAGAGCCCTCTTCCTCCCCCGCGGTCCTCATTGGCTGGTGTGGCTGGCTGCAAGTCAGAGCCGCTGGGGGGTGGGGTGGGGTGGGGTGGGGGGGCGGGGAGGCAGGAGCGGCGCCCGGTGGTGGTGGCGGGGCTCCCGCTCTCCCAGAGACTCCGCACAGCGAATCATGCTGGGAGAGCACAGCAATCTCCCCGCAGACCGCGCTCTGCTCAGCCAGCCCCCTAAGAGTGGACTCAGCTGCAAGATGGTGCTTCAGGCAGTCAGCAAAGTGCTCAGGTGAGCGCAGCGGGGGCGTGGGGTGACCCACTGTCCCTGTCCCAGCGCTCAGGCTGGGGAGGGGGGGTGTACTTGTCCTCCAGGGTCAAGTCGCAGTGGCGTGCAGTCCCTGCCAGTGGCCCCTGGGGCTGATGGGCCCGGGGCAGACACGGCCGCCCCACGGACTGCCCAGGAACCCGCTGGACGGGGTTAGAACTTTTTTTGGAGTGAGGTTCTCCTAGACTCCTGTGCTTCTTGCTGTTTGTGGGAAGGACGGAGGCCCAAAAGTGGGGTGTTCGGCCTAGAGGGTCTGGGTAAGAACAGGGGGTCCCCGTGACCAGTGTCCATCTTTGTGGTGAACCATGTCTCAGCCCACAGCAGACCTGCCTCGTGTCCTCCTGAGCCTGCTGGACAGAGCCTTTGCCACCCCCAGTCTCTGGCCTCTGGTCCCCAGGCAGGATGAACAGAGACTGTCCACGAGTGGCCTTGTCTAGGGAGCTGCCCTGGGCCATGTCTGCTGTAGGGCATTACAGGAGAGCAGGTTCTGGCTTCTTTTCTCCCCTTTGCGCCTACCTGCTGTAGCAGAGCCTCCAGTGCCCCACGCAAGGGGGGGTGGAGGAACTCCAGTGCCTCTTCTCTCTCAGGAATGAGGGGTGAGGGTCAAGTGTGACTGGTGGTGGCCCTGGCGGAGGGACCAGCATTGGCCTCTACGACCTGTGTCTCCAGGTTCCTATGGTTTCCACTCTCCCCTTGCACAGAGGCTGCCCGCTCCCACCCAGGGAGAACTCACAGGGAGTGCACCCTGCTATGTAAAGGTGTGGGGCAGGCTGGCCGTGCCCCTCCAGGCTGTTGGATCAGGAAGCTGACGTCCCCACAGCGTGTGGGGACTGGTGCGTGCCTGTGTGCACACGGCGTGGTGGGAGGGGCCCAGATGCCGAAATGGGCTCCACGGAGGACAGAAAGGCAGGGCCAGCCCTCTGAGCTGTCTGGGAGAAGGAGGCCAAGGCCACCCCCTGTGGGATCCAGGAAGACTTCCCGGCGAAGGTGGCGGTTCAGCCAGATGTTAGAAAAAGAGCAGCTTATCTCACAGGTAGAGAGGTCTGAGTAGGATGTGCACTCTGAGCAGAGTGGCCACCTCGTGGCGGCGGTTCTGGGTGGAGCAGTGCCCCAAGCACCGGATGTGTGGGGACGGCGGGTCTGGGGTGTCTGCAGCGCTCACTCTGTCTGCCCCGGTGGCTTCCCTCTCAGTGGGTCTCTTATTTTGTAGGGGATGCAGGGCTTGTGAAAGCCTGCTTTGTTTGGGGTGGTGACTGCCAGGCCCTTAAACCAAGAAGAGAAACGACCTGCGTGTTTCTCTCCACAGCATCTGGCTAGTGCAGCCCCGGGGGGAGGGGTTTGATGCGGGTCCTGTGGGGGTCTTCCCAGCCCTCGGCCTCCAAGTCTCTCCTCTGGGAAGGGGCTGGTCGCCAGGGCCAGTCAGGACTTAGGAGAACGTGGTCTAAGTGGGAAGTCGGGGGGCGGGGGGTGTCTCTAAGTGTCAGAGCGCAGTTTTCCCAGGCCTACTGCATCAGAACTTGGGGTCTTGGTTGGGTGGGCGTCCCTCTCCGGGGGCTCCTCCTTTCTCAGACCACCTGCCGCACAGCCCAGCGTTCTGAGGGGCCTTCCTGTGGGGCCTTCCCGGTGTCTGTGCTTTACTTTGACTCCATGTTCACGCCATCTCCAGGAGCCTCGTAACCCAGATCCCTCCCCTGCCCCAGACCTTTGACCCCCTCCTTCCCCAGAGGCTGACTCCAGGCTGCCCCCCCTTCAGGGCCTCCACGCTCCGCAGGTGCCCCCTGCCCAGTCTGCCCTGCCCCCCTCCTGGTGAGAACCTCGGCTGCTCTGGCATCTGTGCCAGCATCTGGGGAGCATTGTGGGCTGGGCGCTGGCTGGGGGGCCGGGGGAGGACTGCAGGCCTGGCGGGCTCTGAGTAGAGGGGGAGCCGGCCCCGCCTGCCTGTCTCGTGCCCTGATCCAGGCTACCTCAGCCCGCTCTGTGCCCAAAGACTCCTTGCCCCTCGCCCACCACTCATGATGCCGGGAGGATTCTTTCTCTGTAAAACCCAGAAGCCGCTTGCTACTGCTGGGAGGGCCGCGCTGCGCCCGCCGAGGCGTCCTTGTGGTGGCCCCGGGGTGGCCGTGCCTGGGGCTGGGGGCCGGGCCAGCCAGTTGCCTTCGGATGGAGACGGTGAACAGAGTGCGAGCATCAGTGTCTGGCCCTGGGGGGTTCCCTTGGCCTCCACCAACCCCCGGCTCCTGGGGCTGTGTGCAGGCTGGGAGCCCCCGCCGCCTCCCGGGCCCGTCAGGTGGGCATCACTCCTGCACGCTTCAGCCATCTCACCTGGCCGTGTGTCTGTGCCCAAGTCACACCAAACAACTGCGGGACCTTCCCGGGGGCTGGGTGGAGTGACCTTGGATGGGGTCATGTAGACAGGAATGCGTCAGGCCAGGCATGTTGGCAGAGGGACCCAGCTGGGTCAACACCTGGGGTGTGGGGACCTCCGCTCCCCCGCAGTAAAGGCCTCAGGAGCAGCGGGGCTGAGAAGTGAAGCTGGGTGGGTGTCCACTGAGGAGACCGTTGGAAGGTGTTTCCTGCGGACCCTGGGCCCCTCCCGAACGTTTGGCGTCAGCTGGGTGGGACTCGGCCTCAGAGCCCACAGTGAGAGGGGGTTCTCTGAGTATGCCCTGGACCACATTCTTCCTCCTAGGAGGGCACGGCAGGCCCTGGGTGGGCTGAGGCCTGGCGTCCACCCTCCTGCCTGCGGCCCAGGCTTCGCACGGTCGTCCCTCTGCACAGGGCCACGCCCGGCCTTCCCTTTCGCGGCTTTTTGGGGCCCCAGCTGGAGAGGGGGCACCTGGGCCTGGGCTGGACAGGGCCCATTTAGGAGTTCGGTGCCTGTGGTGCAGAGTCCTGTCCTCTCCGCTGGTGTGGCCATGGGGACAGAGAATGGGCGCCACCGCTGTCATGCAGCAGCCTGTCCCACTTCCAAGGTCACCGTGTGTCGTCTGAAACCCTGTGCTTGAAGGGGCCGGGCATCTTGGCTAGGAGCCTTCTCTCCCTAGAAAGGACAGGACTTGGGGCGGAGGCACCTGGGTGTGGCAGGCCCTTTCATGTCCCCATGTCCCCAGGCAGGCTCACCCCTCAGTCCTGCCACCTTCTGGTCAGTAGCTGTTGTCTTGCGGTGGAGGGTGTGAAGGGAGACTCGGGGACGATGCAGAGAGGTCCAGGCTGGCAGGCCTGGCGGGAGAGCTGTCCCCAACTGTGCTGGGTCTGGGGGCCCCAGGCCAGTGCTGGGTGATGAGGCATGGCCTGGGTTGCCCAGGGTGCTCCTGTCTGCTGGCTGTGGGAGGGCAGGCACGGAGGGAGGAGTGAGAGGGACGAGGAGGCAGAGGCCTCTGACCACATAGACCACGGCCCAGACCCCCTGAGAGCCATGTCACGGAGCAGAAACCCGGATCCTCCTGGGGCTGTCTCCCCCGACCCTCTGAGAACCAGAGGTGGAGGACGCCCTCAGCCAGAGGGGTTCTCGGTCTCCTTGGAAGTGATGTGTGGGCGTGAGGACACCACACCCTCAGCACAGCGACGCCCCTCATGACGGTGGCTTCCTGCTGCCCCTCTGCCTGTGGTTGCTTGTGTGAACGGCACCCGGCAGCTGCCGCATGTGCCTGGAGTGCAGGGCGAGGAGGTGGGCCTGGCAGCAGCTTCACAGCCCAGGCCCCCGCTCACCCCGCCCCACATGGGTGCTAGTGGCACCTTTCACACCTGGAACTGAGGCTCAGAGGAGGTGACTGGCCCGGCTCAGGTGTGCCCTGCGGTGGGGGACCAGCAGGTGCGCACTTGGAGCATGGGCAAGGGGGTCGGTAAGCCTGGCCGGGCTCACAGCTGGGAACCTGCCCAGCGGATGGACACTCAGGGGTGCTCAGAGCAGAGGTTGGCTTGGGGTTGGAGGTGCATCCTGTGAGCTGGTCCCTTGTGCCCAGGGCTGTGGACACAGGCACTTTGGAGGCAAGTGCAGAAAGGTGGCACGGGGCTCAGCAGCACAGCCTCAGGGTCAGGAGGTGCCCCTCCCACCCATCTCCCGATCTCCGGGGAGCCCTGGGCACCCTCAGCCCCTCTGGGGCCCGATTCCCCTCTATGCACCCTGGGCGTGGCTGCGGGGCCCCCCAAGGCCCGTGCCCTTACTTATCCCCAGTGAACAGCCCCACCCGCCCCTCATGGGGACCCCCGAAGGGTCCCCTGTGTGTGGTTGCGTGCATGTGCGGTGTCCACACCTGTGCTGCAGCCCAGGACCACCCGGGCCTGTCCCCAGGACATTGTGGCCCCTGCCCGGCCCTGGCCGCTGCCGGTGCTGCACCCAGAGGCCAAGCACACATTGCCTTTTAAGGCAAAGATCTGCTGTGAGAAGCTGAAGGGAAAACATCTCCCTGGCATTCAGGGAGCATTTTTCCTTCCTGTTTCTCTTAAATAAACCACCAGCAACTTTTCAAAACAGAAGGAAAAAAAGGGCAAGGTCAGGAGCTGCAGACCTTTCTTCCCATGTGACACCCCCACGCCACCGAACAAGCCTCAGCAGGGCTGGCGGGGGCGGTGCGCAGAGTCCCCGGGATGGAGGGCCCGCGGTGGGTCTTCACCCCGGCGCGGGGGGCAGCGACAGGAGCGCCTCTCCTTCCGCAGGCGCAGGAGACCACGGGGGTGCGAGCTGGTGGGACCCGGCCGCGGGCCCCAGCCCTGTGCCCAGGTCCTCTGCCCACCTGCCCTCCCTGCAAGGCTGGTCCCTCTGGCCTGTGGCTGCCCCTGGTGGGGGCCCTCCCTGGCTGTGTGTGCCTGCCCTCGGTCGCCCTCCGTGCCAGATGGCCCTTCCTCAAGTCTACGACCGAAGGTGGCCCTGTCTGGTCAGTGAGCTTCAGGACAGTTCGAGTTCAGTTTGTTGTCTGGAAGCCGTGATGCCTGCCACTAAAGATTTCAGCCATTCAGGTGAAAGAAACAAGAGACCAATCCGTGTTCTTAGGGATTTTTTCCTTCAGTTTTTCAACCCTGCCCCCCTCCCGCCCCACCTCCACCCCCCAGAACCCAATCCTAACCTTGGAACGTTGTGGGGGCCCTACAGGTGTGGGAGGGAGCAGCCTTGCTCTGGGCACGTCAGACGCTTCACCCAGCTTGGGCTCCGGCCTGTGACAGACATGGTGACGCAGGTTAAACCCAGCCTGGGCTGGCGTCCCAGCCACGGGCTCTGGGCTGCTCTCCAGGGGCATGCCATCTCCTTGGCCTGCCTGAGCCACGTGCTTGCACCAGGGCCCCGACTCCGGCCTTGGGGGCAGCTGGAGGGAGGCCGGTTCTGGGGCTGCTGCCGCCATCCCCGCCCAGGTGGGCATGAGGCCCCCTCGGCTCCGGGTCACAGGGTTAGGTGCTGACGCACCATAGGGCAGCAAAGGCATTTCAGAAGTACATTTTCATTTGTGTAAAGATAGTCCTAACAAGCCCATTCTGTGTCATACAACACCATATTTTTAATGGAAAAGAACTATTTTCCTAACCAAGAAAAATTTCAGTGAAAAGAGGCCATTTCATCAAATCTTTGTAACACCTGCTCGCGCCTACTCCTGTCCCTGCCTGGAACCTGCATCGTGCACGTGGGAGGGAGCGCAGCCAGCGGGCAGGTGCAGGCGGGTGAGCGGCACACTCGTGGTGACAGGAGGCCTAGTGGCTGGCCTGGGTCGTCGGTGTACTGCGGGCGCTCAGCAGGGGCTGCTGGTCATCTGTGCGGAAGGACGCGCGGCGGGACTCTCGCCCAGTGGTGCCCGTCCCTGTGTCCCGCCCAGGGATCCTGCAGGCAGAGCCCCGGCCCAGGTGGGGGCCAAGAGAGCTTCAGGGCCGTGGTGTCACACGTGGGGGGTGAACTGGCTGGTGTGGCCACCACCCCACCCTTCAGTGGGCCTGGAGCTCCCTGCCTGCCCTGGGTTCCAGGTTTGGGCCCCTGGTGGCGAAAAGGGAGGGTGTGGGCGCAGGGTAGCTTCATCCCATGCCTGGGCCCACGGGCACCCCTGGCACTGCTCGTCTCCTGGCCCCGGCTCTGGACCTCCACGCCCGTGTCTGCCGTGACCGCGTGCTCCCTTCTCTCCTCAGGAAGTCTAAAGCCAAGCCCAACGGGAAGAAGCCCACCGCTGAGGAGAAGAAGGTGTACCTGGAGCCAGAGTATGCCAAGTCCAGGATCACCGACTTCGGGTTCAAGGAGCTGGTGGTGCTGCCCCGGGAGATCGACCTCAACGAGTGGCTGGCCAGCAACAGTGCGTGGGGGCAGGGGGTGGGGAGGGCAGCCCCCTCAGTTTCTCCCGGGACTCCCGGAGCTGGTGCTCAGCCCCCCCTCCCACCCAACAAGTTGGCTGAAAGCTGAGGCACGGGGTGGCCAGCCCTACAGGGCGCAGTGCAGGTCCTGGTCGCACCGGGGGATGGGGCACCAGGGCCAGGGAGAGACCATGGGATGGGAGTATGGCTGTGAGGCCAGCAGTGCCATGGTGGTGGGAAGGCCACGGACTGTGAGAGGGGTGGCCTTGCACTCACCCCACCTGCCGGACAGGCTCAGGGCTCACGCACACCCCTCGCAGGGCAGGGCGCCAGCTCTCCTGCCAAGAGCAGTAGGCCTTGTGGCCATGAGCTGTGCTGCCCCCCGGTTGGTGGTCCCCCGATGCCGTGGGATTGTGAGAGCAGCTGTGTGATCACCGGGCTGGGGTGGGCGGTGTGCCGCCCCGCCCCTCGTGGAGGGCCTCTGTCTAGATGGCCTCTGGGGTCCTACCCAACTCAGCGCCACCCGACCCGTGCTACCCGTGCCTGAGGACTAGGGTCAGGGTGGTCTCTGGTCTATGATAAGCGCCAGCTCCCCCAGGGCCTCGTGGGCCCGCAGGGCGCTGGGGACGTAGACGGACTCCATGGTGTGGTCCTCACACCCGGCCTTGCTCTTCCCTCCCAGCCACGACATTCTTCCACCACGTCAATCTCCAGTACAGCACCATCTCAGAGTTCTGCACGGGCGAGGCCTGCCAGACAATGGCCGTGTGCAACACGTGAGTCGCTGCCTGGCGCAGCTCCGCCCCGGCTGCTGCCCTCCCGTCTCCTCAGAACCCACGCTCGCAGCACCCCACCCGAGGTCTCCCAGCAGCACAGGGCCTTCCTCAGCAGGGTCCTCGCCAGGCTGCACCTCCCGTCCCTATGGGCCTGCGGCCTGGCGGGGAGGTGGGAAGCAGAGCCCACCCGAGGTGGGGACCCTGGCAGCGTGGCTCCCTCTGGGGCACGGGTGCCAGCAGCCAGCCAGGGGCTGCCAGGCTGCATTCCTGGGGGCAGGGACATTTCCATGGGACGTGGTTGCTGGGCTTCCTGAGACAGCAGGGTGTGTGTAGCCAGAGGTGCTGCTGTGTGGTGGCCCCGGGTCCCGCCGGGTGGCAGCTGTGACTCAGCGCTCCCTGCTGCATGGAGGAGGCACTGCCGCACCTCCCTGCTGGTCATGGGCCTGGCGCCTCCCACGGGCCTGGTGCGGGCTGCTCTCTTCCGCAGGCACGTGCCGTTCACTTCCCAGAGGAGCTCCGGGCCCCCGCACGGCCTCTGCAGCAGCTCTGAAAAGCCGCGTGGGTGGGAGAGCCACCACCTGGCCCTGGGCTTGCCGCTGGCCCGAGTAGCAGAAGCCGTGGATGGAAGAGGCCGCAAGCAGGAGGCTGCGTCTGCCAGGCTCAGCCTGGGCTGGGTGTGGCTGAGGGTGGGGCATGGAAGCTCCTTTCTGATGTCTCCTCTGCAGGTTCATGGCCTGCAGGTTAGGGGCTGATCCAGGCACGTGTGAGCAGCCAGCCTCTGCTAGTGGACACGTCTTTGCTGCTGTCCTGGTTCACCCTGCCCATGGGCAGTGGGCAGGCCCAGCTCAGACCCAGACGTGCGAGCCCTGCTCTTGCTGAGAGGCCACCCATAGCCTCAGCACAGGCAGAGGGCAGAGTCCCCCTGTCCTTCAGAGGGCGCAAGTGCAGAAGACAGCCACTCTCCACTCCTTGGTCACCCAGCGAGAGCCACTGGTGACGTGCTTAGGTGTCACACGTGTCCTCAGAGAGCCACAGCCAGGCATGGCCCGGGGAGGATGGGGCAGTGCTGGGCGCAGGCTCGAGGTGAGCTTGGGGCCGCAGAACATCTGCATGGAACAGAGTGGCCTCTGTAGAGCAGATGTGGCCACAGCAGCTGGATGTGGGCTAGGCGGGCTGCAGAGCCATGTCCATGGTATTCTTGGAGGACGCTTGCCAGCTGTGTGCCTGGCCAGGCGGCGGCAGAGGTGGCCTGCGGGATGGCGGGCGGGGAAGCTGGGGCCCCTCCGTGGCGCCACTGCCACGTGCCCTTCCAGTACCAGCGTGTTGCAGAAGAGGCTGCTGGAAAGAGCATAGGATTTGTCAGGCAGACACGTGTCTAGGCATTGGCTCTGCCGGGTGGAACCTGGTGGTCGGGGGACTTGAGGAGGCTACTGTCTGTCCTTCTCACCAGGAGCCTCCTGTGTAGGGTGTGTGGGTTTATGTGAATTGACACGTGTATAAATGCCTGCCTAGGAATTGTTTGAGATGAAGGAGTGGAGACTCATGTGAATTAGTTTAATGGAAAAAGCGAGGTGTGTCAGAGGCCCCCAGAGCCACTTGCTGTCCCCTCACCATCCAGTCCACCCAGGCCTGGAGTGGGACTGCAGCCCAGGCCTGAGGGACACACCCAAAGGGTAATGTTGGGGTCCCCAAAAGAAGAGGGAAGAGGGCCATGCTGAACACATATTTGAAGAAGTAATGGCTCAAAACTTACCAAATTTGGCCAAGACACACATCTAGGGATGAAGGAGGCTTAACGGACCCCAGACTCGGTAAACCTGATGCACCCACCACAGACACGTAAATGCCAAGGAGCAGGCACCTTAGCAGCAGAGCTGCAGCACCACACCTGTGGGGACGGGGCGAGGCTGTGGCTCTCCTTACACACCTGGGGCCAGGAGGAGGCCCCGCCACATCCTTAGGCGCTGAATGGAAAGTGCAGCCCCCAGGAGTGCCACATAAAGTCCTTCAGCAATGAAGATGAGACAGAGAATTTCTCAGAGGAAGGGAGGCTAAGAGAGGTAGCTCGCAGCCTCTGGAGCTGTGCAGGGGCTGGGAGGGACGTGGGACAGCAGGGTGCCGGGACAGAGGGCAGCAGGAGAGGTGACAGGGCACTCTGCTCTCGTTCTGGTGGGCGAGCAGAAACCATCACACCACCCGATGGGTCTTCAGCGTGTGTGGGTGCAACGGGTGGTGGCAGCGCGGGGCCGGCCGAGGGCCTGTGTGCTGGCGGGCTCTCTGATTCCAGTTATGCAGGTGAGACTCGGCTCCAGGTACAGCACAGGAAGGTCAGTGTGCGTTTCATAATCCTAAAAAAAGTCGTATAAGTGATGTAATCAAAAGCATAATAGATAAAAGGAAATACTAAAAAATAACGCAAAAGAAGGCAGGATATATAAGGAGTGAAAAGCAAAGGGAACAAATAGTAAATGGTGGTAAACATCAGTTCAGACAGATGAGTAATTACAGTGGGTGTCAGTGGTGTGAACGTGCCAGTGACAAGGCAGAGATGATAAGAATGGGTTCTTTAAAATGAACCAGCTCTGCAGTGTATACAGGCAGCTCACTTTAAATGCAATATGACATTGGTAGGTTAAAAGTGAAAGAATGGGAAGACCTATGCCAACAAAACACAAATCAGAAGAAGAAAAAGTGGCTCTGTTAATGCCAAAGTACACTTCAGAGCGAAAAATAACGGGATAAAGTAGAAGATTGCTTATATACAAAAGAGTCAGTTCAAGAAGTTTGGACTTTGAATGTGTATGTACCAAACAACAGAGCTTTTGCACAAAGCAAACGGACAGAACTGGAAGGAGAAACAGACAAAATCAGGATATGGTTGGAGGTTTCAACATTCCTCTCTTGGTAGATAGAACTAGTAGACAGAAAGTGCACAAGAATTTGAAACTAACACCATCAGCCACCTGAACTGAAGTGACATTTACACAACACTCCACCCTCAGCAGTAAGCACATTCCTTCCAAGTGCACTGGCATTGTTCACCAAACTAGATCATATCCGCTCACAAAACAGACCTTAGCAAACTTTAAAGAAGCAGAGTCATACAGAGTAAGTTTACCCGACCGTAATTACATCAGAAATCAATAACAGGGAAATCTCCATTTAGAAATTAACATACTTTTAAATAACTCAAAGGTCAGAGAGGAAGTCAAGGGAAATTAGAAAATGTTTTAAACCAAACACAAATGAGAGTACACATATCTGAACTGGGGGGTGCAGCTAACACAAGGCTTGAAGGAGAGTTCACAGTGTTAAAGGCTTATTTTAGAGGAAGAAAGATTTCAATTCAATTGAAGCTTCCGTACTAAGAAACTAGAAAAAAGCACCAAAAAACCCAACAGAAACAAAAAACAAAAACTGAAGTGAACAGAAGAAATGATAAAATAAGAACAGAAATCACTGACATTGATTTCACTGAAGCTGATTACTTGAAAGGATCAGTAAAATTGAGAAACCTTTAGCAAAACTAGCAAAGGTAAAAAGAGAAATACAGATTATCAGTATAAGGAGTGAAAGGGGAGATAACTGCACATCCAGCAGATATTAAAAGGTTAATAAGGAAGCATCACAGAAACGTGTACATACATAAATTTGACAGTTTAGATTAAATGGACCAATTCCTTGGAAAACACAAAAAATAATTTACCCAAGATAGGTAATGCAGTAAGGCAAGATAAAAGGAATAAAAGTCATTCAGTTTAGAGAAGAAGAAAATAAAACATCCATCATAGATTGTATACCAACAGTGTACAACTGGAATACAAAATTGATAAAATATCATTTACAGTAGATCCAAAAACAGTGAGATACTTTGGTATAGACGTAAAGAAACGCGCACAGGATCTTTATGCTGGAAGCTACAAAACGCTGATGAATGAAATCAAAGAAAACCCACATCAGTGGAGAGACGCAGTGTTCACGGACGGGAAGACTCAGCCCCTGAAAGTGCAAGTGCATTTAACACAATTTCAGTCAAGATCCCAGCAGGGTTTTTATTGATATAAACAAGCTGATTGTAAAATTCACATGGAATAGCCAAGTCACTGGAATAGCTACGATGATTTTGAAAAAAGAACAGTCAAGTTGGCAGAGTCTCACAGCCCACTTTAAGATTTACTATAAAACTGTGGTAATCAAGACAGCATGGTGCTGGGGAAGGAAGAGCCAGAGCTGGGCAGCCAAGGAGCGTCCAGAAACGGACCCCACAAACACAGCCCCTGATGTTTAACAAAGATGCAAAAGAAATTCAATGGAGAAAGGATAGTCTTTTCAACTAATGCTGTTGGAAAAACCAGTCATCTGCATGTCTCCTTCTGCCAGAATTGAAGTGAATTCTAAATCTAAATGTAAAACATAAAACTTTTAGAGGAAAACACAGGAAGAAACCTTCATGACTTAGCGTTAGGCGAAGAGTTCTTGGTCGTGACACAAGGCACAGTCCATTGAACAAGAATCTGTAAGTTGCACTTCATCAAAATTTAGACCTTTTGCTCTGAGAAAGACACTGTTAAGAGAAAGGAAAGACAAACTACAGACTAATGATGTATCCAAGAAAGGACTAGTGCCCGGAACGGATAAAGAGCCTTTACAACTCATCCATAAGAAAATCTGGTTACAAATGGGCAAAGGACTTGGGCAGATCACAGAAGAGGCCCCTGGGAGAGCAGGCAAGGCCCTGCACAGGGGTGGTGGAGGAGTACGATTCAGCCACGCTGCAGGAGAGCTGGCGACACGCCAGGCGCCGGCCAGGATGGGGGCGCTGGTGGGACGACTGCTGAGAGCGTGTCGGTGGTTTCTCGGGAGACCAGATGTTCACCTACTGTGGACCCAGCTCCCTGGCCTCCCCTCTGGAGGAACAAGAACTAGTGGTCACACAGACACCTGCCCAGGAGGGTTTTAACAGCCTGACCCATGATTGCCCCAAACTGGAGGCCACCCAGGTGTCCTTTGGCAGGTGAATGTCTGGACAGACTAGTGTGTCCACATAGGGGTCCTTCTCGGCAGCGAGAAAGGCGGGATGGATCGCAGAGCCCGGCTCCAGATGTCACGTGGCATTCCTGAGGCCACGGCGCTAGTGTGCCAGGAGCTGCCGGGGTGGGCACTGTGCCCAGTCGTGGGTCCTCCGTTTGGGTTAAAACGTGTGAGACTGCATGCCACAGTCAGCTTTACTGTGTGACAATTCAAAACTGAAAATGAAAAAGAAACGTTGAAAGCAGAGTGTTCCAGCAGTCATGCAGGCGGGGCGGCCACAGTGCCCTCAGGAGCTGGTCTCTGGGCCTGACATCATGGAAACTTCTCCCAGTTCTAGCGGCGGTTTCTTTTGACTCTGGCACCGGTGGCCAGGTGCGTCCAGCACCGAGTGGGGGTGGGAAATCACTGGGGCACGCATCTGTGACCCCTGCCTGGGGCGCCGGGTCCCCCTCCCCCGCGTAGGCCGCGGGACCCTGGGGCTGTTGTGAGGGGAGGGGCGATGCATTTTTCTCCTCACAGAGTTCCTCCACAGGTGGTACCGATGTCCACGCAGGGGAAGGGCGGTCAGCAGGGCTGTCCTTGGCGGGGTGCCTCTGGATCCTTGCTGGCGGCCTGCAGGGAGCTCGGCAGACTCCTGGGGGCTTTGTCTCAAGCAGCTCCGGGGCCTTGCGGGGCACACGGGTGCTGGGCTTTGCATGCAGCCTGGTCTCCCTGAGGGGCCAGCAGTGCCCAGGGCAGCCTGGCAGCGGGCGTGGTAGGGAGGGCTCTGCCGAGGTGGCATTGCAGGTGTAGTCTGCCTTCTGGGTGGGAGGAGTGGGGGCAGAGGGCGTGGCCTGGTACCCAGTGGCAGACAGGGCTGTGTCCCCTTGTCCACTGAGGGTTGGCCTTTTTCCTGGTAGCCTGTCCACTTGTGTGTGGGCTGCTTTCCCTGTCTTGCAGCCTGACTCTAGCCCTGCCAGGGCCACAAATGAGCTGACAGGTGCTGGGAGCAGAGAAGAACCCTGGTTCCTGCTACAGGGAGTGGGCGGGCCGTGTCTCTTCTTTTGGCTGGAGTCAGACTGGCCGCAAGAGATGGGGACCCTGCTGTCCTGGCAGCAGGCCTGGCAAGGTGGTGGCGGTGGGTGAGCCCTCGTGGCTGTCACCCAGGGGTACTTAGCTCAGGAAATCAGGGCAGGGTGCTCAGAGCCAGCCTGGGGTGCTGGCCTGGGCTAAGGTAGGATGGTGAGTTGGGGGAACTGGTCTGAGCCAGTTCTGAGCCAGTAAAGTCAGCTAAATAGGGGCAGGGACGCTGGGCGGAGGTCTGGCTGGGGTAGGGGTGTGGCAGTGTTGGTGTCTAGGCCATGGAAGGAGGTGCTCTGGTCACTCACTCACTCACCCACAGATGCAGCCTGCACACCCCCCCCCCCCAATGGGCTCCAATGCAGCCCTTGGTGAGCCAGCCTGCAGGTGCAGGGGGCCCAGGGGTGGGAGCGGAGAGTGGAATGCTGGTGGCTGCAGGGGGAGCCCACCAGGTGTTTGTGTGTGTCCTGCCGGAGGATAGGTCGCGTTTACGTGAACTAGGAGGCGCGCTCGGTTTCACAGCTGTGCTTACATAGTGAAAAGAAAGCCCAGGCGTCCACATCCCTCAGCGCCTGGGCCCACTCCCACCTGAGGGCTGTCCACGCACCCCTACCCCGCTGTACCAGCACAGGTTGGGGGGCACCCAGGGGCCAGGTTCCTGTGTGCAGAGGCCCCCTCACCCCACCTGGCCCAGGGCAGAGGTTTGGCCGCTACTGAGGGTCCAGGCGGCTGAGACGTCACAGCAGGGCCTCTGGGAAGAGATGGGAAAACTGCTTCCTAACCATTAAGAACACAGTGTGGATGCCTCTTAAAATAACGTAAAACAACACTTGCTCCTTTAAGAGAATGAAGCTCGAGGCCACAGGTAGAGGGGAATGTGCGTTGGTCAAGCCATGCAGAGCCGGCTCTCCTGGCCGCGGTGTCACCCGCCCCCTCTGTCCCCACAGACAGTACTACTGGTACGACGAGCGGGGCAAGAAGGTGAAGTGCACGGCCCCCCAGTACGTCGACTTCGTCATGAGCTCCGTGCAGAAGCTGGTGACTGATGAGGACGTGTTCCCTACAAAATACGGTGCGTGTCCCATCCCCCTCCCCCGCCAGGTGTGGCTGCGGGTGGGGCTGGCTCTGGGACCTGCGGCCTCGACTGCTCCCTTCCCCCGTCCACAACGGCCAGACCCTGGCGGCCCCCCCACCCCACCGTGGAGGGTGGGGGAAGGCTTCCCGCTGCGGAGCAGCCGCCACGCTGTGTGTGCAGCCCTGAGCGGGCCCTGCGGGGTCCCCGGCTCATCCTGAGCTGCCCAAGGCAGCGCCCGTGCCGGCGGCGGGGTGGCGGGGCGCCAGGACAGCCCCGCGAGCCCTGGGCGGGGGTGACACGGCCCCTCCCGCAGGCCGCGAGTTCCCCAGCTCCTTCGAGTCGCTGGTGAAGAAGATCTGCAGGTACCTGTTCCACGTGCTGGCGCACATCTACTCGGCGCACTTCAAGGAGACGCTGGCGCTCGAGCTGCACGGACACTTGAACACGCTCTACGTGCACTTCATCCTCTTCGCCCGCGAGTTCAACCTGCTCGACCCCAAAGAGACGGCGGTCATGGACGACCTGACGGAGGTGCTGTGCGGCGGCGGGGGCCGCGCGGGTGGGGACGGGGCGGGCGGGGCGGCGGGCGCACAGAACCACGTGAAGGAGAGGTGAGCCCGGCGGCCGCGAGCGGGGAGGCGGCGCCCGGGCGGGGCGCGGAGCGAGGGCGCGGACTCTGCGCGGCACCGGCACCGGCACCGCTCCGCCGGCCGCCCAGCGGACTCTTCGGCCCCTCCCGCGCGGCTCCGCCTCTCGAGCCCCTGCGGCCGCCCCGTCCGGGCCCGGCCTCCGGGAGACGCGCGGCGGGCAGGCCCCTTCCCCGTCGGGAAGGCGGGGCCGCAGGCTTCACTTCCACCGCGGTTCGTCTTGGCTCCGGCTGGGGAGCCTTTGAGAGATGCCGCCCCGGCTGTATGCTCCTCTGCCCTGCCTGGTGTGGACCTCGGCTGTTGGTGGCTCAGGCGGGCGGAGAGGGGGAGGGCTCCCTCCGCTGCCCAGGAGGGGCCCCCGGGCTGGCCGGATGCGGGGCCGCGGGGCCGGGCGGGCGACCTGTGCTGAGGGAGGAGGGCCTGGCTTCCCTGTGCGGGTGTAATAAAAAGACTTCTCTCAGGTCCGCGCCTGTGTGTGTCCTCAGCATCGCAGAGCCCTGCGTGGAGGCAGCCTGGCGCTGTGCCTCTGCCTCCCTGGGGTGGCCCCTGCTCTGCAGCCTGGCCCTCTCTGGAGTCCTCTCACTGACCAAGGCTGCGCTGGCCAAAGGCAGTTGCTGTCCTTCCTGTCAAGGCTGATCACAGGCTCCTCTGCTCAGCGTGTCCGCGCATGGTAGGAAGCTGCGGCGAGGCCATGCTGTGTGTCTGAAGTCTCCAGGGCTGCTCAGCCACTCACTCTCTCTGTGTTGCACCCTCCACGCAAGGCCACAGACACCCTAGAGTGTGGGCTGGAGTCAGCTAGGGGAGCTTCCTGGCCAGCCCGTCACAGGGGCTCTGCTGCAGGGGCCACCTCTGGACAGGGCAGCACGGCATGAGGTGTGGGCACAGGGAGAGCTCGGGGGAGGGCCGTGCACCTGCAGCAGGGGCTGGGCAGGGTGGGCATGGTGTGGACAGCCCTGCAGCTTGTCCACCCCCTGTGGGCAGAGGTGAGGGCCTCCTGCAGGGCCCTGTCCCCCACCCTGTCTGACATTGTTCCTGGTGATGCAGGGACAGCCTTCTCTGCTGGTAGATTCCTGTCATGGTAACCCACCCTCCACCCCCATGCCACCAGCCCTTAAATGGTGGTGACAGGATCCTGCCTCCTGGTCTCTGTCTCTCGGCTCCCTGGGGCTCCTGTGTCCTCGCGGCCAGCTGCGCCCTGCTGGCTCCTGGACTTCCTGCCCTCCTGGCATGCACCCCTGGCCCACAAGCTCAGCTGCACCCAACAGACCCTCTTTCTGCTGTCCCTGCCCATCAGCCAGCCCCCAGGGACAGGCAGGTGTCTCCACCTCCCAGAAGGGTGGGCTTCCGGGTGACCACCGCACTGTGTCCCCACACCCTGTTGCCAAAAGCCCTGCACCTCTGGGGAGGCCACAGCCCCTCCAGCCACCCACCCCGTGCGTCGTGCCCTCCTTCCCTCTTCCTTCGGGCCTCGCTGTGAACCCTTGGCCCACAGGCCACATGGGCCGCTCCCATACAGCAGGATTTGTAAGCGGTCCACTCAGATGTGTAGCTGAGGAGACCTCCAACCAATGCGATACAGGTGCAGCCTGCTTTCTTCTTGCTGCATATAGTGAATACGAGAGGCAAGAGGGAGGCTGAGGGAAGAACTGTGGACAGAGGGGACAGAACACTCGACGACTTGAGAAATTCTCAGCCAGGCTAAACTGCAGAAGACAGTAAACTTAGGAGATTCGTTGTCGGGAGAATGGGCCCTGGAGAAAAGGTCAAGGGTAGCTGGTCAGCCTGTTGTTAATACCTCAGAAAGATGAACAGGGTCAGAGTGTTCAGTCAGACAGAGGGTTCTTTGAGGAGACAGTCATCTCAGAAAAAGCAGAAACAGAGGAAGGCTTTTCATGGAAGGATCTGGAGGAGCCTCTTGCCTTGTGGAGTGAATCCCCAGGACATACGCAAGAGACCCACGTGCTTCTTGAGAATTTTATTCCGTCAAAAACCCTGCAAGCTTGTACCAAAAGGGACAGAGGACCCGGGGAAAGGCTGTTGGACTCAGAATTCTCTGGGCAGGAAACAGACTGATGGGCCCTCAGCTGAGGACACTTGCAACCTTAGAAAAGAAAGGATGAAGGTGGAGCAGTGAGTGCTGAGGGCAGAGGCTTTGAGGCGCAGAGAACCATTCCCAGGCTTCGATGGGCAGGCACCTGGTGCGGTTTGCCCAGCTTGATTCTGAAATTGCCCCCCTCCTTCCATTTTCTCCCATTTCGGATCGAGATACCTGTCCTGGTGTCTCACGCCTGTTCTACTGTCGTATTTTGGGAGTAGGTAACTTCTCTAGGGTCACAGGTCCATTTTGTGCTAGGATGGGTCACACGTGGAGTCTCACTTTTACCTGACTCAGATGGTTTAGGTGAGATTTGGTATTTGACTTGACCCTGTAATGGATGGAGACTTTTGGAGACCTCAGGAATGGGGTGTGTTTTACATGTGAGGTGGGCGTGAAACTTGCTAGAGGGCAGTCTGCGGTAGGCGGAATGATGTTCTCATCCTCCTCCCCCCCCAAAAAAAGAGTCCACACCCCAATGCCTGGCACCTATCAACGTGTTCACATACATCACAAAGGGAAGGGACGCTGCAGGTGGAATGAAGTTGCCCAGAAGCTGAACCGGAGACAGAGACGTTACCTGGGCCCAGTATAATCACAGGCTTGCTCACAGCCGGAGGAGGACGGCGGAAGAGGCAGAGCCAGAGACATGGTGGCATGCGGGGGCTCAGTCTGACGTCCCGGCTTGAAGACTTTAGAGGAAGGGGCCATGAGCCAAGGGTGCAGCGGCCTCAAGAAGCTGGAAAGGGAAGGAAATGGGTTTCCCCCAGGGCCTCCAGAAGGAGCGCAGCCCTGCCAGCACCTAGGTTATAGCCAGGGAGATCCAGTTCCCGACCTCCAGAATTTAGCATGGCACATTGGGGTGGGTTTGGTAAGTTGCTCCGCGAGCAATAGGAAACCCATGCATCTGTACGATGGGCCATGGGACTCTCCCAGGGTCCTTCAAGGGCCCCAGGCTATACGTGAAGGCCTTCGCGTGGGCCTGACGCCGAGGTGAGTGAGACAGCAGCAGCGCTCGGGCTCCCGGCCCACAGCACAGACCCCGCCCTCCCACCTGAGCCCCAGGCCCTGAGCCCCAGGCCCCCGCGCTCGGCCTCCCTGCCTCGTATGCATCCGTCTCCGCTGCCTTCGTCCTAGGCAGACGTCCCCACCTTGAAGTCACACAGGTTCTCTCTTTCCTCGGCTTCCTGCCAGCCTCCTCCCCTTGCTGAATTACATGAAGAGACTTGGGCTGGTGGGGGGCAGTGGGGTGGGCACTGCAGCCCAGGGAGAGGGGGGCAGGATGAGAAGCAGGCTGCCTCCAGCGCTGAGCTCCCAGTTGCCACGGCACCTCCCTGAAGCTGGCCTGTGGGACCCCGAGGCCTCCTAACACCAGGAATTGCTCCCTCCACAGCTTAGGGGCCTCCCCTGTCAGCTGAAAGCATGGACGGAGTCTAGGGCAGGCTCCTGGCAGAGCAGTGTGAGGGCCGGGCTGCTGCTTACACATCCCCCCCCCCCCACCGCCCCCGCCGTGTGTGTGTCCCCACCCAGTCTGGCCCCACCCCCCAACAGCAGTCAGAGCCCCGTGGGGACACGGGTCAGACTACGTCCCTCCATTCCCCATCCACGATTACCACGGGGGCTTGTTCACCAGTGACCCAGCTCCCAGGCCAGCCGGGTGGCTCCTGAGGAGGGGGCCTGAGCAGTCATCCTCTCACCAGGGGCTGGACCCACCACCATTTCCTTTTTCTTTTTCACAAGAACCCATTTAAATCTCTACTTCACGGAAATGGTGTGGGGACCATCTGGCTTAATGCTCAGTGTGAAGTGCTCAGAAGCAATCTGCCAAGTCGTTAAGTCCTTATGTATTGGTTTTTATTTTGTATCAGTAAATATGAACACTAACAGTTTTTGGCTTAGCTTGCTTTGGTTTCTGTTGCTTATAACCAAGAGAGAGCTTGGTGTCAGAAGTGGGAGTGCAGGAGACTGGCCGCTTCCCACTAAAGGAGTGTGGTGGTGGGCAGGTGGAGATCTGGCGGTCTGCTGGAGAGACTGCGGTATTTGCTCCTGGGGACTCCAGTCGTGTGCCCATTCAGGCTGACACGTCAGATGCAAACATCAAGAGGGCCAAGTGGGAGAAGATGAGGAAGAGTCTGTGTGTGTCAGCTGCTCTTCCAGTAAAGCACATGCAAAGCCACAGGTCAACAAAGCATCTCTGGTGGCTGGCCAAGAGCCCGACACCCTGTGCCCTGCGGAGGTGTAGCAACCAGTTCCCCCTCCAACCTATTTTATAAGCTGAATGTAATGGGACACCATGCAGTCCAGAGACTGCGGCAGAACTTGGTCCCAGAGTACCTTCTGGGACCTCCCTCACAGGCAAGGTGCTCTTTCCAGGGGTGGCAGAGAAGGAAGAGCCCAGCTCCACATCAGCAGACCCTCATTTGTGTCCTGGGCCTCACACTGTTCCAGCAGAGGCCCGAGCTCACAGCTGAGCCCAGGAAGCGTGGCGCTCTCCAGCGAGAGGGTGAAGGGGTTAAGGGCATGAACCCTAGGGCTGATTCTGCGTCCCCCCCCCCCCCCCCCCCCGGCAAGGGACACATGGCAAGATTGGCAACAGTTTGTCATGCAGGGCTGGGAGGCCACTACCTGCATCTAGTGGGTAGAGGCTGCTGACATCCTTCCACGGGTGGGATGGTCGCCGCCACAGAGAACCACCCAGCCCCAAGGTCAGTGGTGCTGCGGTGGTGTAGACGGCTGGGTGCAGAGTGGCCCGGCCACACCTGATCTCCTCCGCATGTAGGGGAGGAGGTGCATGCGTGAGAGGCCAGGGGAGGCCTCCGAGGGCGTCGTGGTCTCTGCTGGGACCCCCATCAGGCTGCTCCTCGTCCCTCCTCAAGGCCGTGTGGTAACTGCCGGGTGCTGCCCTTGAGACATGGAGTGGGCTGGCCCGTGGCTCTTGGGGGGCCGGACCTGTCCATGCGCTGCAGCAGCGGGTGGGGGGCTGCCTGGCGCGCGGTTGTGGTACCTGCATCCCTGGCTGGCGGGTGTGGTGGGCACGGCTGGGACCGCAACCCTGGCAGCCCCCTGTCTCCAGGGGCTGCCCGCCAGCCTCGGTCCGTCGCTTCCAGGGCTGGGCCACGCGCCCTATCTGCCTCTTCCCACGGAAGCAGCAAGAAGAAGGTTCATCCTCCAGGAAGAAGCCCAGTGCTGGTCTTGGGGTAGCAACAGAGCTATGAGGGCTGGGCAGGGGCCTATGCTCGCCAGGCGCCCCGTCCCCAGCAGAGCACCGCCTCACCTCTGGAGGTGCTTGCCTGCACTCTCCACCCCCCACCTGGCCCAGCCCGTGTGATGCCCCCTCAGGCCCCCAAGCACAGGGCCTATCCTCTTCGGCTGGGGCAGAAGTAGCACCATCCACACCTGGCAGGGTCGGTCCAGGTGGTCCCACATCCCCACCCACCCGCACGGAGACTGGCGTGGGTGTCTTTACTGAAGGAATTTATTGTTTGGAACTAAAGTTGCTCACAGTTATTTGACAGGGGATACACGGGGTGGGGCTCGTCCGTTTCCGTGACATCAGTGTGTGTCCCGAGTACAAAAGAGGAAGGCTAACGAGAGGTATTGCTTTCCGGTCCTCTGTCTCTGGAGAAGCCACCACCCCCCCCCCCCCAACCCCCCCGCCCCAGCTTGTACTGCGTGGCTTTTGCTGTTATAGGTGTTCCATTTTTCTGTTATGTATTGAAATCCCAGCCTGTGGCGGGGGGTGGGGGGGGGTCAATGGAACAGAAGCGTTAAAATCTATCCACAACGGGAGAGGCGGCAGGCCGGATGCTAAGTGGACTTGTCACAGCGAGGGCATGCAATCACACCTGCCTCCCGCCCCGCCCGCGGCCCCGCCGGGACGGAGAGCACACCGCAGAGGATGCCGCTGCCTTTCTCTTTGTCCTTTCATGTTTTTGTGTTTTTTTTTTTAATTTTTTGTCATTTTAGTAAAAAACTCCTGCAGTGGCCCTGCCATCTTGTGTGTTGTGTGTAGGGGGCCAGCTTGGGCCTTCCTCCTGCCCCACACTCGGACACAAAACTAAGATGGTCCCGAGCCTGGGCCTGGCGGGGGGGCCCTGGTGGTGCCCGGCCCCCACAGGACTGGAGTTGCGTCTCCACGGTAACGGGACAGAACCTGGGACAGAGTGAACCGCGCCGTTCTCTAAATATATTTATATGTGTGTATAGAAAGAACTGAACTCAGCCTAGCCCTGCCCCGTGGCCCCCAACACCCTTCTCCAAAAACAACCAAGGAAAAAAGTTTATAAAAATATCTTGCAGGAATTCTTTAAAGTTTACAGTAGCTTGCCAGCGCTGCTTCGGCCGGCTGCCCCCGCCGCCCCAGCACCCCGATGACTCTGTCCACGGGCACCTCAGCCCAGACCCCCACCCTGCGCAAGACACACACACAGACGGCAGGACGGCGCTGCTGCTGCCCCTTCCCTGAACAGAGACGTAGAGAAACTCAATCAGTTAAAACAGCAAATAAATAATACTGATCTCGGCCAGCCCTGGGGCAGGTGCTGCGGGGCCCCCGGGGTCCCTCTCCACCTGCAGCCCCGGGGAGCTGGGGGTGGGATGCGGCGAGGCAGGTGGGTGGCGCCAAGACGCGCGGACGTGGACGAGGAGGGAGCAGCAGGCAGGGGACGTGCCAAGGAGAGGCTGAGCCTGATGGCAGCTTCGCCCCCTCGGGCCCGCCCCGGAGGCTGGCTGGACCCACCGAGGGTGCTGATCCCCGCGCGTCCAGTCGGGCGGGCCCAAGGCGGCGTCCCCTCGGGGTCGGATCCTCCTCCCCGTGGCCATGCGGAGCTGAAACCGGGCAGAGCGGCCGCGCGGGCGGGCGGCAGCGGCAGGAGAGGAGAGGGCAGGTCCGCGGCAGCTGCCTTCGGTCAGCCGGGGTCCAGTGCAGAGCACGGAGGACAGCCTCGTGGAGGTGACATGTTAACTTTTCGGGATAATTCCTGGTATCAGAGCGGAAACAGTGGCGTTGTCAGAGACAGGCAGAGACAGAGACAGCGAGAGAAAGAGAGAGCGGGCACGGGCGGCCCAGGCACGGCTGGGGCCCTCAGGGCCCCCTTTCCTTTCCTTTCCTCTCCTCCCCGGCTTCATGACAGTCTAGACAGACAGACAGGCGCGGCCCCGGGTCCACACCGGGCGGTCAGTGGACAGGCGGGCGGCGAGGCGGCCCGGGGGCCACGGTCAGGGCCATGCGGGGGAGGGGGCTATGTGTCTAAGGCTGCTCTCGGCGGGCGGCGGGCGGCCCCATCCTGGCCGTGTCCTTGCCCGCTGGGTGCTCGGCGTCCCCTCCAGGGCCGGGGCCAGCGGCCGCGGAGTCCCCGAGTGGGCCGTGGGCACTCCGCTTGGCGGGCGTGCTGGGGGCCTGGGCCGCCTGCCCGTTCTTCTCGTCTGAAAAAAGTTGTTTAATTACGTCAAAGAAGTTACTCAATGGGCTGCCTGGGTGCACAGAACAGAAGACAAAAGAAAAAAAAAAGAGAGAAAAGGGGAGAAAAGAAGGGAGGGAGGGAAAAGAGAGAACAACAGACGAATGAACGAAAGGCCTGCAAGGGGTCCAAGCGGGCGGGGGCCGCGGCAGCAAGCGGGGCAGGCGACCGGCGGGGCTCGAGGCCTCTGGGCTGTGGGGCAGCACCCAGGGTCGGTGGGGACCCTCCTCCCTCTCTAGGCCTCCCTGAAGGCCTGGCCCTCCCTCCCCCTCCACCTCCCTGTCAGCCCCGCGGCCCAGCTCTAGAGACAGAGGCGTAAAGGCCTGGGCCGAGCAGGCCCCTGGGGCTGGCGGCCGGAGAGGCTGGAGCCAGCGTGCCCTCCACACTCCTCCCAGCAGGCCTAGAGCCCGGCGCCTGGCCAGCCCGGGTGGCACAGCGTGGACACAGAGGTCAGCAGCAGACAGACGGATGGATGGGTGGACAGGCATGGAGCTTGGGTGTGGCAGGGCTGGGGCAGGCAGCCACAGTGGGGGCCCTGGTCCCAGAGGGAATGTCCTGAGGGCAAGAGCAAGGGGGCAGAAGTGGGGGACCCACCCCCCCCAGCGGGTCCTGTGCTCACGACCGGGGGCGCCTCAGCTCTACCTCCTAAACCTGGCCCCACCTGAGCACGAAGGGGCAGGGCCCCCCGCTTCCCACGGCTGCGGCGGGTGGGCAGCACATGCGCAGCCAGGCAGCTCTGGGCCTGGGCAGGAGCCGCTCCCCACCCGCCTCCAGTGGGCAGCAGGCCTGACGCCAGCCTCCAGCCCAAGGACCCCCAGCCAGAGCCCACACGCGAGTCCCTTGCTGGCCTTGGGCACCCCTTCCTGCTCTGAGCCTTGGGGTCCCTCCGTGCCCTGCCGTGATCCTAGGGCTGTGCCCGTGGCCACCCTGGGGGATGACAGAGACTGCTCGTGGCAGAGGCTGGCTGCTGGGCACGGCTGGGTGCCCTGGGGGACAACGAGGCCACGTGTGCACGTCCGGGCCCCTCGTGTACACAGGGATCCCAGGACAGCCCGGGGTGGCAGGGCAGCGCCTGGCCAGAAGCAGGCCACAGGTGGTGCAGGGGTGCGCGGTGGGGGAACAGCCTGGGGGCCCAGGAGAGCGTGAGGGGTTCTTACCACATTTGGAAAGCCTCCCCGTCATCACCTCCATACAGTTAGTGGTGTCTGGAGCACAGAATGGAGAGAGGAGGGGGGAAACGTGTGAAAAAGGCTTCCAGCTTACACCTCAAGCGGGATGCGGCCAGCAGCCTCGGGCCAAGTGGGGGTGGGGGGAGGGAGGCTGTGGCCAGGGGGTGGGGCTCAGATGTGGGCGGAGCCGGGGGGCCCCTAGCTGGAGTGGGGCACCTCTCCTGGGTAGTGAAGGGTCCTGCCTGGCCCTCCCTCCCCTCTGACCTCTGGGCACAGGACACATGCTTTGGCGCTGAGAGATCCAGGCCTCTGGCTGTGGTCTATGCTGGCCACCTCCGTGTCCTCACCCTGCTACTCTGTGACTCAGGTAGCCACAAGGCTCCCATTTGCCCCTCGTTCATGGTGGCACCCCTACCCCACTCCCCTTCCTCTCCCACCTTCTGCTGGGCGTGGCAGTGTTGGGGCTGGGGGTGGGGAAGGCAGCAGGGCAGGGGTGGAGGGCGGCTGCCTCTAGTTCTCACTGGGGCCTCCCCTCCCTGGGCTGGGTGAGGGTCCTATTGGAGTGGCCACCAACTCTCTTGGCCTGGTGCCCGAGAGGCCCCAGTTTCTGCTCCCTCCTCCAGTGGTTCTAGGACAGCTTGCTGGACAAGAGTGTCCAGTATGAGTGGGAGGGTGTTGAGAAAGGCTGACTCCTCTGGGAGGCCTGGGGATAGGGCAAGGGATGGGCTGGGGTCCCGGGCTAGGGTCCCAGACTGGGTTCCCCGGGTCCAGGGCTCCCTGAAGGAGGGCAGGGGAGACGGGCTTAGCCCACAGCAGGCACCCAACAGTCCCAGGGATGTGGGTTTGGGCCCAGGGCTAAAACGGGGATGGGGCCCTGTGGAAGGGCCGTGTCCACCCTGCTTGCTATTGGGCCCAGGGCCTAGTGCAGGGGACACTGGCTGACAGAATGGTACGCCTTAAGGTGCGACTCTGCCTGGCCAGGAGCAGAGGGGCCGTGGCCCTGGGTGGGGGGTGCAGGCACGGCTGTCCTCTGGGCGGCACACCAGGCCCCCCGCTTGCCTCCCTGGGCAAGCTCTGTCCTTCCCTAGCCTCAGTTTCTCCCTGGGAGCACCGCCCTGCTCTGAGGTGGCACTAAAGGCACTGGCTGCCAGGCCAGCCTCGCTCCCAGGGCCAGGGTGTCGGGGGCCCTCCAGCCACAACCCGCCAATAGGGTGACGAGGCACACGTTGGGGGAGAAAAGGGGGGACAGGTGAAACACAGACGATGGGATGAGGATGGCGGCGTGGGGGTGAACGATGGGGCTGGTCTGGCCTCTAGGACCCCACACAGAAACACAGCCGCAGGGGCCTGTGAGAGGTGGGACTTGGGCTGGACCCTATGCTCCCCGGACCCCACATCCTGACACAGGCCCCGTGGAGGGCCAGCATCTCCCACCAAGCGCACGCGTGCGCCACACCTTCCCTGACACAGCTCATGCACGTGCCCCCTGGGCTCCCCCGCACCCCCACGGCTGCGGCCGTTCCCACCAGACCCCGAGCAGCACGGGCCCCTGGGCCCCCGGGCCCCCAGCGCCTGCAGGCCTGGGCAGCCCGTCCTGCGTGCCCCCCAACCCCGGGCCAGCTGGGGAGCCCCTGCTCTAACTGGACCTCGGGCTCCCTCTGTCCTGCCATCATGGGGAGGGTGGGTGGCGGACAATCCCTCACGTGTCAGCCGGCGTGGGCACCAGGCCCACAGCCCTGGAGGGTGCTGCGTGGGGCCCGAGGGCAGCACCTTGATCACTGCCCTTCGGGGCTGCTCTCACTGGCCTGGAGCTGGGCTGCCCCTGTGTCCAGCCACTCGGCTGGGTGCTGGGCCTGCGTGACCTGTCCAGGGCCGGGAGGTGGCCGCTGGACACGCGGGTGGGCACAGGGTGCCCTCCTCAGGGCTGGCCTGGCTCTCGCAAAGGTCCTGCCCGCAGCCCCCTCCCTGCCCCAGCGGCGGGGCCGGACACCTTACCTGCCAGCGTCAGAGGCTACTCTCGTAGCTGGTGGCCACCTTCTGGCCCTTAAGCCCAGCACCCCAGCTTAGTCCTGGAGCTGGCGGGGGGGGTTCTACAGTGGACAAGAGGCGCCTTTCAGTGTGGCGTGCTGGGCCCTACCTCCCTGGTGTGCAGAGACTGCCAGCCGCTGCGCCGGGAGGGCCCTGCTCCCTGGGGGGCACGCACGCGGCTGGGCAGGGAGGTGGGCGCGCGAGGGGCCGCGCCCCGTCACCAGCCCTTGGGGCGGCCCGAGCTGCACGCCCCCCTCACCTGACAAGTGCTGGGCAGAGGGCTGGCCGTGTGTGCTCAGCAGCTGGGTCTGAATGGTCTCCACAACCCTCTTGAAGCGGCGGCTCGGGCCTGGAGGAGATGGGGCGGGTGAGGCGGGCAGGGCAGGTCCAGAGCCCCACCCCGGGAGCCCACCCCTCGGCCTCTGCCAGCAGCGCACCTGACAGCAGCGTGAACGTGACAGAGTAGATGCCGTTCTCTTTCTGCGCTGCCCCGCCCTCAGTGTAGGTGATGTCCACCTGGAACTTGACCGGCTTCTGGAACACCGCCGGGCCACCCGCCGCCTTGTATTCAGCCCGGAAGCTCGTCTGCGAGACCACGCTGTGGCTGAGGCTGGGGATCTGCGGGCAGCGGCGGCATAAGCGTGGCCTCGTCGGGAGGCGCCGGAGGAAACCCCAGAAAGAGGGCAGCCAGTCGCCCCACCCCAGCAGCAGGGCTCCCCGTGAGCCTCAGCCAGACGGAGTTCCAGACACATTGCAGACGGGTTGCGACGTGAGAGCAGAAAGCAGGGCTCTAAGTGGTGGGGCGGGGAGGGCGGTGAGGCCAGGGGGCAGCTACAGGCCCTGAGCGTGGCAGGGAGGCCCAGGGCTGGAGCCTGTGCCCCCAGTTGAGATGACGCCCCTGGGGTCAAGGCCCCGGACCGCTGACCACAGCACCCACTGCTGTGTAGATTCCAGGGGCTGTGGCTCCGGTGCGGGCAGGGGGCCCCGGCGTGTTTAGTGGCACAGCGCCAGGAAAATGCCAGTCAAGACAAGCCCAGGAAGCTGTCTTGCCTCAGGAGGGTCACCCCCAGGACAGGGCTCTGCTGCTTGGGGAGCACAGCGCCAGCTCCCCGGTTACAAGGGGCTGAGTCCACGTCACAAACGGGAAATCCTGGGGTCCCCGGAGGGGCCTGGGGGGCTCCAAGGAAGGCCCAGACCCAGGGCCGGAGGAGAAAGGCTGCAGTGGCGGGGCTGGGGGGACTCAACGGGGCCGGGATGCCCACACCCAGCACAAGCCGAACCCCGGGGACCTCTGGGAGGATGGTCACGCCGTGCCTGGGCTCGAAGGGAAACGTGGCTGCATCCAGGAGGCAGGGAGGCCACTTGCGGGGCGGGGCTTGGGCTGCCCTAGTTAGAGGAACCCCCACCCCCGGCCGGCCCGCCCATCCCGAGGCTGTGGGGATGCTGAGGTACCCCTACGCTGTGCTCCTCAGGGCTTTCCGCCCAAGCACCCCAAGATCCCAGCAAAGAAAATGGGACCTGCCCAGGGCCCAGGCACAGCCCACCTCACAAGCCGCCCACAGGAGGCCAGGGCTGCAGGAGGCTGGCAGCGTGGGTAGTGGGCGGAGGGCGCACAGGACCCAGAGCCAGGCCCCCGGGACGGTTCTCGAGGCCACGGGTACACCCACCAGACCCAGGAGAGGCCCCAGGCTCCCTCCTCAGAGAAGGAAGTGCCTCACCCCCCATCTCAGGGAAGCACCCCCCACCCTGGTCCTGCCGGGCCCGCGGCCTGGGGCAGTGACCTAGTGGGCGAGGCTCACCGACAGGAAGGCATGCACGATGTCGGCTTTGATCGAGCTCAGTGGCTTGTCCTTGATGACCACAAAGATCTGCTCCTCCTTCTCCAGGTTGATAAAGTTCCCAAACCAGGACTTCTTGGCGAGCCTGGGGCAGTGCGCAGGGCTGGTCAGGCCAGGGTCCATTGGCCCAGCCCCGAGCACAGGCCTGTCCTCCCCTTGGGGCTGCGGGCCAGCTCCCTGTCCTAACTAGACCCCTGCCCTGACCCCACCATGGTGACGGACCCCATAGCCCTGACGCCACCATCCTGACCCCGACCCCCCAGCTCCCATCCTGACCTCCTGACCCCGGTCCTGACCCTGACCCTCCAGCCCCCATCCTGACCCCCTGATCCCGATCCCCACCCTCCATCCTGACCCCACCATCCTGACCTCTGACCCCCACCCCTGCCCTGACCCGACAGTCTTAATGCTAATCCCACAGCCCTGGGCCTCACACATCACCCCCCCAACCCCTCCCCTCCGCTGCCTGCTTGGGCCTGGGCAGCACCCACCAGAATCGCCCCAGGAAGAAAAGGAGATAGGGGTACGGTGCCCTACCCTTGAGCCCCCGACCACTAGCCTCGCTGCTCTCTGTTTAAGCCACCATGTTTCTGGGTAACGTGCTAACAGCTGCACTCCTGCAGCTTCCTGGAAAAAAGTGCCCCTGCCTGGGGCTGCACAGGGAGCAGAGCGTAGGAGGGGGGGTGAGGCAGGCCGGGGACCCCTGCACAGGTATGCACCGGAGAGACGGGGGCCCCGGATGCTACCTGCCCCTCCCCTGGCAGGCCACTCTGTCCTTGGGGACCAGTGGCCACCTGGCCGCCTGCATCCCCACTGCCCCAGCCCAGGTCACTGTGTGGAACTCGGAGATCGCTTCAACCCCGGGGGCCCAGTTGCTGTGTGGGGCAGGGCAGGGCAGGGGCCTCCCACATGTGACCCCCTCCACAGGCGCCTGGGGCTTCTCTGCCCCCTCCACCATTGTCCTCTGGTCTCGTCACTGCCCTGCATCTGGGGTCCCCTTCTCTGAGGCACGACCTTCCCCCACGGCGCACACCAGTGTGGGGGAGACCCAGTCGGCCCCCTCATCCTGCCTCCCGGATTCAGCCTTTGGGGCCCTCCCTCGCGTAGACGAGGCCCAGGACTTGCTTCTGACCAGCAGAACGTGGGGAGAGGGACAGGGGTCACGTCTGAGATCAATCTCTAAAAGTCTGGACTTCCGTCTGGCACGTGGGTCTCCACCTCGTTTTGACGAAGCCAACTGACATGGACAGATGTGGCGGGGACGGTCGGATGTGATGGGAGGCCCGCGTGGCCAGGCACCTGAATCCTGCCCGCCACTACACAAGCTTGGTGGCGGATCCTGCCCCAGCTGGGCCTCTTGATGACCTCCGCTGGCTGACACCCCGAGACTGGGTGTGGCCGTGTGCCGCTGGGAGTGGCCGCTGGCTCAGCACCCAGGCAGCGCTCATGCGGGCACGGCCAGGGCTCCACAGGCACATACAGCCCCGCAGGCTGGACCGGGGCCAGGGCCGGCTCGCTGGGGCCCGGCCTCTTGCTCTGGCGGCCCCAGCAGGTGAGCCATGGGGTCTGAGGGCCGACACCACTCCCCAGCCGGTCTGGGGCTTGGCTGGCGTTTCCTGCTGTGACTCCCCTTTTCCTGCCCGTTTCCAGAGCTGGTGCTGCAGCCCTGGTGTTGCGGCAGCAGCAGGCGGCCGCCCACAAAGGTGTCTCCACTCCTGCGGCAGGAGCCCCGACAGAGGACGCACATCCTTTCAGACCCCGCACCGCTGCTTGGCCGCCTCGCCTTCCTCCCCACACCCTGCCAGCTCTGCGGCGTCGCTATGTTCAGAGCTCGGGGGTGCAGGCCGCCCGTGCTGCTCACACCACCCACTCCAGGACCCACTGGGGCCAGAGCCCAGGACACGGACCGGAAGGTGGTTCTGGAGCCCACGGGGGGGGGCTTCTGCCCCTGCTGCCTCGATGATGAGACAGAATGACAGGAAAGCTCGGCTTTGTACTTTGTTTTGTCTGGTCTGAGAGCAGCCTGGATGAGCCGGGAGGGCCTCTGACAGTTGAGTTTGGGCATCAGCTGGGCCTGTTTGGTAAAGATTGGATGCTGCTTCTTGAGACTGACTTTGAGACATGGTGACAAGCAGACTCCAAGCGGAGCAATCGCCCTCCACGACGTGGCAGGGCTTGTCCACTGGGTGGAAGGTCCTGAGAGCAAAGGCTGAGGCTCCTGGAGAAGGGACTCCCAGGACTGAGACGGAGGAGCCAACCTGATTCCCGTCTGCGGAGCCTATAGTCCCAGACATGCCAGCCACGCAATCACAGCAGGTACAGGAACCCAGCAGCCCCCACGTGTGCACGTGTACACACAGACACACCTGCGCTCCTGATACGAGGCTGCTAGCCACCGGTGGAGGGAATGTCTCAGGGCGGGCGAGCATGTCCTCGGGAGGAGCAGGTGCTGGGGGTGCGGTGGCCCCCCAGGGCCACCCATCTGTGCCCCCTGCCTCATCAGCCACACCTGCTGGGTGGCAGGCATTGGCCAGGGCCCTCAGGAGGGGGATGGGGCCTCCAGAACTCAAGAATGGGCCGGAGAGGCTGCAGGCCACCTGCCACGATGGTTTTTTTTAACTTTCTTGAGAAACCTAACAATTATGTTACCGACGTGGCTGTGAGAGCTGCTGATGACAGCAGGAAACTGCGACTGAAGGGACAGGAACGGCGGGATCACAGAGACCCCGAAACCGCACACTTCAGGCTGGCTGCCCTCCAGCTCTGCCCCCGCCTGCTGTGGCCACGAACCCCACAGGGGTCATGACGACATGGAAACAGCAGCTTCTTCTGCCAGGCCCACAGCTGCCGGTGAGGTCACAGCGGCCCTGCCCTGCGTCCACGCCACACATCACCTTCACACGAGGCCGGGGGAGCGAAGGTTGAAGCCTCTTGGGGTCTTCGGCCCAGATACACAGGACTCGCAGCCAGACGTCTGGCAGGGCTGCAGCACGGCCTCCCCGTCGCCTCTAGGCCCTGCTTCCTCCGCTTGCAGGACGGTGAGCCGGGGGCTCAGTGTGTCCTGACCTTGGCCAGGGCCACCCTCCCCTGGACACGTGTCCCTGCTGGCCACTCCTCCTCGGCCACTTCCGTGAGGCTCTCCACCCCCATGAGCCGCCGGCTCCGGCCACACTCGGGGCTAGGCCCACCCCAGGATGCCCCAGTCAGCACCACCCAGGGCTCCTCCTGGGCGGAGGTCCATTCTGCAGGCCCTGCACACCCGGCCACCACGGGCTCGGGGCCCGAACGCTTCCCTCTGTGGAGGCCACGGCTCTCAGCAGCTGTGGACAGTCACTCTGAGGTGTGGCTGTGCTGTCACCTTCTCCTCCCAGCCCCAGGCCCCCCAGGCGGTGGCTTCTGAGCACATCTGGGAAGAGCAGCTCCCTCATGCCCAGGCCCTGCCCCCTGACCTGGCACTCAAGGTGGAGACACAGAAACCCCAGTGCTGGGGCCGAGGCGGAAGGTGGTGGGAGGGGCCCAAAGCCCGCAGTAGATCCCCCTGCCTGACACGTAGGAGGATCCATCACAGACCCCTGCGCACATGCAACAGGTCACGCCTGGCCTCGGGCAGGGGCACTTACTCTGGGGATGACTCCGGGGTCAGGTTGGACATCTCCTCGGGCGTTGGAACTGCACACAGGAAGGACCAGGAGAGAGCATGGTGACCACTCCACCCTTCCCCCACCAGGGCCCCCGTGCCAAGGGTGGGGTCTCGGGAGCCACGACACTGTCCCCAGTGCCCATAGGCCAGGTCAGCTCCCGGCCCTGGCCTGCCGCTGCCGCCTCTGCGACAGCCTTGGGCCACAGGGAGCTGTCCTGCCTTCTGGTGCTGAAACCAGGCCTCACCGTCTCTGGCCTCCATCCCAGACGGATGGCACCGCCCCCCATGCGCTGCCCTATGCGACTGGTGGGCCCTGGTGGCCAGAAGGTAACAATCGCCCCTCGGCACCCAGCACACAACAGCAGGCTGCCCACCTCTGCCCCAGCCCCGTGGGCCTCCTCACCACCCACTCCCACGCCTCCCCAAGCCCACCCACTGGCCCGCGCTCCTCCAGGGGCTCAGGCAGCCCAGCCTCAGCAGGCTGCTGGGACAGAGGGGAACAGCCAGGAAGGGTCCCACGGCCACGCCCACCGGGCAGGCATCTCTGCTGCAGGGGCCCCTGGCACACAGTAGGCAGGCTTGGGAACACATGGGCACTGGAGGCACTGCCTGCCAGCGCTTTTGGGAGGCCACCAAGGCGGAGGGGCAGACCCTCCAAGGGCGGCCCCTGCCTGCCCTGCTGGCCAGGATGGCCGTGCTCTCCAGGCCCCCCCCCCCCACGTCTGGTCACACTCACCCTGCAGTTTCCGGCGGTGGAAGCGGGGCGACCCCAGGAAGCTGTTCTTGATGGAGTTGAGCCGTGTTCTCCAGGGCACTCCGCCCACGCTGGGGCTGGACGGTGGTGTGGGGGTGGGCGTGCCGGCCGGGCTCTCCTTGGGCGTGTGCACAGGTGTCCCCTTGGGGGTGGGGAGGGGACTGCCCCTTGGAGAGGGGTGAGGGGTCACCTGTATGGTGGGGACAGATTTGGTGTTCGGTTCAGTCCCGGCGGGTGGGAGCCGGCCAGGGGCCGGCAGGGTGGGTGGGCTTGTGGGCAGGGTCAGCTGGGGGCTGAGGCCCCCCGGGGCAAGGGGCCGGGCCTGGGTGCCGGCCGGGAGTGGGTTGGACTTGGTGCCCTGCAGTGGCTTGTCAGTCAGCTTGGCCTTGCTCGGCAAGGTCTGGGTCTTGGGGTTGGGCCACGGGGCGGCTGGTGGAGGTAGGACGTGTCCAGGCCGAGAGGCGCTCCGGCAAGCTTCGGGCTCCACGGGGGCGGCCAGGGGGCAGGCCACAAAGGGGAGCTCGGGGGGTGGGGGGGGCAGGACAAACTTTCTAACAGGCTACAGGGCAGCACGGAGGGCGAGAGGGGCAGAGCAAGGGGTCCCCGAGAGCCCAGCAGCCGCAGTGCATGCCACCCCGCCCCACATGCACACACAGCGCCAGGAGGACCCCCAGGCAGGACCAGCGGGGGCAGGCGGGTGGGAGGCGGGGAGAGTGTTTGCCACAAAAGAAAACAACACATGAGAAAACAAACAAAACAAAACAAAAAACGTGCAGTTAGCGAGAGCAGCCCGAGCCCACAGAGCAGCGACTGCCACCATGTGGCGGCCCCACAGCAGGTGGGGTGGGGGTCCGCCGGGCCGCCCCCCACCCTGGTGCACGCTGGTGATGGGGTGCGGGGGTGGGGTCAGTCACTCACCCGGGGGCTGCTGAGTGGGCTGGTGGAAAGGCCTGAGGAGGCGCCGCTGATGGACCTAGACCTGGGGACACAGGTGCAGAGGGCGGCTCAGACGGGGAAGGGGCCTTGGGCTCTCGGCCCCTCTCTCCTCTGGCGGACCCTGCAGGAGCCCTGGAGCCCTGGCCAAGAGCCCCGAGGCTCCCTGGTCTGGTGCACACCCGGCTGCGCCCACGGCTCTCTTGCTGTCCCCATCCCACCTCTCACCAGGCCCAGGAGAGACCCCGGCCCCTTGAGGGCCCCATCAGAGCCCCAGTGGTGCAGCTGAAAGTCTTGGGACTCCTCTTCCCCCCACGCAGAAGGGGCCCCAGGCCCAGCACGGCCCAGCAGCGCCCTCAGCAAGGATCTCTCAGGGCCCGGGGTGGGCAGAGGAACGAGAGGAGACGGCGCTTCCCGTGAGCCAACCCCAGCCCCCCTGCCGGGGTCCCCTCTCCATGCTCCAGCTGCCCTGAGCCCAGCCCAACCCCGAGACTGAGCTGTCACAGGCCCTGAGTCCTGCGCACCACCCAGCGTCTCACACCCTGGCGCGTGGGCCACCAGCGGGCACTGGCCCAGCCCGTCCATACCCAAGGCCCACCCGCCGGGCCCAGGGCCACCCACAGCCGTCCCCTCGCTCACACCATGAGCGCCTGGGATGGGCGTCGGCAGGGACGCAGTCTCCGTCCACCCCGGCCCCATTCGGCCTGCAGGCCTGGCCTGGGCCTGGCCGGAGAGAGGCCACTGGCCCAGCGTGCCCGGCGGAGACACGCATGCAGCTGCCACCCCTTTGGCGCAGAAACCGGACACCTCTCGGGGCAGGGCCAGGCCTGGGGGCCTTGCTCCACCACCCCGTGTGGCCTCGAGGGAAAGGAAACGCCCGCTCACCCCTGGGCGCCGGCACCTGCCATCCTTAGAGGAAGGAAACCAGAGGGGTCGAGGCAGCCACAGGAGAGAAGAGGACAGAAAAGAGTGAAGGGCTTCCAACCGCCTGCCCGCCTGCCCGCCAGCCCGGCCACACTGCCCACACCGCAGCCAGCCCCTGGGCCTCGGGGCGGAGCTGAGCCCCCTGCTGGCTGGTCGCCCGGCACCTGTGCGTTGGGGCCCCGTGGCAATGACCCTCCAACTCCCCCTGCACCTGACACAGTCATGGAGCTGGGGGCGGCGCTGACCCTGCTCTCGGCACCCCTGGCCCAGCCCGCCTGCGTCCAGGACCACACCCAGAGCCAGGCCCAGGCCTGAAGCTTTCAGATGCTGAGAACGGGGCCGGGGGTCTGGTCGGTCCCAGCTGGTGCCCACCCCAGCAGCCACGCGCCAGCCACGAGCCCAGTGCCCAGCACAAGGAAAGCGGAGAAGCAGAAGCGGGAGAGAGAGGGAAGCCGCGTCGACACCCTCCTGTCTAACCAGGCGGCCCCTGGAAACTGAGCTGTGGGAGGGACGGTGCCAGCACGAGAACAGCGGAGTGCAGCGCAGAGCGGGCGAGGCGCAGGCAGGTGCAGGGCATCAGAGGGGGCCCAGGGGTGGAGGCGGGCCCTGTGCAGAGAGCGCTGGCACCAGCGCCTCCTGCCCCTTCCTCGGGAGCCTGCAGCCGCCTGCGACTGCCACTTCCACTCCGGCCCTTGTGGGTAGCAGGGCAGCCCCAGGACATGGGCCAGCGTGGGATGGGAGGGGGAGCTTAACCAGGGCCACAGAGGCGCTCTGACCACAGGGCAAGGGCGGGTCGGAAGGGGCGTCGCGGCCTGCAGCCCAGGGGCCCCAGGGCGGGGAGCGTCTGTGGGTCTCCTGGGCCCTCCCGGGCTGGCCATGGGCCTCGTCCCGGCAGCCCCACTCCTCCTCCTGGGGGTTGGCCTAGCCTGACCCAGACCCTTCCCCGGCTCGCTGGAAGGTTCCCTCACCAAAGGGGAGCGGCCCGGATGCACCTCAGGCCCAGCCCTGCCACCAGGCCCCCCGCTGTCTTTGGGGCTGGGGGGCGGGGGATGGGTGGGCAGGGTGTATACCTGTCTTCTGTGCTGAATTGGGGGTGGGCTTCAGCGATATCCAGGCTTTTACTGAACATTGCTTTACTACAGCAGGAACAAAGCGAGAAAACAGAGTTACTGACACAGCCCCGCCAGGCGGCCCAGGAGGCCAGGCCTCCACACGGCTCCGAGCAGGCACAGCCCACCTGGCCCCAGGCCAGGGCACACAGATGTGGGGGAGGTCAGGCAGGAGAGCACCAGGCCGCAGTGCACCCTGCCCCGGTGGCCTACTGGCCAGGGTGGCCTGGCTGGGCCTTGGAGGACGCCTAGCACCGTCACCAGCCCAGGACCCCTCCAGTCCCAGCAGGTGTAGCCGGTTGTGGTGACGAGGGGTCAAGCCAGAGAGGAAGCAGAGCCTGAGGAGCAGCAACGGGTGGGGACGTGCCAGGTTGGGGGGCGGCTTTCCAGTGACCTGACCCTGCCCCAGCACCCCCGGCCCCCCAAGGCATCTGGGCCAGGAAGGCAGAGCAGAAGCCAGCCCAGCCCCTGCCCCAGGCAGGCAGGGTGTGGGGGGCTGGCGCAGCGAGAGCTGGCGAGCCTGTGGCCTGCCCTACAGGTGTGGAACCGGAAGCCAGGACAAGGCTCGGGAAAGGTGGGCTGGGGATAGGTGGCCTCTCGCCTGGGTCGCTGGAGAGGGCCATTTCCCTGGGACCCCACCGGGAGAGGGGCACCCCCAACAAGCAGGACACAAGGCACAATCAGGGCAGGACCACGACCAGCAGGGACCGTCCTCCTGCTCCTCCCCTCCCCCCACGCCAGCACAGAAGCCCGTGGGCGCTGGGCCACAGCAGCTCGGAGACCTGGAAGGAGTCCCCAGAGGCTGGGACGCCAGGTCACAGGCTGAGTCAGCCTGCTTCCCGGGGGAGGGCCTGGGGCCACCAGGAGGCTGTGGCCTGGGAGTTAGCCGGCCAGTTGAATTCTGATGGTGGCCCAGTAGCCCTGCAGTTCCCCAGAGGCCTGGCCAGAGAGTCTGTCCCCAGATGGCTGAAGCCCCTGCCTGGGCAGGAAAGCTTGGTCTCAGCCAGCTGGCCCCAAATCAGCAGAGGTTCTGCAAGACCCGGATACCCTTCCTTCTTCCAGGGGGGTCTGTTTGGATAGCCCAGACCCACTCATCACCCACCCCCTGCCCCCAAGTTCCATGTCCCTGAGCCCTGCACTGCCACAGGTGACCCAGACATGGGCTCAGCATCTAAGGGCTGCGGCTCTGCACACAGCTTGACCTCTGCCCAGCCCAGCTCAGCCCAGCTCAGCCCACTTAAGTCCAGCTCAGTTCAGCCCAGCTCAGATCTGCTCCATCTAATCCACTCCAGCTCAGCCCAGCCCAGTCCTGGCCAGGATGGCCTAATCCGGCCCAGTTTAACCCAGGCCAACAAAGCCAAGCCCTGCCCATCTCAGTCCAGCCCAGCCCAGCCCAGTCTACTCCAGTCTACTCCAGTCCCGCTCAGCTCAGCCCAGCCAATTCAGCCCAGCTCAGTCCAGCCCAGCCCAGAGTTCAGCCCAGATCAACCTACTTCAGCACAGTCCAGCCCAGTCCAGATCAACCCTGCCCAGTGCAGCCCAGCTCAGCCGAGACTAGTCCAGCCCAGCTCAGCGCAGCTCAGTGCAGCCACTGCAGCCCATGCAGCCCAGCCCCCTGCACAGCGCAGTCCAGCCCTGCCCAGTGGCCTTGACCCAGCCCCAGGGCCAGGGGGAAGGAGAAGAACCAGGCCAGACCCAGCACAGCCCCCGAGGCGCGCCATCGCTGAGCGGCCAGGTGCCAGGAGGCGGAGCACAGGGCCCTCCCAGAAGGCACGTACCTCTGGCCGTGCTGGGCCATCTCGATGGCCCGCCGCGCAGGCACCGGGGAGCCGCCGTCCGTCACGCTCAGCACCTCCATGGACTTGCGCTCAGGCCGCCGCTTGCCGTGCCGGTTCAGCATCGGGGAGTCCACACGCTTCCGGGGAGGGTCTGCGTGCAGATGGGGGTCAGGGGGGCAGCCCGGAGGGGGCAGCACAGGCCGGGCCACCCTGGGACCTTGTACCTATCTCATTCCTGGGCGGCAGGTCCTCGTCCTCATGGCTCGGATACCTTTCTTTCCGGTCCAGTAGGAGGAAATAAATCATCTTCTCCTGGTTTTCCCTGCAGTGGGTGAGAGAAGGGTGGCTGGGGGTTCCTGGGGGGCGGTGTTCCCACCCCCGGCCTCCGCCACACACCCCCGCAGCCCCGCCCCCGACGCACTCCTCTGACAGCAGATCCTGCAGCAGCTTGTTGCGGTCCCGGAAGCAGCCCAGCGAGTGCATGCTGTCCAGCACGTCGGGGTCGATGTCCTCCAGGCTGGGCAGCGAGCGGATCTGCACCTTGCGGGGGATGGGCTGCTCCGGCTCCGGCTCGTTCTTGCCTCCTCTGTGGGCGACAGGGCCCCACCGCCGGTCACTCCCCTCTGGCCCGGCCCGAGCTCTTCCGCCCCCTCCCCTCCGGGGGCCCGGAGTCCTGCTGCTTTCCCTGCGCCCAGCCCCTGCACGCCTCCTGCGTCCTGCCTGCGCCCAGCGTAGGCCGGCCCGGGGTCCCCGAGAGCCGGCGGGGGGCCGCGGCCGGAGGCGGCCCGCGCTGGGCCGGCCCTCCCCCCGCCTTCCCTAGCAGGCCCCGCAGGCTGCGGCGGCAGGCAAAGCAGGCGATGAGGGGAGCAGAAGCTACTTACATATACCATATGTGTTTCTGAATGTGCTCTAGCTACAAGGAAAGAGAAACAGGGCGTTAGTACGAAGGAGAAGCGAGGCCGCGTTAGGAGGCCAAAGGGGAGGAGCGGGAGCGCCCGAGCACGGAGAGCAGGAGGCGGGCGGAGGAGCGGCCAGGAGGGACAGGGAGGGAGGACCGAGAGGGGGAGGGGAGGACAGGGGGAGGACAGGGGGAGGGGGCCAGGGGAGGGGAGGGCTCGGGGCAGGACGGAGGGTGGGGGGCACGGGGAGGGTCTGCGTCCCCAGGGGCTCAGGGCTGGCCCCCCTGCCCCTGACTGTCTCGCGCGGCAGAGGGAGCGCCAGCCTAGAGACAGCGGGGAGCGGGGCGGGGCCGCAGGCAGGCGTGCGGGCGGGGGCGGGAAGCGGGAGCCCGGGCCCAGGGCAGGCGGCCGGGGAGCAGAGCAGGGAGCGGCCCGGGCGCGAGAGGCTGGGCGCAGGTGTGGGCAGGAGGCCCGGGAACCCGCTCTGCGCCCTGACTCGGGGGCTGGCTCGGGGTGGGGGCGGCCTCCCGGGCAGCGCGGCGCCGGGGCCCTGCTGTCCTGGCGCGGCCCGCGCCCGGGGGCGGCCGCAGAGCGCCGGCTGGGCTGGGCTGGGCTGGGCTGGGCTGGTGTCGGAGGCGGGCTCCCCCGGACCTGGCCCCGCGGCCGCTCGTGTAGGCCCCAAGGAACGCTCCTGGACGGCGGCGCGGCCGGGGCACGGGGACGCACCGTGAGGCGGCGCGCGGCGTCCACCTCGATCATGCCGCGTAGCAGGCTCTGGCAGTCGGGCGGGATGAAATGCGGCATGTGGAACACGCCCCGCTTCACCTTCTCCAGCAGCTGCCGCAGGTTGTCGTCGTCGAAGGGCAGCGCCCCCTGCCGGCGGGACCGGGTCACCGCGGGGGCGCACCGACGGCGGGGGCGGGGCGGGGCGGGCCGACGGGGGCGGGGCGGGCCGACGGGGGCGGGGCGGGCCGACGGGGGCGGGGCAGGTCCGGGGGCGGGGCTCACCACCAGCAGGGCGAACAGAATGACTCCGCAGCTCCACACGTCTGCCTTGCGGCCGTCGTACTTCTCCCCCTGCGGGCAGCACTGGGATTGGCGGGGGCGCAGGGCCGGGGTCTTCGCGGGGACCGAGGGGCCCAGGTGGAGGGTTTGGGAGGAGCGGCCCCGTGGGCGGCGCCACGGACAGGCGGCCAGACCCCGGCCTGGAGGTCCACCATCTCCTGGGCAGGGGGCCCCTTGGCCGCACGGAGCCCGGGGTTGGGGCGCGGCGGGACGGCTACTTACCCGGATCACCTCTGGGCAGGCGTAGTGGGGGGACCTGAAGGCAAAAGCGTCAGTCAGGGCAGGAGGCTCAGGACCCACCGTGCACCCGGCCATCCTGCTCCGTGGACGGCAGCAGGTGGAGATGGAGGGAGGGGTGCCTCCCCGCCCCCCTCAACCTTGCCTGGGATGGAAGCCCCACTGTGGGCAGGCCCCAGCGCTTTGGTGCCAATTCCCCCACAACCTAATCCCCCTGCATGCTCCTGGGGGAGACCCAGGCGGGAGCCAGGGGCCCGCTCCACTCTGGGCTGTCTGCCCACCTGCCGGGGCCCAAAGAGATGGTCGTCAGAGGCAGGACCATGGGGCCTGTTTAGGGTCCCAGCCCAGGACCCCCACAAGAGTCCACAGAGCAGGAAGCCGGAGCCTCACTCCCAAGTCGGGCAGGCAGCTCCCAGGCCTTCGTGGGCCTGGCCACAGAGCCGCGGGATGCCACGGGCCAGGCGGGTCGCCGGCGGCCCTCACCGAACTGCACCGGGGAGACAGTGCCAGGAGCAGAGCCAGGGCCCTGCCTGCAGCCCAGGCTATGGGGTGCTGGGGGGCCCGGGGGCTGCAGGGCCACCTGGCTGGGCGCCACAGGGCCAGGCTGCGGGCAGGGCAGCAGCCTGGGTGGAACTGGGGCCGGTGCAGGGCGCAGCTCACCCGCAGCTGGTCTCCAGCAGGCTGTCGCCAACCTGCAGCGATGCCATGCCGAAGTCTGCGATCCGGATGTTGTTCTTCTCGTCCAGCAACAGGTTTTCTGGTTTCAGGTCCCTGTGGCTGGGAAGGAAGGCAGGAGTGAGGCCGGCAGGGGTGGGAGCTGCCTCCCCTCCCAAAACCCTGCCCTCACAGCATAAGGCCAATGGCAGCACTGCCTGGTGACGCCACCAGCAGCCAGTCGGAAGTCTCCTATGGGGCAGACGGCTGCTGGGTGGCAGGATGGAAGGACAGGGACTCTGCCCGTGGTGGGCAGGCTCTGCTTTACTCCCTGGGGTCCCGTCCCCCTTGGCTGCTTCCCCCACCACACCTGCTCTGGGCTGAGGCCAAGCTGGGCCCCCCAGACCAAGGGCCCCTGAAAAAAACAAGGAGACTTCGGTGGGCACCTGGCAGAAAACTTTCTGATGCCCCAGGGGTGGGGGGTCAGTAGAGAATATATTGCCTGATCAAGAGGGGACGGGGAGTAAACGAGCAGGGGAGGCACACCTGCAGGGACGGGGGTACCTAGTGGGGGACAGGGTACCTGGAGGAGTGGGGGCACCTGGAAAGGACAGGGCACCTGGAGGGGTGGGGGCACCTGGTGGGGGACCTGGTGGGTGGGGTACCTAAAGGGACAGGGCACCTGGAGGAGTGGGTGGGGGCACCTAGAGGGTGGGCAGGACACGCACCATATGGAGTGGCTGTGGCAGAAGTCCAGTGCGGAGATGATCTGCCGGAAGAACTTCCGGGCCTCTTTGGGGGTCAGCCTCCCCTTCTTGACAAGGTAGTCAAAGAGCTCTCCACCAGACACGTGTTCTAGCACCAGGTATCTGCAGGAGACGGGCAGGCGTTGGGTGGGCACACCCAGCCAGGGCACTGCTGGCCAGAGGCAGTGGACCACCACCCCGTCCCAGTGCCGTCCTCCACCACATCCCAGCACCGGGCATCCTCAGCGGGTGGGGCCCCGCCCATCCACCTCGTGGCAGGCCGGCCCCCAGGGCAGTGGGCACAGAGGAGCAGGGCCACATCGGGCCCCGAGGTGAGGGGGCACTGTGGTTGCTGACCTTCTGGCGAGCCTGAGGCTTGGCCCTTCCAGGCTCTCCCTGGCCAGCCTGGGCTGGCCTCCTGGAGGAGGCAGGACATATCAGACACTCAGGCCCTCAGGGAGCCCTGGCCAGCAGGGCAGACCTCAAAAAGGCACGGGTCGGGGGCAAGGCACAGCTGGCCTCGGAAGATAGTGGGGCAGATGTGGCCAGGTAGCAGGGGGTGACTGCCCCCAACTTGTCTCTGTATGGCTGGGGTGACGCGGGGGGTAGGGTGGGCTGCTGGAGGGTGGGATTCTTGTGGCACCCCAGGTTCCATGGGGACCCCACACCCCTCTGAGGTGAGAAGTGGGCTGTGTCTCCCTGGGGTGGAGCCTGAGGGGCTGGTTTCTGGGGTGGGGCAGCGGGGGGGGGGGGGGTTGTCCAAGACAGGTAGACACTGATACCTGTGGCTCTCAGGGGAGCTGGGACTGGAGGGCTGAGCACTGGCCCCAAGGAGCCCCTGGTGGGAGCTGGGGAGGGGGGTTCTGGTGGGCTGTGGTAGCTTGGGGACGGGAGGTGGGTGTCAGGGACGTGCAGGACCATGGCTGTCAAGGACAAGGGATTGGGCCTCGGGAGGCTGTGTCAGGAGCTGATCTTGCAGGAGTGGAGAGGCCAGTGGGGGTGGGGCAGCGTGTCTGCAGAGACGAGTGGCTGGGGGAGGAAGGGGCTGGAGACAGGAGTGGGGACGCTGGGTGGGATTCAAGCAGAGGGGGTGGGTCCCAGGGGCCTGCCCTGCTCCAGAGTGGGAGGCCTGGCCACAGCACAGGCCAAGCGGTGCCTGAACTCCATGGCAGAGGCCCCCGCCTGCTCTCCCACCCCAGGCTCCCTGGGTTGCCTTGGAAACCCCGGGAGCGCACAGGACTCAGAAGCACGTGGGCTGGCCGCCTGTCCACCTTCCTCCCAGCATCCTGTTCCCGTCCCCCGGCCTCTGCTCAGCTGTGTCCCCGCCTGGCCTGCCGTCCCCCGCCCCTCCCTGCTTCTTGCCCCCTCCTAGGGGGCTGCCTCCTAGGGCCTCACCCTCTGCCCGGCGTGCCCAAAAGTATCTCAACGGAAGGAGGAGGTGTGACCTGTGTCCTGTGTGTGGAGGTGGGCAAAGCATGCTGCACCCCAAAGTCATGGGACGTCAAGACACCCCCAGGTGGGTCCCCAGTTAGACCAACGGGGGGTGGACGGGAGGGCAGCCCCGGGGCCTGTGCCCCCAGTCTGGTCCTGATGGCGGCTCCAGCTCACCAGTGTCGGGGCCTAGGAGCATCGCCTGCCTCCCACCTCACTCAGGCCTGTGGTGCGGGTGCCCTGCACTTCTCAGGGCCCCGTGGGGGGCGGCTCTTGCCACCCCCTCTGCAGGTAAACACTCAGAGCTGGGTACTCATGCAGGGCTGGGTCCGCGGCTGGCGCAGGAGGACAGGGAGGCCCAAGAGTATGAGCCCCTTGTGGGAGGGGCTGGGGCTGAACCGGGGCCCCTGTTCCCCCAGGGCCACGCTGAGCGCCCTCTGGGCACGCCCTAGGCACCCAGCACAGCACCATGGGGGCTGAGGCCGGCCACGTGGAGTGGCCAGCCTACGTCAGGGCCCCGTCAGGGCTGGGCTCGAGGCCTGGAGGGGCCCGGGGGCAGCGGGCCTGTGGCGGCAGTGCCAGGCCAGCCCCCGCCCCACCTCCTCGCTCAGCTGCCCACCCCGAGGAAAGCTCTGGCAGAGCCCCGCCCTGAGGGACGCGGCCCAGTGGCCAGGCCCTTCCTATGGCCATACACGCAGCCGCAGCAGAGCTGACTCCCGGCAGTGACCCTGTAAGTGGTAGCTGCCCACCCCCAAGGTGAGCTTGTGAGGCCACACAGGGGGGCGTGGGGGGCTGCCCATGTGGGGACACGTCCGCTGGCCTTGCTGGTGACAGGTCAGCCCCGCTCGGCAGCAGGACAGCAGGCCAGGTGAGGGGCGCAGCGTGGCCACAGTGCAGTCGACTGGCCTGGGGTCCCCACATCTGGGAGGGAGCACACGGGGGCTCTGAGGGGCTTGGCAAGGGGTCCATGGGAGCCCCAGGCAGAGCAGGGGGTTCTGAGGCTCACCAGGGCCAGGAGAAAGGGCCCGAGTTGCTCCTGCCCCTCGACCCCCACCCCAGCCCCTCCCCCAGGAGGCCCAATCCTCAAGCCGGTGGCTCTGTGAATCCCGCTCACCCACCACGGGCCTGGTCAAGGAGCAGCGACGGCCACGGCCTGTCCTTCAGACCCCCTCTAGGGACGGCCCCCCTCTGCCCCCCAGCTCTCCAGACCCAGCAATACCTACAAATATTTTTTGTTTTCGTAGACATCGTGCAGCTTGAGGACGTGGGGGTGCTCGATCAGCTTCAGGATGGCGATCTCCCGCTCCACCTGCAGGAAGGGGCGCCATCGTGGCTGGCGGGCTCACCCCCCGCCCCGTGCACATCCATCCACCCATCCAGGCTGCGTGTGGGGTGGGACCAGGCTGTGGGGTCCAGAGCCCCTCGGGATGCGGGCTCGTGGGGGCAGCACTGGGCCTTGGGGCAGGCCCAGCCTCGCATAGGGGTCTCCACCCCTCCCTGCCCCCCAACTGGCTGCGCCCAGTCCCTGTCAGGCCTCCGGGGGAGGGGTAGGCCCCAGCCACTTGCCCAGGTCCCCATCCTCAGATCTCACGTGGCATCTTGAACTTAGTGCCCCAAACTGACACGTGATACCCAGCCCCCCAGCCGGGCGCTGGCCAGGCAGGATCGGAATCTGCCGGCCCCCCACCAGCACTGCCCCTGCCCCATCCAAGTGGACCACCATCTCCCCTTAAAATCAGCCCATCGTGGGTCCCCAGGGTTCCCCCATCAGCCAGAAGGGTCCTCTCCCACATCACTGGCTGGCCCCCACCTCTGCCCTTCTGGTTTCTGGCCCCCATGTGCCTGGAGGGTGAGGCAGGGCCAGGCCACAGACAGACAGATGGGAACTGAGGCCTGGGCAGCCCCCTCCCCACTGAGTGTCCGGGCCCACCCAGGAGTCCTGCAGTCATGTGGGGTCTGCTCCAGTCCCTGAGGGGACCAGACCCCAGCAGGGCTGGGGAGAGAGGGGCTGTGAGGCTTCTTGGGACCCGGCACTTCCTTTTCCTCCTCAGAGACGGGGTCTCGTCCTGATTCTAACCAGAGAGACTGAAGCCAGCCAGCCACCTTAGCCTGCGGGACAGCAGAAGCCCCCTGCCCAGCTGGCTGCCCTGCAGCCCAGCTCAGCCCCACCCACAGGGCACTGGCGGCAGGGCCCCCACATGCCTCCACCTGCCCTGCACACTTACCTTCATTAATACGGACTCGCTGAGCTTCTCCCGGTTGACAATCTTGACGGCAACCTTCTGACACGTGACACAGTGAATCCCCAGCTTCACGAGGCCTGGGGGCGAGAGGAGCCCTCAGACCCTGTCTGGCAACCGCCCAGGCCTGCCCAGCCAACCCGTCCTGCAACCAACTCAAGCCCCTCACTCAACGCCGGGATCCTGAGGCCCCACCCTGCCCGGCGTATCTTGAGCCAGACCCCAGGCCGCCGTCTGACACCACCCCCCCAGTCACTGGCCAGAGGCTGTCCCCAGCGTGGTCACTCAGCCCCACCTTCCAGCCATCTGCCTGCTCCAGCCTGGGCCTCGGTCAGGCCCGTGCTGCCAGGCCAGGGACACCTAGACTCCCTCCCCCAGATCTTCGCCGGAGCCCCACCCCCCTCAGCAGGGAGCCAGGGGCCCCTCAGGTCCCACAGCCCCTCCCCCCACACACTCAGCCCCGGCTGCCCCACCACCCGCACCCGTCACCCTCCTTTTGGCCTGCGGACCCCTGGACTGAGGTAAGCCCTGTGTCCAGCTCACTGCTCGCCCCGGGACACCAGCACGGGCCCAAGGCCCCACCCTGGCAGCTGCAGCCCCGCGGCCCTCCTCCCAGGACCCCCCCCCTTGGGACAGGACGTTCTGTAGATTCGCCACTGCGGTCATCACTACACTGCAGGGACCAACGGTCCCGATCACTGCCCCCAGCCCCCCGGCCCCTGCCCTCCGCCGGACCCTCTGTGGCCTCAGACCAAGACGCCCTGCGCTCTCCCCTCCCGAGCCTGGGCCCGACCTGGACTTCTGCTCCCCAATGGTTGGGGCCGGATGCAGGACGACCGCCAGTAGGCCGACCCACTCCCCAGGGCCTGTCCCCCACCTCTGCGGGGCTTTGAGGGGCACGGAGCCGGATGCCCTCAGGTTCCTTCACACTTTGCCGACTCTGTGGCGGCTGCTTTAATTGTGACCTTGACACCAGCTCACGGTCCTGACCACTCGGGTGTGTACGATCTGCCCTGAAAACACTTCCCCTAAGGGGCGCACGTCTATCAGGGCTTCAGGGTCGTTTCGCGAGCAGTCACACCTTCCCTGCAGTTTCATGTCCTCCTCCTCCTTCTCCTCGTTGCCCACTGCCCCACGACTGCCCTGTTGGCAGTGAGGCCGGCAGCCGGGAGGCAACCTGTGCCCCCCAGAGGCAGGAGCAGCAGCAGGTGCAGCCGGACGAGGGCGGGGGGACCCGCCTGGAGGAGCTCCCGAGCCTGGAGGCGCCTCGGCTCAGGGAGGACAGAGGCCCCGCAGGGGTGCCAATGAGCCCGGCTCCTGGGGCCTCTAGCCAGCTGCCTTGGATCCAGCCCCTGAGCCCTGTGCTCCCAGGTCCAGGGAGCGGGGAGGGGCACCCACATCCACAGCCCAGAGCCGCGGCCCAGGGTCTCCACGGCCTCCAGGACAGGAACCAGGCCTGGCACCAGCACCCCCCGCTGCCCCCGCCCCCGGGCAGGTCTGCGCCCAGACGTACAGATGAGCAGGAGGAAGCTTCTCTCCGGCAAGTCCCCCAGACAAGGAGGACGGGCCTCAAGGAGCCACAGAAATGGGGGCACAAGCCCCTCCGAGTCCCCAACGCCCAGAACAGATGCCGGGTGAGCCGCAGACAGAACAGGCGAGGCTCCCGGGGCATTGCCAGCGGCCCAGAGACGCCTCACACCCAGCGCAGGTGCCTTGCACCCCATGCACACACACCCCCTACAAGCGTGTCTCCAGGAGGCAGGAGTCACAGACACGTGAGGAAGGAAGGGAAGTGAGCTTCAACTCAGCAGGGAGCTGGACAGTGACACAGGTGACCCTCTGGGAGCAGAGAACTAAGTGGCCACTGCCACTCCCCCATCACAGCAGCCAGCCTGCTGACTGTGCCTCGGGGTCGTGACATCGGGACCATTACCACCCTCACCCCACAGACAAAAAACCCCATCACCAGCTGGTGCACAGAAAGGCCGGGAGGACAAAGAACCCAGTGGACAAGGTGCCCTGGACGAGCCCCAGGCCGTCAAGGCGTGAGCCTGCCACACCCACAGAGCTGCTTACGGGCCTGCGGGCTACCCCCCAACCCCGCCCCATTGGACCACGTCCTAGAACTCTGGTGGTCCCTCCCTGCCTTCATTTTCCTCTGCTGCCTCTCTTCCCAAAAGTCCTCTGCCCACAGACTCCTACACACCCCTCAAAGCCCAGCATGGAGGGGCCCCTCCTGGGTGAAGCTTCAGGGCCGCCCTGGCTGTGCTGGTCTCCTGCAGCCCCGGAGTCCTCTGGGGTGGGAGGTTTGGGTTCCATGCAGTCCTGCCACTTCCCTGGAGGCAGGGAGCAGAGTGCACTCTCAGGAGGGAGGGTCTGCTAGGAAGCCCAAGGCCGCCCTAATTACCACCCCCTCCAGCTGCTCAGGCTCATTTTCCAATTGTGATTTTATCTCTAATTATTGTCTTTACAGCAAACACTACACACATCAAGAGAAGGAAAGTATAGAGTGTCACAGATAATTGCAGCGGGAACAGAGGCGTCCCGCCCGTGCAGTGGGTGCCTGGGGGTGCTGGGCCGCCTGCGCCCACGCTGCAGGAAGGGGCTCCTCCAGGGCATCCTGAGGACCCTGGGCCCACCACGGGCTCCCCACCATACCGCAGGCTCAGGCACAAGGACACACGTGCACGAACACAGGCGCCCACCTTCCAGGGCTCCTGGGCACGGGCGGGAGGGTCAAGGGGACCCAGGAACTGCTGAGAGCAGACCCTGCACCCGGCCCCAGGCACTCAAGGAGTGTGGGGCCCTCCCCCGACCTGGACCAAGGGCCGGGGGCGACAGGACAGCCCTCCTGATCACCCCGGTCCCTCCATTCAGCTACTGGGGCTTGTGGGCCCAGAAGTGGCCACAGAGCTGGGGGGCAGGGCGTCTCCGGGCCTGATTCAGCCTCCTCTGCAGCCCCCGCCGGCCCCCAGCCCCACCGGCCTCCAGTCAGCTGTCAACCCAGTCTGGTCGGAGGAAAGAGGCCACGGCCCTGGGCAGCCTGGGAGCAGTGGGGAGCAGGAGGGTGGAGGCTAGCGGAGTCCTCAGACCTGCAGGGGGTCTCAGCATGGGAAATGGCCAGAGGGGCCTGTGGGGTCAGAGGTCAGGCGGGGTGGTCCTGAGCAGATGCCTCACCCTCTGGCTCTCAGGTCATCCTTGGCCTCCCTTTTCTTCTTGGTTGGGGACCTTCGGGAGAGGCCTAGAGGGCTCTGCACCCTGGGGGCGGCCAGCTCGGAGGAGTGAACAGAGCATGAAGGACCACTGCCCTGCGGGGAGCGCCCGGAGCGGGGCCCAGACTCCACTGCCCAGAGACTGCCATTGGGGCTGGACAGGGGTCCGGGGCAGGTGACACTGCTGCATCTGGAGAGGGGGGTGGGGGGAAGGGGACTCAGGCTCAGCCCTATAGCCCAGCAGGGCAATCGAGGCTGCCTGGAGACTCCACTCCCTCAGACACAGTGGGGGGGATCACTCCCTCAAACTGCGTCCCAGCCTCCAGTGCTGTTTCCACCCCCCGAGTTATGAGCCTCTGCAAGCACTCAGGCCCGCCGGGGAGGGCAAAGCCCTGGTCTGGCATGGGCAGCACCAGGCTCCCTTCTCAACCTCTCAGGGTGGCCTGCCAAGGCCTGTTGCCCCCAGCCATGCAGCCCCCAGGGGGCCCGTCCCTCCATCCTTCATCTTGTGCTCAGAGCTGCCGTGAGGCCCTCAGCTATCTGCCTTCTGTCCAGGTGCCAGGCCACTGCACTGCCTCCCTCAAAGCACGCTTGGAGCACCTCCCAGAGGGTCCTGCCCCCCGGGGGCCCCTCGCCCCTTTGCCTGCTGCCATCAGGTCCTGAGACCCCAGCTTGTCCCATGGCACCCTGAGCCCAGCCCACGGCACCCCTCGGGGGCCCAATGAGCGTCCTGCACCCAGGCCTTTTCCAGCCACCCTGCAAGTGGCTGCTACCTGGGGGTTGGGACTAGAGGGAGGTCCCATTCCCATCAGTGACATTCCTCTGTCGGTTTCCATATCTGATACCCCCTCGCAGACACTCCCACCCAGCCCACACGCTGTCCACCTCATCTGAGCCCCTGGATGGTGGCGGGGTGGGGGGACGGGGCGGACCGTGGCTCAACGGGTCATTCCCCCACCATGCGGCACTGTGACCACCCTCCCTGGGCGTCTCATGGGTGGCAGCCTCCCCACCCCAGGATTGGGATGTGTTTCCTACACTTATGGCCCCTGAAGATGCCCCGTGGGCTCCCGTCACCCAGGGCCCCCAGCTTCCCTTTAACAGACTGGGAGGAGATTCTCGGGGCCTGGGGGCCACACACAGCCGGCGTCTGTGGCAGGAGGGCTTCGAGGCCTGAGTCCCCTCCACGGACCTTCTCTCCCAAGGCTGACGTGTCCCAGCCACCGTGTGACAACACAGGAGTGTGGCCTCGAGCCTCCCCTGCTTGCGCTCCACACCCCAGCCAGCGCTCACCGGCAGCGTCCTCCGCACGCCCACCACGTGCCGGCTGGGAGTCCTCAGCACACGTGAACAGGGGCACGAGAGGGTGCACGCACGCCAGTGCACATACACGTACACAGGTCCCATATGTGGTCGCCCCTGCCCACACCCCCACATTGCCGACTGGCTCACGGGCTGCACACGGCAGCCAGTTCCTCCCTGGGCCCTGCTGGCAAGTGACTCGTGCGGGGTGAACACGGCTCCGACAGACGTGAAAGCAAAGAAAGGCAAGACTGGTTTTGCCATTTCTTGCTTAAGTCACCAAATCCAGATCACACTACCACCGACAGCATCCGCGCCTGGGGAGTGGAACAGCTGAGGGAAGAGAGACGGCCCCCTGGGTCAGGGGCTTCAGGGAAGGTGGTGGAGACCCGGGCCCCTCCGCACATCCGACTCAGCCCCTCCACCCCCTGGGCCGGGCTGTCCCCTGCACGGTCCTCTGTGCTCCCCAGTCCCCCCTCCCTTCCTCCCCAGCCACAAGCCCTGGGCTCTTCCCTCGGTGGGGTCAGCTCTCCAGGGCCCTGGAGCTTCTGCCCAAAAGGCCCTTCTCTCGCCACCCCATCCCACCCCGCCGTCTCCATCCTGCCAGACCCACCGAGTGGCAGCTTCACAGGTCTAGGGCTCCCTCCCGCGTGGCACCCTGCCCTGTCCCTCCTGCCTGCCCCACCCCTACGGGGGAGTCCCCGGAGACCCTCTTCTGTGAGATCCCCTCCAGAGGAGGGTGAAAGTTCAGATAAAGGATGGGAGTCCGCTTCTTTCCCAGAAAGCGGGTCCCGAGGCTCTGGAGGAGGGGGGACCAGTCCGGAGCCTCAAGCGCCCTTATTCCCGTTACTCCGCGGAGGGACTGCGAGTCCCGTGGAAACTTCTCCGCAGGCAGCCCCACCGCTGTCCGTGGTGCTGACCGAGCCCCGGCCGCAGCCCCAGCCTCCCAATCCCAGGCCCTTGGGGACAGGAAACAGACCCTGAGGGGAAGCGACAGGACACACCCGCTCCCGCGAAGCCCCGTCACTGTGCCCACATGGGCCTCCTCGCACTGGGGATGCAGGCCTGGGCGGCCAGACTGGGGGCGGGGGGCAGGAGGTGCCAGAGGCCAGCTCTGGTCACCTGGCAGCTCCGCTCCCCCCGCAGGCTTCCGCTGAACCAGGAGGAGGGCAGGGCAGCCGGCCTGGACCCCCCAGAGCCCCTCTCAGCGCCTCAGGAGACATCGGCGTCCAGGACCACCCAAGGGTCAGTAGCGCCCAGGACGGCGCCCAGCCCTCCTCCCGCGTCAGTATCCACTGCGCCTCTGGACCATACGGCAGCTCCCCAGGGTCACAAGCACAGCTGACGTGACCCACTTTCCGCCACCTCAAGCCGCCTCACTGTGGGGACGCGGGAGGGACATGGGGGGGACGCCGTTTCCCTGGGGTGGACAGAATGGAGCAGCCCGTCACCCCTCCCGCCCGGGCTCTCCTCAGACGAGGGTGGGGAAGGCAGCTCTACACTGGCTTTTGGGAAAATGAGTCAGCAAAGCTGGCCACCCTGCACTGGCCCTGCCTCTAGCCCAGCTGCCCATAGCCGGCACGGGAGGTGCTGTGGAGAGCAGTCGGGGCGAGACAGGCTCAGCTGCCATAACTGAGATGGGGCCGGGGCAGCAACGGGGCTGCGTCCCCAGCCTGGGAGGGGACGTGTCTTCCGGCATAAGTGCGGTGTCCTGCTAAGAGCCTGCGGGCTGCCCTGGACGGTCACTGGGAGCAGAGCTTCCCAGGCTCTGCACACAAGGGCCGGCTCAGTGGCCTCCCTGAGGGAAGTCCTGCCGCCGTGGGTGGTCTCAGCTGCTCCTGCAGCCTCATGGCCCTGGCCTGGCCACTGTCCCCACATGCGCCACAACTGCACGCCCAGGCTGGACCCAAGTGCTGGCCTGGGGACCCCAGCCTGCCCTCAGGAGAGCTCACCTGTGCCCTCACGGTGCCAAGAGAGAGTGGGCGGTTCTGGAGGCAGAGCTCAGGCAGGAGCCCGGGTTCTCCACGAGCTTGAGGCCTGGATGGGAGCCTGTGTCACCAGGTTTGCCCAGGTGGCAGCCACAGGGGGTGGAGCCACAGGACCAGCTGGCCTGAGGGGCTTTCCAGGAAGCTGAGCCCAAGGAGAGGCCCCTCCCCCGCTGGGCACCACCAGGCAGGAGCGGTGAGGAAGGAGGCACAGGCCCCGCTTGAGGGACTACAAGTGTTTACACCTGGCCTCCCGATGCGGGCCCTTCCTGCCACCTCGGCACCTGCTGCTCCGCACACCTCGGTGGACTGCAGCCCCACAAGGACCCCCAGTGACCTGTGCCTCCTGGAAGCTGGCCCCCAGGCAGTGTGGTCTCCCCCACGCTGCACACGGCTGGTCTGTGCGGCCAGTGGGACGTGGCAGAATGGACGGCTTCTTGTCTCCAAGGTCAGACGCTAACAAGAGCGCAGCTTCCTTTGGGGTCCCTGGGGTCCCTGCTGGGAGGAGCCCAGCCACCTTGTCACGAGGCAGTGCCCCTTGGAGACGGCGGCCTGGCCTCCAGGCGACAACGGGGGCGGCCCCCTCCAGGAGCAGCACCTGGGCCCAGTCCAGCCCACACCTGGAACCTCGTGAGACCCCTGAGCCCCACGACCCCCACTCGGCTGCCCTGGCTGCCTGCCCTGGCTGCCTGCCCCTCAGGACACTACGTTTTGGGGGCAGCCTGTTACACAGCAACAAAGATCAAGTATACTCAGCCCTCCAACCACCAGGCTTCAGAGGAACGCCAGGCCTGGCATCCGGTGTGAGCTGAACACACGTGGGGGACAGCCTCACGGACAGGACACACAGCCAGAGAGGCAGATGGGCCTGGTGGTCCCAGCCACGGCTCTCGGATAAGAACCTGCCCCCACCCCCCCCACCCCCGCCAGTGGGAGGGAGGCTCAAGAGGGAGAGGATATGGGAATTTAAAAAAAAAAAAAAAAAAGAAACTGCTACCCCCCCACCCCCAACTGACTTTCCTTATCTGAGGAAGCAGGAAAATACCACCCCCTAGCCCAGCCCAGCCTCATCGGACAGTAGGAGCTGCCTGTGAAACTCTGAGATGGGAAGGGGGGTGGCCTCTCCCCCAGGCAGCCTACCTGGCAGGAGTCCCAGGGCCAGAGCCTCACCCCTCGTCTGTCTCGACCCCCAGCCTGCTGGCCAGCTCCCGCCATCTCTGGGGGAGAGCAAGGGCCTGCCCAGCTCCCAGGACTGAGTCCTCCGAGGACTGGCCGGGTTGGGAGCCCGAGGGGCAGCAAGTGGCACAGATGCTGGTGGTGGGTGAGGGTGATGCATGGCTGTCCCCACTCCTGGGCATGGGGAGGGGCGGTGAGGGCTGTATCTTTGTCTTTTTTTTTTTTTTTTTTTACAAGAGAACAAATCCACACTTTTATTTATTTACTTTTCAATAAGTTTAAATCCTTGAAGGGTACAGCATTACACGGATTCTGTGTCCAATGGCCTTAGCAGGAAGGTTGCTTCGGAATTTGGCACAAACCATGCCACTGTTTCCATGAGCGCGAGTTATTTTTCCCCAGATCACTCTAGTTTTGTTAGGTTTTCCACCAGGAGTCACTGTGTTGTTCTTTGCTTTGTACACATAAGCACATCTCTTGCCTAAATAGAATTCAGTTTCATCTCGAGCATATACACCTGCAATTATCAGGAGAGCTGTGTGCTCCCTCTAGTTCCGTAGACCCCACTTATAGCCAGCAAAAATGGCCTTGGACCACAACCTTCCAGACATATTTGTCGTTTTAGAAGTCCTGTTCCCAGCAGGCCTTAAAACAAAAAGAATCAGTTTAAATTCTTGCAATGCGCGTTTCCCACCTCGTCTCCTCTGGAAAAACACCCCAAATTCAGAGGATGCCTGACAGCTAAGCAAACTCCAAAACGCTTCTATTTCACATTCCACTCCGCCAGGGCCCGGAAGCAACTCCGGTTACCGGAGCACCCATGCTCGGAGGTCAGGGGACCAGCACCATCAGTCCCAAATCTCCTCCATCCTGTCCTCCCTGTTGCTGGCATCCATAGAAACCATTAGCTGGTAGAGCGTCGGAGCCGCACCAGTGCCTCGCGAGAGGCACACAGCTGAGCCTAGCCCACTTATTTGCCCCCAAAGTTCCTGTATCCTTGTCTTCTAAACATTGGGAAACTCCTGCCACCAGATGACTACTCAGAAAAGGGCACCTCTCAGCCCGCCCTGTCTCCCACGCTGACCCTGTCTCTTCCCCTGACACAGGCCCCTCCTGTGCCTGGTTGGGTGGGGGATCCTGAGGGTGGCAGGAGGCCACCCCACTAGGGAGAGGGTTAACCCCTGTGCCCACCTGGGGGTACCCAGCTGTGGGGGAGGAGCCCTGGTGGCGCCCCTGTCCAGGCTTCCAGGAAGAGCATCACCCCCCTTGTCCTGCAGGACCAGCTCACACTCCAGGCGATGGCCAAGGGTTCCTGGCAGCAGCTGAGCAGCTCCTGAGCCCACGGGCAGGGAGCGACAGTGCAAAACTGGGGTCCGCTTGGGGCCCCAGCCCCACGTGTGCAGGGGCTGCATGGTGGCCCCGAGAAGACGTGTCCCCATCCTAATACTGGGAACCCATGTTTGGTTTTGAAGAGATATGTGAGTGAGTGACAGGTCTTCGTGGAGCTCACCCTGCGTGGAGCACGGATGGGCCCTAAATCCAATGACAAAGTCCTCAGAGGAGAGAGACAGAGGAAGGCTAGACACAGATGCAGGGAGCAGGCCGGGCGAAGACAGAGGCAGAGGCCACAGTGATGCCTCTATAAGAGCCGGCAAAACACCAGAAGCGGGGGGAGGGGCCTGGAAGCATCCTCCCTCAGAGCCTCAGGAGAACCACTGGCAGACTTCTGGCCCCTGGAGTTGAGAAGAAGACTCTGTTGTTCTAGCGACCAGGGCTGTGGCAGCTGCGAGGGGCCCCAGGGAACTGTGCAGGTTGCCTTCGGCTCACACGGTATTTACCCTGAGTGTCCTCTCACCACAAGCCTCCCGGTACAGCTCAGACAGGCTTCTGTTCACTCCAGAGGCTCTGTGTAAGCACGTGAGCCCCTCTCCACGCCCCCCCCACACACAGCAAAGGCCTCTGTGCCCACCGGAGCGGGCAGCTCCCAACAGCATGTGGGGCCTGGAGAGGTTAAGGACAGGACTGGGGGTGGGGTGTCGGGTTCTGCTGCCTCTATGAGAGGCTGGCATGCTCCTACCCTTGCCCCGCCTGCACCCGCAGGATGTGGGGGACCGGGCCCTGTGGGCTGCAAACCGGCCAGCCTGGCACCTGGCTGAGACCCTGGGTCAGGTGGGCTCTGCGCAGTGGGCAGCATGTGGCCACCGGCTCCAACCATGCCACTGTCTGGTCAGAACAAAGGCTCCCAAGTAGGTTCCACTTGAACCCTGATCCTTGCAACAGCCCCCTCCCTTTCTCAGAAGGGGAGACAAGGTTGGGAGAGGCCTGCATGACCCCAAGCTCACTGCCACTGCCCAGGAAGTCAGGGTGAAGCTGCCACACGGCCAGCCTGGAGGCGGGGCTTCCCCATCCCCATCACCCCCTCAGTACAGGCTTGGGGAGTCAAAGGTGTGCTAGGCAAAGAAGTGAGGAAAATACAGAGATGCCAGAGGGAATGCCTGCCATTTCCTGGGGCTGCAGAGGGGCAGGTGGCACCCGAAGCTCCCTCTGCACCAGAGGGCAGTGCCAGCTGAGCACCGGAGGGTCCTGCCTTGCCCCCACCCAGGCACAGCCAGGATGCCCTTGGAAGCCAGTAGTCAGTGATCCTGGGCACCTCCGCCGCAGGGCACACCGCTGCTCTGGGCTGGGCCCAGCAGGAGGCCTGCCTGCACCACACCCTGGGGCATGGCCCAGAAACCCAGGATGCCAGTGGCACACACACCCCGCTGCACGCTCCCACACACCAGCCCAGACCTCAGGGGAGGCCACCCACCTGCCCGCCTGCCCGCCTGCCCGGGTTCCAACACCTGGACACGGAGCACCTCCCTGCCACCCAGGGCCCCCCACAGCTCTCGCCCACTGAAGGGCCCTCAGAGCCTCAGAGAACACTTCCCTCCGACCCTCCGACTAAGTGTGGGGAGGCAGGGATGGAGGAGTGTGGGGAGGCAGGGACGATGGGAGTTGGGCTGGGCAGGGGATGGAGCTCTGCGAAACAGGGCCCAGGTGGAGCCCTGGGAGAGCGGGGGGCAGGGCCAGCCCAGCTCCACCTGGACAGGGACCCTTGCCAGCTCCACATCTCTGAGGGCAGTACTCAGGGAGGTCAGAAGTGGCTTCCACAGCAGGGCCAGGAGCACCGTCTTCACCACCGCTCCAAGGCCAGAGGGGCAGGCCTGCTGGAAAAGCACCCACTGCAAGAGGGTCCACGTTGCTCTGGGCTGGAGCAGCTGGGAGGTGAGGGGGGGTGGTGGAGCTAAGGCCAAGCCCCCCTACCCCCCCACCCCTACTTGCAGCCACCCCCGCCCCCACCTGATGGCAGCATGGGCACCCTCTCCATTCTGCCTGACCACTGACCACCAGGGCCCCATGGCTGGGGAATTTCAGGGATCGTAGGCCCAGGCTTCAGTGAGCACAGACCCTGAAGAAAATAAAGACTGGCTACAGACCCCTGCCCTCCCGAGGCCAGCAGCATGGCCTAGCTCTACCCGCGTCCCTGGCCGGGGCCCTGTAAGCCCTTCTGACTGGAGACCGGGCCTAGGGGGATGTCTGGGGGCACCCTAAGCAGCTGCCCCCTTTCCCCTCCCAGGCCCTGGTCCAGGACCGCCTCCCTCACGTGTGCCTTTAGAGTCCGCTCCTCCAGGCAGACGGAGTGCAGGGAGGGAGGAGAGCTGGACCAGGGAGCACCCCCACCCGCCCCGGGCTCCCCACCCAGGGGGGTGCCCAGGCCCAGGGGGCCCACTTCAAACACGCCGCCTCCAGACCCGTGCAGAGGGGGCGGCCGCTTTGAAGTTGCTGCCAACATCAAAGCCCACGTGGTCCCCTCATTAGTGGTCCTGCCTGGTTCTTCCCACTATCCCCCCCACCCCCTTCCTTCCCCACCTGGTTCTCTCTCGGCCTCTCCTCCTGGGATCTGAGCTCCCCAACCTCCTCCTCCTCCCCCTCCTTGGTGGGGATGCCTGGATTGTGTGCCCCAGCTTTGAGCTCCTGAGCTCCCAGTGGCACTCCTGCACCCCACATCATGCTCCTCCAGGGGTTGAGAAGGGGGCTGCGATGGGAGGACTGGGGGGGGGGGGGACACGGGCGCGCCAGCACCCGCCACGCTCACTCTCGATATAGATTCCCTGTTTCCTTCGCCCACCAGCGCCAGGCAGGCGGAAGGGGGAGGCGCCGGCGCGTGTCTCTTGGGAGACAACTGTTCACGCTCCGAAAAGGAACCTCTCAAATTAAATTAATTAAGCCCTAAAATATTTCACACGCAGTGCAGCCGTTCGGCTGCCTCTACCAGGCTCCCTGCCCGCCCCACCCCCCACAGCACCCAAACACAACAAGGGGTACTGCAGCCCCCTCCATGGGACACGCCTGAAGCCCCAGAGCAGCCCCTGACCCAAGAAAGGAAAGAGATGTGGGGCCCCCTCCCCACGCACACCCATGAGCCGTACCCTCCTCCACAGCCATTCTGTGCCCCTGACGTATCCCGGGTGCTATTCTGGGACCTGAAGGTCCTTCGCCGGCTGAGTCGCCATATCTGGCCAGCTGTGGGCGGGATGCTGTGGTCACGGCCGGGCTCTGGAGCCTGGTTCCCCAATCCCGCCTGGGGTGGGGGCTTGGGTGGCCCCTCCAGCCTCAGGGGTATCCTAACACCCTGCCCTGATGCCAGTAAAGATTAAATGAGAAAACCCCCCACCCCTCTCACACACACACACACACACATCCCTCAGTCATAAGCATCCTATACTTCCTCCCTCCCCCTCCCAGAGGCAGCTGGGATTGCACCCATGAAAATGCCCGGCTGGGTGGCGGTTCTAACCCTCAGCACAGGCAGGGGTACTCCGGGAGGGGGGCAGCCAAGCCAGGCACTCTCGCCCCACGGCCCGCAGGCAGCCTGCAGGGCCTGGAAATGCTTTCAGGCCCAGAGCCCCCAGAAAATCAGATGATCTTCAGTGCCTGCCCCTCCCTCTCAGCTCTGTACCTAATGGGAAAATGCTGATAGGAACCACTGATTGAAGGATGCACTCGCCAGGACCCAGTCGGAGGGGTGAGGGGGGGCCACAGCAGTCCTGGGGACATAGACGCTCCTCCCCCAGGAGACACTCAGGCCAGGATCCCGCAGTCCGAGCTGGGAAGGGGTGACACTGGGCACCTGGTGAATGCAAAGGGGATGCCAAACGCCCAGGCCTCTGGCTCAGGAAGGAGGGGACCCTGGCCCCACCAGAGCCTGGCAGGGGCTCTGGAAGCTGCTGGGAACAGGAGCATCCTCGGGGGCCGGGAGGTGCCCGGAGGTGCTTCCCAAGCAGGCCACATGAGGCGCCTGTTCAGAAGCATCTCCACTGGAGACTGATGAGGAACCAGGGGAGGAAGCTGAAGGGAGGAGGGCTGAGCCCAGAGGACTCTGCTGCCCCAGGTGACAGGGGAGATGGCAGAGCTGGCTGGAGTTTTGGAGGATGGGGGGCTGGGACAGATGTTTAAGGGGGGCCTGGGAAGAGTTCTGGGCTAGAGGCCAGTACCTGGAGAGGCTGCCAGGGCCCCACAGGACAGAAAGGCCCAGGTCCCTTGTGTTTGCCTCCTACTGACCCCACCCTCTGGATTAGAAAAGAGGGAGCCCGGTGGTAGAAAATAGAGATCTCAAGACATTCCAGAAACCTCCTGAAGAAGGAAGGCTGAGGGCAGGTGATGGGAAACAGGGCAGGGGCCAGGCCTCCCAGCCTCCAGGGTGCCCTAGAGAGGCTCCAGGTACCAGTGTCAGCTAGGGGCAGAGGGCAGGCCTGGGATGGGGCTGCAAAAACAGATGCGCATTTACCAAGGGTGTCGATGTGGGGACAGCCTGGCTCAGCACCCCCTCCCTCCAGGCCAAGACTGAGACACAACAGGGACAAATTCCAGGACCACGGGGCCAGGAGGCTGCTCTGCTTATCCTGCTTCTGACATGCCAAATGCCCAGTCCCTGCCATCCGCGTGCCCCCAGCAGGCACCCCGCACTCTGAACTCTGGGCAGGAGACACCCCCCTACCCCCAGGAGAAACCCAGGCAAGAATGTTCCAGCCTCTCGCACAGAAGGTAAGCAGCCAGCCACATGTCACTAGAGGAAGTCTAAGAGAGAAACCGCGCTGACTTGGTAGAAACAGACATTTTAAATTATTTCACTGTTTACTGCACTGATTTGCCAGGATTTAATAAACTGCTACCCCTATAAAACAGGAAATCCACAGATAAAATGAGAAAACAAGAAAGAGCTCTAAGATATAACAGTAACGGCTAGAGAAAGAAACCGCTGAAAGAAAGACTAAAAACATGAGAAAACGCCCAATGCAGCAGAGCAAAGGACAGAAAAGGTGAAACAATAGGAGATGGTGCATCCAGGATGCCCAACGTCTGTCTAAAGCAAGTAGCTGAGGGTGGACAGCACCAATGCCCTGGGGCAGACGGACACAGCAGAGCAGGAGGCCCTCGGTCGGCCCACGCCCTGGCTGCAAGCTGACCCACGCCCAGGCACGACCGCTCCAAGGTGAGACCCTGGGAGCCTGCTTCCTTCATTCACGCATTCACTCAACGACTCCAGGGACAAGCATCCAAAACGAAAACAACAAAAAGAGGTGTCCACTCCGTGGGGTTTACACCCTCGAGACACTTGGCTAGAGCTGAACAGAACTTGCTGAAGTGGCCACTCAGCCCTGACCCAGAGAAAGTCCTCCCACCCTACATGCCCGGCAGAGGCAAAGGCGAGCCCTTTCTGGGAAGCCTCACCCACTGCACTGATCTTCCAAATCAATAATGCCCAGCACACAATAAAGATGGTGACGTACACAAAGAAGCAGGAAAAGTGGCCTACCTGCAAAAGAAAAAAGAGCTGATGGAAGCAGGCTGCCACTGACCCAAACAGCAGAGTTTTCTGAAAAGGATTTTACAGTAATATTATAAATATATATTTTTAATTAGAGGAAAAGATGGACAAAAAGAATTCACTGAATGGACTTAACAGCAGACTGGACACAACAGACGAAAGGACTAGTGAACTGTAAGACAGGCCGATATAAACCATCCACGCTGAAGGACAGAGAGCAAAAGAACAAAAAAAGAGAAAGAGGAGGGGTCGGGGGACAGGGCGGAGGGCGTCTGTTAAGAAGCAACAGCCACATGCTTCCCCAAATTATTAGATACCTCAGCCCACAGGTCCATGAGGCCACCAAGCCAAAGCAGGATAGAAACACAGAAAGCCCCACCAAAGGCATATCACTGCCAAACTGATGAAACCGAGAGAAAGAGGAAATCTTAAAAGCAGCCACAGAAGAAAATGCACATGACATCCCAGGGAGCATCCTAGCGCCTGACTTCTCACCAGAAACAGGACGACCAAGAGTCAAGGGCTTAACACTCCTCCGGTGCTGAAAGAAGACCTAAGATTCTATAGCCAGCAAAAATATCCTTCAAAACAAAAGAAAAATAAAGATATTTGTAGTTAGGCAAAAGCTGAAAGGATGTGCAGTGAGCACTAGAAAAGCACAGAAGGAAGCTCTGCAGGTTTAGGGAAAGTGACCTCCCCGGGAACCTCGACCCACAGGCTGGAAAGGGTGCACCAAGAAGGGCACACACAAGGAAACCAGAACGTCCTCCCCAAAAGAGCATTTCTTTAAAGACTCGATTCTACGGACGACGCAACAGCAAAGTACTGTGGGGTCAGCACCAGGCAGAAGTCACACACCACAGGGGCCCAGAAACGAGGGGCTGCGTCAGGGGGCCCTCCCCTCGGCAGCGTGGGGCCGAGCGGACTCCAGCAGGACTGTGACAGGTGGCACACTGCAACCCCCAAGTCGGAGCGCCCCAGCCTCTGTGGTCTCAGAATCCCGCTGTACTCGTAACACCAAAGAACTTTTATGTATGATACTTACTGGATTAGAAGTTAAAACTGAGAAATTCTACAAATATTTAATAATTCATTCAATATAATAAACCTAGTATATACAAATATAATTTTTATTAAAAATAACCATTTTTTTTCCCCAAGACTAAAAAGAGCTAGTGAGAAAAATGGTACTGTTTTCCATCTCTGCAAACCTCTTTAATATCTGCCTTCAAAGAAGATACACAGTGAACCTCATGGAAACCTCCCCCACCCCATACTGAGGCAAATACTATCCTATAATGATACCCTATAATATATGAAAACAGTTTGGGCCTCATGGACCCTCCCACCCCATAAGAATCTCCGCAAGGGGTCCCTGGTCTAAGATTTTGAGAACAACTGCTCTGGAGTAATTGCTAAACAAATAATCAAAGAGATGTGGTGAAAATACTAAAAGAGGAAAGAAAGTGGATTAACTAAAAAAATACCTGGCTGATACAAAAAAAGCCAGGAAAGGAGGGAAAATGTACAAAGAACAGATGGGACAAATAGGAAACAAATAGCAAGATGGTAGACTTAAACCAAAGCACGTCAGTAACTACATGAAATGTAAATGATCTAAACACTCCAACTAAGAGGCTCAGACTGGCGAAAAAGGAAGCCCAAACCCAAGTACGTGTTGTTTACAAGTGACACTTTAACTACGACACACACAGGTTGAAAGTAAGAGGACGATACAGATGGGCTGTGCCAACCCTAAGCATGCGGGAAGGGACAAGGTCACCTGGGGTGACCATTGGCAGAGAAGAGCCCAACTGCCTGGGGGGACTCCAGCTCTCGGGCTGGCAAGATGAGGTGGGTCCGAAGCGGATGGAAGGGGAGGAGGAAAGACAGGGCAAGCACAGGGTTTCATAAGTTAAGGGGTGGAGGATGTCCGACTGCGTGAGATGCTGCTGACAGCAGGGACCGCCAAGTGACTGTTGATTTGGCAACTGTGAGGGTCGTGCAGTAGGGCGGCCGGGTCAAGAGGTAGAGGGAAAAGATGTGGGTTCAATGGGAAGAACACTTTCAAGAAGCTCTGATGTAAACAGGGGCCAAGGAAAAGGCAGGGGAGTCAGGCTGGCATCTGATCTCCCACCAGCACTCGAGGTCAGGAGCTAACGGAGGAGTGAGAGTACACAGGGAAGGTGCCTCCCACGTCACCTTTCCTGGGAAGTCACCTGACAAAAGGAGGTGGTAGACCAGAAGGAAGCTACAATCCCATCCAGAAAGGGGTCCTGGGAACCCCCCCAAAGGAGGCCTCTTAGAGAAACAAGGCAGACTGGAGCAGGACAGAAGGCTCTGGAAAGGAGGCTACCATGAGAAAAAAGGAACTCAACAGATCAGATGGCCTGCCCATAAATACATGTACTGAGTTTACAATAAGTAGTGCAATGAGAAAGAAAGGCAACCGGGAACTCCAGGAAAACCAAAGGACTCTTCAAGAAAGTCACGGTGATGCAAATGGAATGCATCATGAACAAAAACATTCACAGGATTTCAGAAAACAGATTCCACTGACGGACCCCAAACCCCTGACTTTCCCAACTCCGTAAAGACCATGTGCACAGCTTCCTTCGAGCGGGTCACACGACTAGGACAGGTGATCCTGGCACAATACCTAGCCCAGCATTGACCAACAATTCCCGACTGACATCTAGGGAAACCCTCTATTATTTTTCACTTTTGAGAGTCAACCAACAGTCAAACCCCACAAGGCAGGTGTGGGGCTGACAGACAGACAGATACTATTGCTTAAAAAAAAAAAGGTAAAAGTAGCTGCTAGAAAGGAGGATGGGAGGGAGAGAGATGAGGAAGGCAGTATACTCATCTTGCAGGGAAAGAGAAGAGCTACCGCTGCAGCCAACAGAACAAGACAGGCGTTTACTGTGGTACCTGCAAGCACACAGAAACCCAAGGATGCCTGGGAAGAGCCGCAGGTATCTACCTGGAGCTCTCCTGGGGGGAGATGCAGGGGCCACTGGGGACTGCCTAACTTGACCTGTCAAGACCCTGAGCTGTGAGCTCACCCCCAGAAACGGTGCAACTGGAAACGGTTCAACAAGGTGGCCTTGGGAGCGGCACTCAGCAAGTCATCTGTGCCCGGGCCCCTCTGAGGGGCCAGCGGACCAGGGTGCAGCCTTGTTACCACCACAGCAGTGGAGAACAACATCCAGACAAATAGCAGCAACTGGACCAAATAATCTTACACCTGGTAGACCTACTAAATCCTAAAATACACAAGCCTTGGGTGTTTTCCTCACTTCATTTATTGTATCTCACTCCCACGGACACGTGGACACACCTCCGGGCCCCACCCCAGAGAGAAAGCAGCCCTCGACGCTGTGGCCTCTGCCCCTCCCCAGCCGCTCGGGAGCCACACTGCCCTGTCCACTGGGAAGTACCCTGTGCACTGGATGAGGCCCAGGGCTACCCACGGGAACTGGTGGTGAACTCTGTCCATCACGTTGTTCTAGGTCCCAGCTAGCAACAGACCTCAAAACTCCCAACTTGCCCAAATCCCTAAGAACTGAGACACAGAACAGAACCACCAAGAGCCCAAGGCTGCGCTTGGGGCTCCCACGGCTGCCTTCCTAGGACAGTGGCCGAAGGGAGCCGTGGCCACCGTGGAGCCCAGTGCAACAGGTAGGCAGCAGCCCAGGGAGCCCCCAGCAGAACCAGGACCACCTGTGAGCATTGCACAGACGTGGGCGGGTCACACCCTCCCTCTAAGCCAATAAATTCTGCAAAGGAAGGGGGCGCAGTGGTGTGCTGACGGTGGGGCGGGTGGTGGGAGCCACCCATCAGGGGTGGGGGAGGCAACAGGGGGGCCCTGTCTATTAATAGCAAAAATAAACTCACTAAAATTGGGTCTACCAGAAAGCAGTCTGGCTGTTCTTCGAAAAATTAAACATAAATGTTACGTTCCTAGGTGTGTTCCCAAAAGGACCAAAAGCAGGGACTCAAACGCACCCATGCATGTTCACAGCAGCCAAAGGTGGAAATAACCTCAGTGCCCATCAACGGATGAATGGGCAAAACATGTGGCCTGGGGACTTCCCTGGCAGTCCAGTGGTTAGGACTCGGCGTTTCCACTGTCGGGGCCCAGGTTCCATCCCTGGTCGGGGGACTAAGATCCCAGAAGCTGTGAGGCACGGCCAAAAAACAAACAAACAAAAAAAATGGTCCAGCCACACAAAGGACTATTATTCAGCCTTAAAGAGGAAGGAAATTCTGACACGGGCTACACCCTGGGTGAACCTTGAGGACTTTCTGCTATGTGAAAGCAGACAGACACGAATGGCCACACATGCACGATTCCATTTCTATGAAACATCTACAATAGCAATAAACCCACAGAAACAGAAAGCAGATGGGTGGCTGCCAGGGCCAGGGGAGGGTATGAGGGTCACTCCTGAAGGGCACCGGGCTCCTCTGCAGGACCAGGCTGCTCTGGAGGCAGAGGTGGGGGCCAAACAGCACTGAACGCGCTAAACGCTTTGGGACCTCACACTGTAAAACGCCATCTATGCTACCTGAATTTCATCTCAGCTTCTTAAAAAAGAAAAAAAATGGGTTTACTTTTTGTCATCAAGCACCAATGACTCCAAACGTCAGTGATACAACAAACACCCTCCCACCAAACGCAGTCCGTCATCCTCCCCATTCTGCGCAATCGCTGCCCACAGGTGGGTCTCCGTCCCGTGTGTGGCCATCGCGACGGATGCTGCGTCCACACGGAGGACGTGTCCTTGAATTCCAACACGCACCACTTTCTGTGGGAGGAAAGTTCTGGCTGCCACGCGGAGGCTCCCACCTGCCCCGGAGGCTCCCGTGCTCACGGCTCAAAGCAAAGACACAGGGTTGTGTTGTCTTTGGAAAAGTGCAAACCTTGGTTCATACATGAAATACTTTACTTTAGTATCTTTGGATCTGAAAATAAAGTCTTCTTTTTAAATGAATTAAATTAACTAATGACAGCAGTTTTAGACCCAAAGAACAGATGAAGAACACAGTTACCACCTTCTGTCACTGACTATTACCAAACACGCTTCTGCTGTAAGGACCGTTCAGCTATGGCCTGCTCTGGGTGTCAGGATCCAAGGGGGTCCAGCAGGGGTGGGACAGGCTGCCACGTGTCCATACTGGCCACCAGGTGCAGTGGTCACAGGCAGCCCCAACCACAGCCCAGGCCCCCCAGACGAGCCTCTAGCCCCCGAGGGTGGCCCTATTCCCTGGCCCTGCAGCAGTGGCCACTGGCCAGGGCTGCCCCTGGCCTTGGTTCCCAAAGCCCACGCCAGGCGGTCACCTCCTCTCTGCCTACAGCCAAGGCTGAGACCAGCGGCCAGGGCACCTGCCCAGGAGTCACAGCTGCTTTGCCCCCTTGAGAAGCCGTTGTCCCCAAAGACGGCGTGAGGTGGAGGGAGGGGTGCAGCAGGTTCTGCTGACCCTGGAGCTCAGGTCGGGACCCCTCCTCCTGACCCCCACCTGCTCTGCCCAGGAAGACACCATCTGGACCCGGGGGGATGTGGGGACAGTGTGGGGATCCCCGGAGACAGGGCTCAGCTTCCACACCACAGGCCCCAGATGCCCTACGCCCAGTCCCCTCCTGACCTGGGGGGCGGACCTCTGCACACCTGAAGGTGGGGGCCTGGGGGAGGGTGCAGCTGGCGGGGCAGGACAGCCACAGGGTCCCGTGTCTCACGCCTCCTGGGCTGCACTGGGGTCCCCTGGCATCTGCCTGGCCCCCACGCCCTCCTGGCCCCCTACCCAGTGTCCCGTCATTCAGGGGCCTCACCCCACACCTGGGCTGGCTCTGGCCCGCCCCTCCCCCACCTTCTAGGAATAGCTTTCTTACACTGAAAACAGTCCAATTAAGTCCACCCAGAAAAGAGGAGTATTTTACCAAACCAGCCACAAAATTCTCTGGCTTCTCCGCCGGAGGGCAGCTGCCCTTGGCCTCCAATCACTTCCCCGAGGGCGGGGGCACTGCAGACACTGCCCTGACTCTGGAAGCGGCCCTGGGAAAGGGATGGTGAGCTGCGGCCACACCAGGGCCTGGGCTGGCCCAGGGGTCCTTTCCTCTTCCCCGCCTCCCCCAGGGCCTGCAGGGGGCAGTGCCAGGGGCCAAGCTTCCCATCCCTGCAGGGGGACCACAACCACCCCCACCCAGGCCTTGCCGCCCCAGGACCCCAGCCTCGGGAATAGGCAGACACCAGCAGAGTCTCCCCAGGGCCACAGGGCAGTGAAGAGGGGCCCCACCAGCTGGCTCTCCGAGCCCACTCCCCACCCTGGGGACAGGTCACTGTGTCTGCAGGGGAAGCTGCCTGGACTAGGCTGCCCCTCCCCCCCTCCTCCCCTCCCCCTTCTGGTTGGTGCCTGGCAGGGGTTGGGAGCGGCCGCCTTCAAGGAAAGACACACACGCACGTGTATGTGTGTGCGTACACACATACACACACACACACACACTGCACGTGTGGCTTTGCCATCCCGCCCATCACCACACACCTCTTTCCTGAGAAAGGTCAGGAGCCGGGCCCCCTGGCCCCTCTGCAGTGAGGGGACCTCGTACCATGCCCCAGGCCTCCTACTGTCCAGGCCCTGCAGGAGCCCCAGGCCTCCCAAGGCAGGGGCGGTCAGTCTCTCCCCAGTGCCAGCCCAGGCCCCTGACAGGCATTCCAGTCCTGAGACAGGGTCCCCAGAGGGCCTCTGGGGGTAAGCGCTGGGGCCTGGGGCTGCAGGGGAGGTAGGAGGGGGCGGGGCAGAGGCGGGAGGTAGGAGGGGGTGGGGACTGCTGAGAGTGGGTAGGGGGTGGGGTCCAGCGAGACCCAGGGTGAGCTTTGGGGAGGCACCGAGCTGAGGCTGCGGGGAGGGGCACATGGCCAGAAGCTAGTGATGGGGCAGGGGTCCCAGGGGCTTGCGGGGCAGACCCCATCCTGCCGACCTGCTCAGCCAGAGCCGGAGACGGTGGCCCAGGCCTGAGCCCTGGGAGCCACGAGTTGCCACAGGAACCAGCCCCGCCGCTGGACGTCCGGCCAAGGTGCCCTCTGGCCAAGACCAAGGCGCCCTCTGGCCAAGACCAAGGCGCCCTCTGGCCAAGGCCGATCGGCCAACCTTCCCGAAGAGGCTGAGTGGGGCAGGCTAGCAAGCTGGCCAGAGCAGGTGCCCTGCGGGCGGGGCAGCAGGAGGGGCCCCGTCCTTGCCCCCCTTCCCACCTGCGCTGTGCTGCGTCAGGGCCTTGGATGCCAGACTGGGCTGGCGAGGGGTGGGCGGCACCAGGCCAGGTTCGGCTCTGCTGCACAGTCGCCATGGGAAGCCACAGCAGAGGCTCAGCGGGTCCTGGTGGACGCATGCAGGGCCCTTCCCAGGGGTGAGGCCAGGACCCCTCACGCTCACAAACGCCTCAGGCTCACACAGGCCTCACACCAGCCTGGCCTGGGGAGCAGGTCGAGGGGCAGTGGGAGGGAGGGAGCCGGGTGCAGGGTGGGGTGAGGGGCCTGCTCAGGTGATCACCCTGGAAAGCCTGGGCCCCCTCCATTCCCCTCCCCAGATGCAGAGGGAGACTGGCCGAGCAGAGTCGTCGAAGCCCTGGGCATGAGGCTGCTGGGTTCTAGCCGGGCCTTCTCCCCAACCCCAGAGCTGGGGGCAGAGCCCCCCCCCCCCCCCGCTTCACCCACTGACCCAGGCTCATGGGGTGTTGGTGGGGGGGTCGGGAACGGGTCTCTTTCCAATTTGCAGCTCTGGCCCAGGAGCCAGGGGAGAGAAGGGCGGCGAGCCAGGGGGCCAGGTGGCCACTGTGAGCCGGGGCGGGACTGGCACTCCAGAGAAAGGAGGCTCAGACGCGGGTTTGTGTCTAAAATCTGCCCTGTGAAGTGGGGCTGCGCTGGGGCCCAGGGGAGGAGCTTGCTCAGCCTGGCGGCCAGAGCCCCCACCCCCGACCCTGAAGGATCCCAGCTGGTCTCCAAATCTGGAGCCTCCTCATACAAAGCCCTTCCCCTCCTCTCTCCTGCCAAACCACCATCTGTTGCCATGACAACGGGAGCAGAAAGGCAAGGGCACTGAGCGCTCTCCCCCACCCCCTTCCTTCCTGCTCCCTTCAGTTGGGCCCTGGGCTCAGAGCAAGCCACTGGCTGCAGCCCCCACTGGCCTCAGAGACCTCTGCCCCCAGCTAGTGGGCATGGCCTCAGCCCCACTAACACCTGCCTCCTGCACAAAAGGCCAGGCGAAGCGCCCCTCCTCTGCCCCCCATCCCTCCCCGGCCATGGTGCCAGCCCTGCCCAGGGCAAGACTGTCTTGCGCTGCAGAATGGCTAGTGCCCTGTCTGGTCCCTGACCCACCTCCCCTGCTGTGCCCCCACCAAGGGGGCCCTGGCCTGCTGCCAGCCCCACCCAAGATGCATCCCCAGGAGGCCAGCCCTCCCCCCACCCTGCCCTGAGGCTACCCAGCAGGTGGTGCGCAGCAGGTGACCAAGCCAAGGAGACACAGCAGGCAGCCCCACCTGCACGTGCTGCTCCAGATAAATGCCAGGTGGACCAGGGAGACCACTGAGAAGGGAAGCACCCCACACACTGCAGCCGGGGCTGGAGACAACGCCCGGCGGTCACAGCCATCACGATGACAAGCAGGCACACGGCTGCAGCCACGTCACACCACACCTCTGCCAGGCAGATACCATGACTGCCCCTCCACAAGGGCCCCAGGCTCAGAGAGGTTCAGTGACTTACCCAGAGGCATCCAGCCCGAGATGGCCGAGTTCAGGGTTTTCCTTTTCCTCGTGTTTGTTGAGCCTTGGTTTGCACCCCAACACCTGCTTCCCCAGCAGCCTGCCCATCTCAGCTGCCTCCAGGAGCACTTAAAGCGCCGGAGTATTCCTCCCTGGGTCCCCCACCCAGGCATCCTGCGCCCCCCATCCCGCCCTCCGCAGCAGCCTGGCCACTGTCCACAGCCCGCCTTCCCTGGGTTTTCATGTCAACGGAACCCCTGGTAGAACCGCAGCCAGAAGTGACTGAGAGCATCCCACCCCGAGATAGAAGGAAGGGCCAGGTGAACCCGGCCCTCGTATATGAAGGGCTCTGACAAGCTCCTTAGACAAGCTCCTTTAGAAATCTGCCAATGCTGGCTGCTTCAAAGGCACCAATTATGAGACGGGCGATTCCCAAGAGAACCACAAATGCCCAGCACCCCCAGACAGGGGCTTCGACCAGGCTGGCCAGGACAGAGCCGTGAACAGGCCTCAGGCGGGTCTGAGACACTCCCAGTGCGGCCACAGCCCCACAGGCTCAGGCTCAGGCCCGGGAGCGAGGGAGCCAGGCCGGGGTCGAGGCAGAGTCATGGGGGCCACAGGAGCAAGAGGGCCTGGCCCTCCCGGGTCTGTCCTGCTCTTTCTGCCCAGCAGCCCCCGTGGGTCTGGGAGGCAGGGGCAGGAGGGAGCGGGACAGCCCAAGGCTGTGCTGTGATCCCCCAACTCCCACCCCAGCCCCTGTGGTACCGCATCCACCCTGGTTCCTTCCAAGGGCCTTTGCCCTGGCACCCACCCACCGGGGTGTGTCCAGGACTGGGCTCCTTCCTACCACAGGGGGGCATTCGCTTGGGGCTGTGGAAGGATCTGGTCAAGGCAGGCGGAGCGTGGCTGCAGGGACAGAATGGGGGAGACGCTGGTAGCACACTGAGGGCCATCCCAGGTCCCCCCACCCCGGGGTTGGCAGGAGAGGGCAGGGGACCTACGGCTTCCTTCCTGGGCTGAGGGCCCAGCCAGCAGGGCACCCTCTCCCCAGAGACACTCCCCCCAGCCTCAGCAGCACCTAGGTTGCCATGGTAACTACCACAGGGCTCGCCTCCCCCTCCCTCCCCAGCTCCAACTCCCCACCCCCCAGGACCCCTACACGGGCCCACCTGCCAGCCCACCCTGGAGCCGGGGCAGAAGGGTGGACACTCCTCCCTCAGTCAAGGTCTCCTGGTGGACACCCAGAGCTGGACGTCACCGCCCCGCCAGGCCAGGTCTCCCCCAGACACAGCAGGGCCCCTCAGGGTCTTCCTCGGCCACGCCACAGAAAGCCCACCTGCCCAGCCAGCGTCCTTGAGGGGCATCCACCTACTGTGCACTCAGCACCACTTCCTAGAGCCCCAGGTACTCGGAGGCCCGACCTGAAAGCCCAGCTCCTCCAGCCCTGCTGGGCCCCTCGGCCCTCTGGCCGCAGCCGCACGCGGGCACCAGGTGGGATGCCCAGGGGGACCCGGTGGCCTTGTCTGGAGGGCTCGAGTGCTGGGAAGCCATCAGTTCTAGGGTGTGCTGGGTGAAGTGACAGCAAACAACTGGCTGGGCCCCCTTCCTGCCCTCCCTGCCCAGACCTCCACCCACTCACACTGGGAGATCCTCCCAGAGGAGCGGGGCTTCCCAAAGGCCGGTGAGCGGGCACCCGTCTCCACTTCCCACAGTGGCAGGTGACCACATGAGGCTTTTATAAACTGCTTTATCAATTCAACACTGTAAAATTAGCCTAATGAAACATCATGATTGAATTCAGTAACTATTCAGTAATTCAATCTGGTAAGTTGTCTTTTTTGTTGTATTTTTTAAGCCAGTGCCCTAGTTTCAGAAGCCGTAGGCCTGGGGGCTGACGCAGGGGTCACCGGGCAGGCATCTACAGGAAGGAGGGAGACTGGCCCAAGGTACCCAGGAAAAGGAGGGGTCGGAGGCTTGTGGGGAGCAGGTGGCAGAGGCACAGCAGCCGTGAAGACAAGGGTGCCGGGTCCCACACGCAAGGAGCCCCGTGTACAAGGAGGCTGGACTCCATGGGGCCCGGGTCACACCTGCAGCATGGATGCCATCGTGTGATGGAAGGATGCCCCACCAGCAGCTGTCCAGCCCCCCAAGGATGTATGTGTGTGGGGAGGGGGGTGGGCAGTGGAGGGACAGAGCTGTGGTGACAGCAGGAGTGATTCAGGGTCAGTGACCCAGTGCCTGGTGGAGGGAAGAGGAGGGGTCCCCAGGAGAGGCAGGCTGTCTACAGGCCAAGCCTCAGAGGGCTTTAGCAGCAACCACAGACCCCTGTCTAGGCCTTCCCTCCTTTCTGCTCCACCCCCGCCAGGCCCCAGGGATGGTGATGGGGTTGCCTCGGTGACGAGCCCAGGATGCCTGCTCCAGGAGGCCCAAGGGATCTCTGCCCATCACCACACACAGACATGCACACCCGCAGCCTCTCTGGTAGCAGACGCAATGCCACGCAACCCCACACACACCTGTCAGGCATGGAGGCCCTCTGGCACAAAGCCAGGCCCAGAGCTGCTCACAGCTAAGCCAGGTGTGGAAATACCTCCCAGAAGCCCTGGGCCTCCCCTCAGTCCCCGCCCTGAGGGGCAGGCACCGTGGGTGACCAGATGCCAGAAGCTGGCCGCCCTCCACCCCCACCTGCTTCCCAGCTCCCACCAGCCCCCTGGCCCCACCCCCAGTCCCCGACACAGGACACAACGAAGCCTTGTGCAGGGGAGGTACCCCTCATCTGCTGGCCAGCCTGTGGTCAAGCAGAGGAAGGCATAGCCTGCCCACCTGGCCACCAGGTACCCCCAGCAGCCCCTTGGCCCTGCACACCTGGGAGGGCCTCGTGGGCTCCCGCGACTCAGCGGGTGGGGTCAGAAGGAACAAGAAGGCAGAGCAGGGGATGCTGTGGGGCTGACAAGCCCTCTCTGGTCTGTGGCTAAGATCTCCTGTCCCCACATGAGAAGCGCGTGGGGGCCACAGGACCACTCTGCAGTGTCAAAGTTGGATTTAGCATTAAAAACAAAACAAAAAACAAAAAAAAACCCAAAACCCCCATCCACATTTTTTAAACTATCTGCTGACTTGGTTTCCCCAACCACAAGGTAGGTCTTGTGTCCCACCCTCCCCGGGGCCAAGAAGCCTGTGCCCCCACCCTGCTCATGGGTGGGGGAGCTGGGGACCCCAGCCTAGACCGTCCCAGGAGGCCAGCTGTCCGATTCCCCCGGTCAGGGCTCCCGGGCAGGACAGGGCTCCCAGGGCGCTGGCTGCAGATGGGCCTGGGGGCTCGGTTTGCTCCTCTGCACCGCGACACCTGCCTGAGACTGCATACAGCGGGGTGGGGGCGGGCACCAGATCTGGGGGAGCTGAGGGCTAAGGCGGCGGCTGGCCACCCAGGGGCCCACCAGTGCTGGGCACGAGACGGACACCAAGGTGCTGGGCCAGGCAGGCCGTGGACAGGCTGCTCCCACCTGGCCCAGACAAGGTCCCTGACCAGGTCCCTCAGACAGACAGACAGACAGACAGACGCACACCTTGCCTGCAGTACCAGCAGGAAGTGGGAAGCAGGCCTGTGGCCCCCAGCCCCATCCCCGCCCAGCCAGGGTCAGGTGCCAGGAGAGCCTGCCCAGCCCCAGAAGGGCGCCTGTGGGTGTAATCTTCAGCGTGGGGTAATAATAGAAGCTGCTTAGCGGTCAGCTTCTCCGAAGGACAGAGAGGAGAAGAGAGTCAGAGACCCATCTGCCCACATCCGCCACCCCGTCCTCCCACACATCAGCTCAGTCCCCGAGCACCTTCAACTGTTTCTAGGAGGCCTGCCTGCCCGGAGCTGTCCATGGCCAGGGAGCCCAGGCGGGATGTCCACTTCTGCCACTTCCTCCCCTCTCGGGGCTAGCACTTGGGGAGCAGCTAGAAGGCCCGGGCAGTGTGACCTGCCACCCGAAGGCACAAATGGGCACGAGGTCTCAGGACAGGAGCTCAGCCCTGAGCGGATGCAGAGCGGCCCTGCCCTGATTTGCCAGCCACAGGCCCCCGCTCAGTGTCCCCAGGCCTCTGCTCTGATCCCTGGCCCCCGACCCAGGCAGAGGAGACTGTCCCGTACCCTCCCCCAGCACACCCCCCCAGGACAGGCAGGCGAGGTGCTCAATTACGTGCACATCTTTGCACTTGCAGTCATGAGGTCGGCCTCCACGCTGGCCACGGGGCGCAGGCCTGGGTTATGAAGTCCCAGACCAAGGCCTCCAGGAGGCCGCCTGTGCTGAGGCACACACACCAGAGAGCCCCACACCGTCCTGCCAGCGTGGCAGCCTCTCACCCTGCCCCCACCTGCGCTGGCCACTCCCCCCCACCAAACACTCCATCTACACCCGTTCTGAGCCTGCCTGGAGCCGACGGCCTCCCGCATGCCCATGCTGTTTCTGGGGGCTGCCCTTCCAGGGTAAAGTCCACTTGGTGTCCAAGAGAAGAGGTACCCCCTGGGGATGGGCGCTGGCCTGCAGCCCCCCAGGTTTGGCAGGACATGCCCAAGTGGTGAATTCCCGAGGCCCAGCGGGGAACTGCAGAGCCCCTGAGATGGTGCCTGCAGCGTGTGCCCACCGCCGCCATGCCCTAAGTCCTGCGCAGGGCCAGACAGGCTCCCGAGGGCCCCTCTTTCCTCCCTAAGGCCCACTGAGGGGGCTCCTGCAGCAGGCGTGGGGGGCGGTGCAGCCAGAGCCCTACACACAGCCTGGACTGGCCTGGACAGGCCCAGGAGCCAGCCTCCCCCCAACCCTGGCTGCCTACTGGGTCGCCCTGCCCAGGTCATGACTTTCCCCAGCACAGAGCCCAGCCAGCTTCCCAGAGGTGCCTACACGTGTCCACCAGCCAGGACACCAGCACCTCCCCCAGCAGCACCAAGAGGGCTGCCAACCAGGCCTTGGTCAGCTCAGGACCCCAGGCACACTACCCCGTGAGCACGGTGGGGCAGTCGTCCAGAGGCTATCCACCCAGGGTGACTCGGGATGCCCCACCCCCTGGACAGAAGGGGCAGAGTGAGCCTGTTAGGTCTGAGGCCCTGGCCCTCCAGCCCCCGCCAGGCCCTGAGCACCTCTGGAGGCCCTCAGCACTGACCAGCTCAGGCCCGTCCCCCCAAAGCCAACTCCCTGCCCAGACATGGCCATCAGCGCAACTCCCCTGCCCACCCCCCCAGCTGGATCCTGGTGGGGGCATCACCAGCATCACCCCAACAGAGAGGTGGTCCCCACATCCCCTCCTGCACCCACCAGGGCAGCGCACAGATGCCCACAGGAGGGTGTGCACTGCAGAGGGGGTGGTGGGAAGCAGGGCCCCCAAGATCAGCTGACCCCAAAGACGGGCTGTGGAACAGGGGTCTGAGCACCGCTCAGGCAGAAGGACCCGGGGGGGGGGGCACCGACGCAGGTGGCACCGAGGAGAGCAGACCAGCTCTCTGGGGACGCTGAGGACACCATGTGCCCTGCCAGGGCAGCAGCGAAGCGGCCAGTGTATCTGGGAACCAGGCCCCTAGACTCTGGGCCTCTGGGCGTCACCCGGAGGTGCCCCTGCAGCCCCCACGAAGCCCCCGACGCAACTGCCCTGCCGCCTGGGCCAATGCAGCCCACGCCCGCCTACAGATGCCTTCGGTGGCCCTGTGGCATCTGCTGGAGAGTGTCCTATCTGTGCCACTTTATGATTAGTTATAAATCCCTTGGGATTTGGGGTTTAGAGTCAGCAAACCTCCAATCTGAAACGAGCTCTCAGCTCTAGAGATAAGCCAGAGTCTAACCCTGCCCAGCCCAGCCCCCACCCCGCACACACTGGAAACACTCCCTCCACCTCCAAGACCTCAGTCCTTTGCTAGCCCAGAATGCAGGTTTCAGGGGGGCGGTTAGTGGGGGTTGGAGCTGGGGGCCTGGCTTCTTGAGTCCAGGCCCAATTCCCTCCAGTGCCCCAGGCCTGGGGAAGGGGCTGCAGGCACAGACTTTGAGGCCACAGGACCCTCTCTGTGCACAGGGAGCTCCACAGATAAGCCCAAGGCAGAGCCAGAGGAAGGATAGCACCTGCGCCTTCACACCCACCACATCTCTGCCCCTCATGTAGGGGCTCAGGCAGGCAGACCCCTGACTCACAGCTGGTCTCCCCCCTCGGCCGCCCCAAGGCCACCACTGACTCCCAGCATTCTGTGGAAACTCCTGCATTTCATTCACACAGTGGGCACAAGACCCTTGAAATAAGGGGACCCAGGAGGGAACCAGGGGATGCGACTGGCAGGTGTGGACCAGAGCCTCTCACAGTGTGCTTGCTCCCTCCCTCCCCTCCCACCCCGTGCCCAGACGATCCTCCGGGGCAGCCACAGCCTACAGAGCCCGGAGGCAGGTGGGCGAGGCCTCTCCGGCTACTCTCTGCCCCCAATGGCACCCACACCTGGGCCGGCACCCACACCTGAGTGGTGCGGGCTCCAAGGGTTCACTGCAGCGGCTCCCACCACCTCGGAGACACCAAGCGAACGTCAGGGATGCCCGGACTGCCCTGGGGAGTCACCTCGAATCAACCCCAGAGCCAGAGAAGGTGACAGCAGCCCTGGAGGGCGAGCAGCACACACGTCCACGCTCTGAGCGGCCCTGGCCCTCCCCTCGCCCTGGCAGGTCAGCGGCAGCCCCAGGAGAACTGGCCACCAGCTCCTCCTGCCCCAGGAGAGGACTAGGGGCCGGGGCCCCCCTGGGGAGCACACCAGGCAGCTTCCACCTGCCCCTCTCCTCAGCACAGAACCAAAGTCCCACACCCGGGAGACAGGTGCAGAAACGCACCAAAGACTCCCAGACCCTCCCACAGGATAAACCGCTACTGCCGCCTCCCTCCCGGCGCGGAAGCTGCAGGCTTCAGCACTGCCGCGCTGGACAGCGCCCACCCAAGGGCAGGCGGGGCGAGGGGCGGGGCCGAACGAGGGGCGGGGCCCAGGCCGCAGGGCCAGCGCGGGGGGGTCCCCCCAGCCCAGCCTCCGGAACAGGCGCGGCCAGCGCGCTGCCCCAGCCCCATCCCCACAAGCTCCCCACCCAGAAGGTGCAGCAGAGATGGGGCACCACCCGAGGGCTTGCTGCCACTCTCCCTGGAGACTCAGGGAGGGGAGAGCAGGGGGGCCCAGGCGGCCAGCACACCGCTCACAGGTAGCTGGCCCCCCGATGCAGGGGCTCCTGGCAGCCCACGCCGTGTTTGAAAGTGCTGGGCCCAGGTCACCAGTGCCCATGGGTCCGCACAGAAGCAGGCACACGTGAGCCCACTGCAGGAGGAGAAGGTGCCCCGGCCTCACGCAGCCTGGACACCAAGTGGGAACCCCGAACCCCAGACAGCACGAGAAGCCCAAGCTCAGGGGATCCCGTGTGAGGTCACGTGTTGGAGCCACAGGCCAGGCGTGGTGGCAGAGGTGCCTTGGGAGGAAGAGCTGGAGGCGTGGGCCGGGGGTGGGCAGGGCCGTGGCTGCCCCACGGGAGCGCTGACTGCCTCACGCACCAACTGTCCACCCTTCGGCAGTGAACACTCAAACTGGCCCTTGGTGACAAGGCCACAGCAGCCAGAAGTGCAGAGCCAAGGCCCAGTGGGATGTAAAGACACCCGGCGCCGGTGGAAGCTGGGCCAAGCTCCCCAGGAGGGCCCCCTCAGGCCCACCTGCCGTGCGGCCCCCAGTTCTGTGTCATTCCTGCACCTACACCCCACACCCCCGGGGCTGCAGCGACCAGTGAGGGACCGGCCACCTGTCCTCACTTGCTTTAGGCCCACCCCCTGCAGGACAGAACGAAAATGCAGAGCTCCGTGCGTGCATTAACCCCCACAGGGCCTGCACCTCCGTGTGCACGAAGGCAGTGAAGCTTCTGGGCCGGGTGGACCCACTGCCCCCAGGCACGGCCACACACTGGTAACAACTACCATCACATCAGGGTAGGAGCGGGAATGAGGGTGGGACAGGCCACAACCACACACGGTCTCCTGTCCACATGGGCCCACCCCCACCGCCAGCATCAGCACCTCCAGGAAGTCAGAAACTCAGACCCCAAGGTCGAGGAGCCTAGCAGCAGCCCCAGGGCCAAGGCCTCTGCAGCCTCCAGGTGCTGCATGCGGGGCGCCAGGGGGACTTAGGCTCCAGGAAACAGCCCTTACCCGTTAAAAATCCAGCGTTTGAGTGGATTTTTGCCAGTTTTGGAAATCAGGGTTAACAGTACGGTGCTTTTTAAAAGACTATCTTTTAGACTCAGCCCTAAAATATTTACAGTTCAGTGATATGTGGGGTGGGGTGATGCAAACTGACCCCGTGTCTGTGTCACTGAGGCTGGGGTGGGCTTGCGGGGTCCAGGGTGCTCTTTTCTGTACCTCTGCGTCTGGAAATGCCCATGTGCAGTGGGAAACGAGAAGCTGGTTCCCACAGCAGCCCAGGAACGTGGGGTCCCCACCCCCAAGTGAGCCCCCAGAACAAAGGCACCTGCAGCCAGATGGCAGCAGGTTGGGCACGAGAGGTCAGCGGGGCGGGGACACAGGCAGGGCAGGCCACGTCCCAGGGCACCGTGTGGCAGACAGAAGGGACAAGGCAAGCCCCTGCCCAGCCCAGACCGTGCCCCCACCGCGGGGCCCTTCAGCTCGGCACAGCTGGCCAGCCCAGCTCCACCACAAACCCCATCCGCTCTCCCCACTCACTGCCCTCAAAACAAGCGCTGCACTAAAATACCACCGCCACGGGGATGAGCGACACGATGCCCATCTGTCCATCCTCGTCCTCTTTCCCCCTCGGCCCCCCGGCCCAGGGGTGACACTGGCTGCCAGGCCCCCTGCCCGGCCCCAAGCAAGCATGTTCCCTCGTGGTATCGCCCACCCCCACGGCCAAGCCAGGGTGGGGACACGGAGGCCTAGAGACACTTACTTTCCCACGCAGTCTGGGCTGGGGACCTGGCACCCAGGCTGACCCCAGAAGCCCTGGATGATCCCCAATGCTCTGTGCCTCCCGCTGACTCCTAGGGGTGGCAGAGTGGGCCCGGGACGGGGTGGCCTGTCCAGCTCCTTCCTGGCTCCTTGGAGCCGGTGAGGGACTCCTTCTGAACAGGCGTGGAGGACTCTGAGCTCCTCACATGTGTCAAGCCCCTGCCACAAAGGACGGTGCTGGGAACTCCAGGCGCACCCCTCTCCGCCAGCAGTGGGGATCCCCATGTCCCCACAGCTGCCCGCCAGCCCCAGCCCCTTACCATGCGGGAAGGAAAGCGGCCCCACAAGGCTGCCTGGGCTCCACGGCAGGCCCTGGCCAGGTGACGGGGGAGCCTGGGAGGGGGCGGCAGAGCCTGTGGCTCCCTACCCAGGCAGGGGCTCCCCACGGCCCTGCCTGTCTGTGCCCCAGCCTCCAGTCTGGGGTAGCGTCAATGCCCGAGGAAGCTGGGCCTGAGCGCCTGATGCTGGGACCCCACTCAGATGGAGGGAGGTGCAGGAAGCACTCGGCCTTGGGGCTGCCTCTCTGCCCCGCCCTGGGGCTACTCTGGCCTTGTGGCCTGTGGTCCAGGCCAAAGTCGGCCACGGGGAGACACCTGTCGGGTTCCCAGGTGGCCACCTCCCCAGCACGTAGGACCAACCAGGCGCTGCCTCCTCAGCCCCCACTCATCCTGCCCCTCCACCCAAGCCAGAGGCTGCCAGCAACTCTGGAGTCGCCTGGGGGCACCGTGGCCAAGCCCCCCCCACCCCGCCCCGCCCACCAGATGCTGCATTCCTGGCCAGGCAGGCTCCTGCCACCCCCGAAAGCTGCCCACGGCCCTGAGACACAGCAGCAGCCTGACGTGTCCCCAGCCCTGGCTACATCACTCAGGCCACGCGGGCGGCCGTTCAGGCTGCCCTTCCACCTCTGCCCTGGGGGAAAGGCCAGCCCTGGGGCCCGGGCTAAGCCCAGAGTGGGCAGTGATGGCACAAGTGCCCAGGGGTCCTCCCCCACCCCCAGCCCAGAACCACAAGGCCCCGGAATCTTGCATTCACCCTCGGCCAGACCTGTGGGCAGGGCCTGCAGGAGGCGCAGGTGGGGCCCTGGGTGGACGAGGATGTGGCTGCCACCTGGGGAAGTGCCTCTGTCCTCACAGGCCAGCACCCCCGGCCAGGGCGTGTGTCCCTGGGATGCTGTGCCCGCACTCCACAGGCATCAACCTCAGTGACCCCTGGAATCCACCTGGGAGCACTGTCACCCCCAGGCACAGGGAAGAACCTGAGCCCGCAGCGGCCTCCCTGGGCCCCAAGGGACAAAAGCAGAGCAAACAGGAAGAAAACCCCCGGAAGAGAAGGGCCGTTTTCTCGTCCCATGGGGGGCGGGGGAGGGTGTCCCCAGCTGCCTAGCTTCAGAACACTGGCCCCTCAGAGGCTGCAGAACAAGGCCCGGCCGCCTCGCAGGGCCCAAGCCGCACAATCCCTGCTTTGTCCCTGCGGCCTCTGCCCTGGCCCAGCCTCCATCTTGTCCAGAGTCCGAGGCAGCTGGCCCAGGGCAGCCCCGCTAGGCGGCCGGCACCCCTACCTGGGGTGAAGCCTCCGGCGGGCGGGCGGGCGGGCAGCCTGGCCACCGCCGGGCAGGACCTGGGGCTCTGAGCCAGGCTCACAGAGGCCCTCCCGGGCCCACCACCCAGAGCTGTGTGGCCTGGACACGTCAGCCAGCCTGCAGGGGACAGTGGGGCTGGCTGGGCCTAGCACAGAGGAGGATGCCATGGGAACAGTAGTGCGGAGGCACCAGCTTGCCCCGTGTCCAAGGACTTCCTGCAGATTCCAGGACAACACAGGCACCACCCCCAGGAAGGGGGTCCTCCCCCTCCCCCGAGACCCTAGATGGGCCCTGACAGATGCTGGCAGGCTGGCCTCCTGCTGGGCACCGAGCACAGAAGATGTGCCCCCCAACGTCGTCCCCAGCCATCAGGGCCTCATGGAAGCTGTGGGAAACGCGGCCCTGCCGTCAGGGGCCTGAGGCTCCATGCCCTGTAGCTATCAAGTGCCAGAGCCTGGGGCTGGGGGGCTGTCCCTGGCTGTGCCCCCAGGATTGGGGCACAGAACCATGCCCTTAGGGTCCGCAGTGGCCACGAGGGCCTCAGGGCCCTGGCTGCACGTTCGAAGATGCCAGGCCGTGTGGGCAGCACACGGGGCCACAGCAGGTGGGGACCCACTCCCCCACCTCGGATGCCCTACCACACGTGGCCACCACCACGCTCCGTCTCTGTGTGCAGCAGGCCCCAGGCAGCGCCAGTGTGCCCCCTCCAAGGAGCCCAGGCTGTGCAGGCGGACACGGGCAGGAAGGGCCCCAGGCCCAGGGAGCTCCAGGCCACACCCGCGGGCACGGGCAGCTGGAGGACATGGCCTCCTCTGTTGGTACTGCCACCCTGCTAACCTGAGAGCAGCCTGACCCCTCCCCATCCCCAAAGAAACTGGTTCAGTGTCCGCTGGCCTCAAAGGTGCTCTCCAACCAGAGCACTAGGTGCCCAGGAGGTCGCCCTAATGCTCCCCGTGAGCACCAGCCACGGGTCCCATGCAGCCACTGCTGCCGCCCGACCGCCTGCCTCCCCCTTCCTCTGACGTTTTCAGGCCCAGTGGCGGCCCCCCAGACAAGCTTGGGGAAGAAGTGGCCAGAGAAAGGCATGTGTGGGCAGGGAAGCGCACGCCCGCTCAGGCCCACGTCCAGGCGCAGGCCAGGGCAGTGCTGGCCAGCCTGTGGGTGGCAGGGGGCCTGACGTCCTGCAGCAGAGCCCTCGCAGCCCCATACAGCCCTCGAGGTTGGTTGGGACAGGCCGGGAGGCAGGGGGAGCACAGAGACCCAGCCCCAGAGGCCCCAGTTCACATGCACCCCCAACATGTACAGCCAAGCCTGCCCATCACCAGCGAGGCTCGGGTAGCCCTGGCCACCCTTCAGGAGGCCGGAGTCAGGCAGACCTGGAGCCCCTGGAGTCCGAGATGCCCCTGCCCTGAGCACAGCCCAGACGGCTGTCCAGTGAGGTTCACTCCTGGAGCCCCGTGTGAGGATCTGCTGGAAACGGCTTCCCCTCAGACCTCGGGGCTGTGGCCAGCATTGGCCTGGCTTCTTCAGGAAGAGCCTGGCCTGGCCCTGCCTCCACACCCCACTCCCGGACAGATGGCTCCAGAGACTACACCTGGCCCATGCTGGGCAGAGGCCGGCCACAGGTAACTTACTCTTTCCCCATCGTGCCGAGGGTCCTGGCAGGGGGGCCGCCAGCCTCAACGCCCCCCACAGAAAACTCACAATGCGGATGAACCACAGCCAGAGCTGTACCCGGCTCTGCAGAGAGCATCTTTCGCCTCTGCACTCTCACCTGGGCCATTCCCTCTGCGCGCATGCCGTTCCTGGTCCCCTCCCCCCATCCTGCAGAGCCACGGCCAGTGATGTGCTCAGAGCCCACAGTGGATAGGGGACACTCTGGGACCAGGGTCCTAGGGCTCTGTCCACCCCAGGATCCTCCCATCCCTCCCTTCAGGAAAATGCCCATCCACTGAGGCAAGACCTGTGTCACCCTGGGGAACCCCCATGCGGAGCTGCCCTGCGTCGACAAGGACAGCCTACCCAGGGCCAGCTCTCAGCCCGGGCAGGGGGCTTCCTGGGGGAGGGTCTGTGCCTCAGGAGGTTGGCTGAGCAGCCTCTGTCTCACTCACAGTCACTGATGGGATGCCGAGCCCTTCTAGCCACTCCAGTGGGGCAGGGAGACAGGTGGGGGCTCCCCACTGCCCCCAGCTCTGCCCACAGCCATTTGAAAATAGGGTCTGAACCTTTCACCAGGCTCATGAAGTGAGCATCTGTGGCCTTTCCTACCCTCCCCGGGAGCCGCTGCCCTGGACCAAGTTCAGGATCTGAGCCCACTTCCCCACTCACACAACAGGTCAGACAGACTGAGGCACAGAGGAGGCAGCTCTGGAATCACAGCGAAGGGCAGCGTGGCCTGCCGACTGCACCAGCCATCACATTCGACTGGCAGGCCACACGTGGCCCGTGGGGGCCCACCCCGCTGTCCACCTTCACATGCACCCCAAGTCCGGTGCCTCCACCCTCATGGGGAGGCCCATTCCTTCTCCGGGCCTCAGCCCCCTCATGGCACCCAGGCTGGTTCCTGGGCCAGTCCCTGCCCGCCCATTGCCAGGGCCGCTGCACTGTGGCCACTCGCTGGCGCGAAAGCTGCCTCCTCTGCTCAACTTTCTAAAACGTACGACATCCACGCCCCAGGTGCCTCCCCGCTCACCTCTGCCTCTGGCTCTGCCTCCCCCATCCTGCTCCAAGCTGGGCTCCCTCCAGCTCCAGACCATGGGTCACCCCAAGGCCTGCCAGACTCTCCCTCCAACTCACCTGTCTTTCCCTCTCACACCTGTCTCTCTTCTCAGCTTACCTGTGTCTCCCTCCAGGTCACCTGCCTCACCCCACCCCAGGAGTCCTCTCCAGCCTGCCTGCCATCAGCACCCACATTAATTCTCCTAAGGGTCCCTCAAGAGCCTGGAGGGGCTCCCCTCCCCCCACTGCCTGCCCACCAGCCTGCAAGCCCAGCCAGATGAGCAGCAGGGAGGGCCCTCTTTCCCCTCTTCTCTCTTTAGCTGGAAGGACCCCTCACCAGAAAGCCCTGTCTCAGCATCCCCCCATCTCCTGCCCACTGGACGAAGGGTTTCCAAGGACGGGTTCCACATCTCACCGTGGGCCCTGGCTCTGAGAAAGGCTCCCAGAGCCCACCGTCCTCCTTATCCTTTCCTGGGGTCCTCCTGGACTATGGGCACTGAGCCCCACATGGGCGTGCGGCACCGTGGCTTGCGCAGGGCCATGGACCTCTCCATTTCCTGATGGGCTGGAGGGGTTAAGATGGCTCAGCCCACACAACTCACCTCCTGGGCCTATTCAAGTCCCCGCTGGACACTCTGGGGGTGTCCTCTCTGCCCCCCAGCAAAAGAGAGAGGCCAGGTAGAGCCTCAGCACTGAACTCCACACCCCCACCCCAGCCAACAGTGACACCTGCCTCAGCAGGCCCCATCCCTCGACCAGAAACCACAGTGCGGCCGGGGCAGAGGCCCCCTCCCCGGGCTGCCTGTAGAGGTGACGCCAGGCCATCGAGGGCAGCTGCACAGAGGAGATGACTTCCCGACCCTGCCTCGCCAGCCCTGATGGGATACCCAACACCAGCAGGAGTGACGGACCCGCTCCCTGAGCCCAACACCAAACAAGCAAAACAGAACCACCAGTGAATAAAAAGATGCAACAGAAGTACAAGCTGGACCCTGCCAGCTGCCAGAGGAGCATCCAGCCAGGCAGCGAGGCAGCTCATCTCACACCTACACTCCGCACCTGGGGCATCCCCACCCCGCATCTGATTCCCCAGTGGCAGCGTCTGGGGGGAGAGCAGCAGGCCCGCCTCCCAACAGGCCCCTGCTGGGGACACGCGGCCAGGGTGCCTGGGTGAACCAGGCTGAGAGGCTCAGCTGCCCCATGCAGCCCACGGCCACGGACGTCTACTGTCCTCAGCTCCCCCTTTACAGGACTCGGGCAAAGCAGGGAGGATGGAGGTGCCTGTGAGACGGGGAAGGCTGGGCTGGACAAGCCATGGGCCCCACCACAGCCTGGGCCTGGGGTGGCACAGCTCCAGGGGGAGCAGCTCCCCAGCAGTGCCGACGTCCGGGGACCAGGCGGCACACTCTTCACCAAGGTCTCCTGGCAGGAGGCCTGGCCCCCAGGTGAGGCCAGGTATTTATCTCAGAAGCGTAAGGACAGGCCTGGGAAATCACAGCTTTCTTGGCATCTGGTGCCAAAGACCAGCCAGCAGCCAAGTGGCCAGGCCCGGCACACACGCCATGAGGCCCCATGTCCACCAAACTCCAGAGGACCCTGTCACAGATGGGACAGAGAAACAGGCACCAACAGGACAGCCTCCTCCCCAGCCTTCCTGGGAAGCAGGCACTCTGACCACCCGTATGTTGGGTGGTCGCTCCAAGCACTCAATGTGGCCAGGAGGAACAGATGATGGACAGAACCCCAGAGAGGGGGCCTCAACTAGAAACCCGACCCCACTCATAAGAGAGGGGCCAGAGGAGAGAGGCTGCAGGGGCCACTCAGAGCTGCTTCTAAACCTCACACAGCCTGTTTTGTTCACACGCTGCACATCCTTTTGTGTTCATTACTGTTAATTACAGTGGAAACCTCCTGTAATTAACTGTATGACAGAATAACTCAATGAAGAGTACGGAGACCAGCCCCTATCCATGGAGACCGGCACACACGGCGCTACATATAATTCACTGCTGTCATCGCTTACACGCCAATGTTTCCTTATAATAACATTTTATTGGTAAGATAATTAGATTATTTCACTGCCTCCTGCATTCTGCTGCCCCAAGCCCCTCCCCCATCGAAGATTTCACCAACTACAGTTGTTCCTCCCAGGAAACAAGTGTATTTTGAACTCAGCTGAACACAGGCTGTCTGCCACCTCCTCCTCGAACCCGGGCCTGGCCACCCGCACTCCCAGTGGCACTGCACTGCTGCCCCGGGCCCCAGAGTGCCTTAGCAGTTGGCACCAGGGCTCTCTGCCCAGGAGAGGGAGGGGGAAGCTCCCACGGCCTCCAGCCCAGGCACCTTCACAGGCTCTGCCTTAGTTACATCACAGCCCCTGCCCACCCCCCCGCCCCAAGCCCGGGGCTTGGCCCACTTTCTTCCCACCTCCAGGCTCTGCCTCTGGGTCACCCTGCGGGGCTTGGGGAGGGCCTGCAGCCTCCCTGGCCAGAGCAGCTCCCTCCTGGGCCCCGACCCTGCACCAGTGGGGTGGTCGCAGCACTGCCGCACCCTCCTCCTCCCTTTCTCCGCTCCCCTGCCTGCCCTAGGTCTAAGGAAATTCCCAGAGAGGCAGGGAGGAGGAGGCAGTGCCAATTGGACCTCTGGGCCCATCCAGGGAGAAGAAAGAAAATGGCTGAGCCCAGCCTCCCACAAAGCGCTCTGCAAACGCCTGGCCAGCCAGTTGAGGGGTCTGGCCTGGGCGCTGGGATCTAACCGGATCGCCAGAAAGACGGCTGCCCAGGACCAGCCGGGGAGCACCCTCCTCCCAGGGGCCAGGGCCTGCTCCACTACCTGTGTGGGATCCGCGGCCGGCCCGGTACCGGCCTCCCTCTCCCGCCCCCTGGGGAGTGCGGTGTCGCAGACATCCCGAGCGGAGGTTGGGAGCAGAGGCGCTGTCCAGCCCTCTGAGCGGTCCGGGCTCTCCCCAACTCCCACCGTGGAGGGAAGTCCCGACCTAGCCATAGTGGCCGCGTCCTCTGCCAGAGCTGAGGGTCGCGGCCGGGGACGCGCGGCCCGGGGCGCAGCTGCTCGGGCAGCACGCCTATTAGTGCGGCCGCGGCAGACGGCAGATGGGCGCCCGCTCGGCCCCCTCCTCCCGCGGCACAATGGGCCCGGTCGCTCGGGCGCACAATGCGGCCGGGGCCGCGCACCTGCAGCCCGCAGCCCGCAGCGTGCAGCCGGCAGCCGGGCCGAGGGGCGCTGGCCGGGCCGGGGCGCCGCGTGTCCTTGGGCCGCGCCCGGCCGACCGCAGCCGCACGGCCTGCAGGGCTCCGCGGCGGGACCGGGCGCCCGGCCCTCCCATTGTTCGCGGCCGCGGGCCGGAGCCGCGCGGGCCGGGCCTGCAGCACCCGGCTCGGGGCGGCCTCCTGCCCGGGCCCCGCGCGACGCGCCGGCCTCGCTGGCCTCGCCCGCGCCCCCGGCCCCGCCGGCGCCCCCGGCCGCCCGGCCCCCGCGCGCCGCGCCCCCCGCCCCTCCGGCGCGCACGCACCTGTCTGCCCCTTGCCCAGCGTCTTCTCCAGCCGGTAGGGCCCCACATACTGCGCGTGCTGCGCCCCGCCGCCGTCCTTCCCCGTCGATGTCATCGCTCCCGGGCCCGGCGCCGGCGAAGTGGGCGCCCCGGGCGGGCGGGCGGGCGGGCGGCGGCGGCAGGGAGGGGCCGCGTCCGTGCGAGTCCGTCCGTCCGTCCGTCCGCTGGGCCGGGTCGGCGGCGCCTTGTGGGCCGCGCTCGCTCCGCGCCCCCCGCGCCTCCCCCGCGCCGCCGCCCCCCGCGCCTGCGCCCGCTGCGCTGCGGCCGGCCCGCGCTGCCTCCGCCTCTCCGAGAGCACCGGGCGGGCGGGGGCACAAGGCTTCCGCCGCCGCCGCCGCCGCCGCCGCCGAGGCCCGCGCCCCGCGCCCCGCGCGCCCCGCGCACGCCCGTCCGTCCGTTCGCGGTCGCGCAGCCGAGCCGAGCCGAGCTGCCGAGCCCAGCCGAGCTGCCGAGCCGAGCTGCCGAGCCCAGCCGAGCTGCAGAACCGAGCCCGTACGAGCGCAGCCGGAGGCAGCGGCGGCAGCGAGTGGCTCCCGCGCCGGCCAATCAGTGGCACCGACCCGTCAGCGGCGCCCTCTGCCACGGCCCCCCCATCCGCCCCGCCCGGCCGCCGCGAGCGCTCAGGAGAGCCGGGCTCCGGGAGGCGAGGCCGGGGCGGGATCCGGGCGGGGTCCGGGCGAGGCCGGGGCGGGGTCGGGGCCTGGGCGTCTCGAGCCCCCCGCCAGCCGCGCGCCGCCCCCAGGCCGCCGGCCCCGCCCGGATGCCGAGCTGCGGTTGCCGAGCGACCGGCCCCTGAAGCGCATCCCGGGACCGCGCAGGCGGCGGGCCGCGGGGGTGGGCACCTGCGGCCGCAGCTCCCAGCGCCGTCCCTCGGGGCCGCGACCACCGGGGCGGGGAGGAGGTCCCGGCGCCTCCCCTCCCCTCCACTCCCCTCCCCCTCCCGGGCGCCTGGCCCGGCCGTGACCTTGCGCGCCCAGAGGCCGTGCCCGGGACGCGGCTCTTCTCCGCTCGGCTCTCTGGGCCGCACGGCGGTGACCAGCCCGGCGGTAAGCCCGCCCTTCTCCTATGGGGTCGCGCGCGGGGGCCGGGGCTGCACGCGCACCGGAGCCTCGGGGCTCGGGACCCGCGTCTGCAGAGCCCGCCGCACCTGGAGGGCCCCCGTCTCCCGCGGAAAGCGCACGTGCCCCCTGAGCCGGTGCTGCAGAGGCGGTGGGAGAAGCGCGGGGAGCGCCGGGCGCGGGGAGCCCCGACTCCTGCACGCGGGCGCCCCACGCCCTCGGAGCCGCTGGGTGCCCCGCCGTGGCTCGGGTCTGCCGCCAAGCCCTGGGCCGTCGAGCGTCGCCTGCAGGGTTCCTGCGGGCTCCTAGGGCCCCACTGCCAGCCCCCTCGCTCCCGATGGTGCCCTGCTCCTGCCCACCCCAGGCGGAGAGCTGTGTGAACTCTGGAAATCCGCAGGCCTTCCCACCACCCCTCCTGGGAGGGCCTGTTTGCGTTCCATCCTCCCCTATCCGAGCTCAAGAAGGGAAGACAGCCCTCAAAACACCGTCTGCTCCACTCGGCCCTTGCCGGTCCCCCCACCACCGCTTTGCTTCCCACTGGTTTCTTACAAGTTTGCAGATTAAGAGTCTTTAGGTGCCGGGTGCTGTGCTAAGGGCAGGGGGCCTCCAAAGGTGTGCAGGGCGGCTCAGGGGCTCCCCCCATAAAATAGACTGCGGCAGACTGCTCCAGGCTTGGGGGAGGGGGTGCAGTTTAAGCTGGATATAAGGAGAGTTTGGGACCTTGGATTAGACACATTTTCCAGGAACTAAAGGCAGACTGGGAGTTGTTGGGTCAAGATTGGGCAAGAGATGGGCTAGGGCGACAGGCAGGCAGAGGAGAGGTGGCCAGCCCAGGCACCTGGAGGAGGGGCACCTGCCAGGGAAGGGACATGCCCCTGGCCTCCCTGTCTTCCTCTGCTGGAGCGTGGCCTCCCTGTCTTCTGCTGGAGCTGTGGCTGCCACAGTTACCTGGGTCTCCTCAGCCTGCAGGACTGTCCAGACATATCATTCCTGTGCCCTCAGCAGCACTGGCCGAGATAAGTATCCTCTCTTATCTGGATACTCTTGGGCTAAAACTCCTGGCCTTCAAGATTCCCACTTTCCCATCCCCAAGCCACTCTATGCTCCTGGAGTCTTCTTCCCTCTCTGGCCACTTCTCAGTCTTCTCTGTGTCCGTGCAGCCCATACCCATCATTTTTCAGGACTCCGTGGGGAACCCCTCTGCTTCCGCTCCATGTCCTCCAGGTGACCACGTCCACCCTCAGTCAGGGCTGCTGCCAGCCCCCACCCCCCCCCACCCCCACTCCAGGGCCGTGGGCCAGGCTCCCTCCTGCACCTCTCCTGGTATCCGTTGCACAAACTGTCAAACTTAACGCACATACAACAGAATTAAAAAGCATGAATTATTTAGAGGTAAATTTAAATATGTGTGAGATGTGTACCAGAAAACTATAAAATACCACTGAGAGACTTAAAAAGAACTACATAGGGACTTCCCTGGTGGCGCAGTGGTTAAGAATCCGCCTGCCAATGCAGGGACATGGGTTCGAGCCCTGGTCCAGGAAGATCCTACATGCCGTGGAGCAACTAAGCCTGTGTGCCACAACTACTGAGCCTGCGCTCTAGAGCCTGCAAGCCACAATACTGAGCCCATGTGCCACAACTACTGAAGCCCACGCACCTAGAGCCTGAGCTCCATAACAAGAGGAGCCACCGCAATGAGAAGCCCATGCACTGCAATGAAGAGTAGCCTCTGCTGTCTGCAACTAGAGAGAGAGCCTGCGTGCAGCAACGAAGACCCAACACAGCCTAAATAAGTAAATAAATATATAAATAAATAAATAAAACTAAATAAATGGAGAGTCATACCTTGTTTTTCACCAAACCAAACTTGGGTCTGCTCACCCAACATGCAGGAAAACCAATCTACTAACCTGGGTTGTGGTAGAGAAAAGTGCAAGTTACTGCAGGATCAACCAAGGAGAACAGGCAGCTCCTGTTCAAAAGACCCAGACTCCCCATGGCTGTCAGGGAAACGTCTTTAAAGACACTGTGAGGGAGAGGGTGACGGGGTGGGTGATCAGCTTGTGCAGAATTCTCTGATTGGTTGGTGGCGATGTTTCTGGAATCTCAATCATCAACCTTCTGATTCCAGCCAGTCTGGGGGTCTCCGTGCTGGTGGTCAGCAAGCAGTCAACGTCTTCCACCTGGTGGGGGTTCAGTATCCGCAAAGCAGCTCAAGGATGTGGCTCAGGATAGCATCCATAGCCCTTGAGGAGGAAACTGGACTTAGCTTTATGGCTACGCTATTGTTATTTTGTCTTGCTTGACTACTTTTCCTTTGTTTCTGCATTTTCTCACTTCTCTGTTTAAATTTGCTCTCTAGAACTTGGAGAAGGTCTAAGAGGCCAAAGCCTTTCTACAAACGAGAGATGTGGGGGACTTCCTAGGTGGCGCAGTGGCTAGGAATCCGCCTGCAAATGCAGGGAACACGGGTTTGAGCCCTGCTCTGGGAAGATTACCCCATGCCATGGAGCAACTAAAGCTGGTGCACCACAACTATTGAGCCTGCGCTCTAGATCCCGTGAGCCACAACTATTGAGCCTGTGTGCCGCAACTACTGAAGCCCACGTGCCTAGAGCCTGTGCAGGCTCCACAACAAGAGAAGCCACTGCAGTGAGGAGCCCGCGCACCGCAAGGAAGACTACCCCCACTTGCCGCAACTAGAGAAAGCCCATGTGCAGCATCAAAGACCCAACGCAGCCAATAAATAAATAAATTTATAAAAAAACAAAACAAAGCAAAACAAAAAGAGGTGTGAGACTCGGAGGGGGTCTGTCCCTGAAACCCCTGCAGGGTCCTGTTTGGTTTCATGTTCATGGATTCCAAGACTTGTTAAGATGTTGATTCTCCCCGAATTGAACTATAGGTTCAATGCAATTTCAAGCAAAATCACCCATTTTTTAAAAAAAGACATTGACAGGCTGATTCTAAAATTTATAAAGGAATACAAAGGAAATTCCAAACAATAATAAAGAAGAAGGGAGTTGGGAGACACACTGCCTGATTTGAAGTCTTATAAAGCTACAGTAGTCAAGACAGAGCAGTGTTGGCTGAAAGATAGACACGTAAATCAAAGAATGAGGCTAGAGTTTAGAAATTAATCCTTGCATTTATGACAATAGGTTTTCAACAAATGTGCAGAGCTCATCTAATGGAGAAAAGACAGTCATTTCAGCAAAAGTACTGAAATAATTAGACATCATACGTTAATAAAGAACCTCAAAGCTTACCTTACACTATCTACAAATATCAACTAGATTAATATTTATTAATATTAACCAGCAATAATAAAGACATAAATGTAAGAACTGTAAGTATGAAACTACCAGAAGAAAACACAGGAGAAAATCTTTGTGTCCTTGAATTACACAAAGATTTTTCTAGATAAGATGTGAAAAGCACTGACCATAAAATTCTAAAAATCATAACTTGGGCCTCATGAAAGTGTAAAATGTGTGCTTCGAAAGACACTAAAGAAAATGAAAAGCCACAAATTGGGAGAAAATATTTGCAAAACACATCCCCGATAACAGATTTGTATTTCGAGTACATGAAGAATTTCTGCAACTCAAGAAGAAAACTTGATTTAAAAATCAGGCAAGGGGGATTGCCTGTGGCGCAGTGGGTAAGACTCCACGCTCCCAATGCAGGGGGCCCAGGGTCCATCCCTGACCAGGGAACTAGATCCCACATGCATGCCGCAACTAAGAGTTCTCATGCTGCAACTAAGGAGCTGGAGAGCCACAACTAAGGAGCCTGCCCGCCACAACTAAGACCCAGCACAACCAAAATAAAATAAAATAAAAATCAGGCAGAAAAACTCCAATCAAGAAGACAAATGGATGGCAAATAAGCACACAGAAAAAAAGGATCAATGTGATTAGTCACGTGATTCAGAAAAGGTGAAACCACAACTACAGACCCATTAGAATGACTAAAACCCCCAACGCTGACAACACCTCCTGCTGGAGAGAACCCAGAGCACCTGGAGCTCTCCACGTGGCTGATGGGAATGCAAACGTGCAGCCACTTTGGAAATCAGTTGGCAATTTCTTATAACATTCAACATACACTTACCACACAATCCAACGATTCCACTCATAGGTATTTTCCCAAGAAAATGAAAAGTTAGTCCACACGAACCAGCATGCCAATGTTCATGGGCAGCTTTATTTGTAATAGCCAGAAACTGAAAGCAACCCAGGTGTCCTCCAGTGGGTGAGTGGATGGACAGGCTGAGGTCCACCCACACTGTGGACAACCACTCCACGGGAAATAGGATGCCCGCCACGACTCAGGTGAACCTCCAAAACATCAGGCGAGAATCTGGTCTCAAGAGGTTGTGTGCCCTGTGATTTCATGTATGACGTTTAGAAGAGGCAAGATGCAGTTACAGAAAGCAGACTGCGGTTGCCAGGCACGGGGAGGGGGGCAGGGGGAGGAAGTTGCTTGCGATGGGCAGAGGGGAGCTTTCAGGGTGATGCAAATGCTCTAGAGCCCTATTGTGGTGGGTACACAGCCATGGCTCTCGTCGGCCTCATCAAATTACAGGTCGATTTTATCGCTCGTGACTTCTGCTTCAGTAAAGCTGCCCTGCACAGATGGGACCCGCCTTGAGGGGCCAAGGTGCAGGTGGAGAGAGAAAGCCCACGTCTGCTGCCCGTTTTCAGCACCCCTGGCTGTGGGCAGGTGAGGGGGAGAGGGCTTCCTGGAGGAGGCGGGCTTGGGCCACCCAAGGACCTGAGTGCACAGCAGGGAGGGCAAGAATAGTGTCACTGGGTCATCCCACCTCCACGCGGCCTAAAGGTCCCCAGTGCCCACAGGCCCAAGCGTGGGCCCCAGAAGGACGAGCTGGAACGAGAAGGCTCACTCGGCCCTGGGAGAGGCACAGGACAGCGACCAGCCATGCCCAGAGGTTGGGGCAGGGCACAGGCCACAGCAGCTCCACCGGGAGAGGCTCTGGGTGCCACACAGTGCATCGGACCAGGCTGTGACTGCTGCAGGGGTGCTCTCTCTGCCTCCCCCTGTCCTGCCCGCTGGCATCCCCAGGGACAAGGGCCCGGTTACACAGCTCCAGCACTTGTTTTCTGAGGCCAAAGGTGGACGGCATCTTTCATTCATTCCACGTTGCCTGAGGTTCACAGCCACAGGGGATTAAAGACAGCGTGGCAGCCCCTGCCCCAGCTGCCGACCCTCGGCCCTGGACAAAGAATCACACAAAGACATGATTACAAGAGCTGGTGGACGGCATTAGTGAGCAGGGGAGATGCTCACAGCCCTGAGTCACCGAGTCACCCCCATGGAGGTAAGTGATGCTGGGTGGGAGCGAGGCCCCCCCAAGGAGGGTGTGCAGCTCTGAAGACAGGCCAGAGGGACACGGAGAGATGGCACGGTAGGCGGGCCTACAGAGGGGACAGAGGAGGGCGAGCGAGGGGCCCAGGACAAGAGGAGCCAGGAGGAGGGGCGGCAGCAGGAGGAGTTGGCAGCCAAGCTTTAGAGGGAGGGGTGGAGGAGGGGGTGGGACCAATGTGTTCTAAAGGGAAGTTCATTTCAATTCTTACTTTGTTAAGTCTTTTTTTATCACGCAAGGGTGTCGGGTTTGGTCAAATGCTTTTTCCAAGTCTACTGAGATGATGTGGCTTTTTAAAATCCAATTGACAGGTGTATTACATTAATTGATTTTCAAACACTCAACCAACCTTGCATTCCTGGGGTCGATAACTACTTGGTCAGGGTACATAATGGTGGTGGATTCAGTCCCCTACCATTTTGTTGAGGATTTTTGTGTCTATATTCATAGGGTATATTGATCGGTAGTTTTCTTGTGATGTCTTTGTCTGGTTGTGCTGTCAGGGTGGTTCTGGCCTCATAGAATGAGTTGGGAAGTGTTCCCCTCTCTTCTTGGAAGGTTTTGCAAAGCACTGGTGTTAATTCTTCACTCATGTCTGGGAGGATTCACCAGAGAAGCCACGTGGGCGAGGGTGTGTCCTTGTGGGAACTGAAATTATTAATTCAATCTCTTTACTTGTTACAAGTCAGGTTTTCTACTTCTGGAGTCAGTTTTGGTCGTGTGAGTCTTGGTCCATCTCGCCTGAGTTATCTAGTTAGCGGGAGCACACGGACACTCATGGTTGAGTCCTTTGCTGTCTGTGGTTTTCCCCTTGGCCTCTTGGGGGTAAGACTGGAAGCCAGATCCTGTCCCTCCCCCACTCATACTCTTCCATAGGTCCACGTCACCCAGCGCAGAAGCCGAGGTGGGCTCCCCTCCCCGCCAGGGCCTCCTCTCCCACCAGCCGGCCTGCCTCACACGTCTCCACCCACCCGGCTCTTCACCCGTCTTGGAGGCCAGGCACACTCGCCCTCACAGCCTGGAAGGACTTGCAAGTTTTTCATCACGTGTCAGGGTATTTGTTTGCCAGGGAGGCCGTAGCAAGTCCCACACACGGGGCAGCTTAGACAACAGGATCTATTGTCTCCTGGTCCTGGAGGCTGGAATCCGAGATCCAGGTGTGGGCAGGGCCGGGTCCACCTGAGGCCTCTCTCCTCGGCGTGTAGACAGCCGCCTTCCCCCTGTGTCCTCGCAGGGTCGTCCCTCTATGTGTGTCTGTGTCCTGACCTCCTGTTCTCATCAGGACACCAGTCCTGTGGGATTGCCCCCGCCATGACCTCATTTTACCTTCATCACCTCTTTAAAGGCCAAGCTCCAGGTGCAGCCATACTGTGAGGTGCTGGGGTTCAACATGTGAATTTGGGGGACACAGTTCAGCCCATACCCATCAGCTCTCCATGAGGCCCAGTGTGTCCACACCTCTTGAAACTGGCAACTTTTCCTTCCAAAGACTCCACACCTCCCTCACCTGCTCACTGTTTCTCTCTCCGTGGCAGGTACCATCATCTAAGGTCCATGCTCCGTCACCTTGGCCCATCTGCCCCCTGAGACTCAGCCTGCGAGGCAGGGTCCTGGATGAATCTCTGGAGCCAGAGACCAGCCTGGGACGCGGCGGGCGCTCAGCCACCGAGCTGCTTTCCCCATCACAGGTTCCTTGTACCATCATCTTCAGGGGCTGCAGCAGGTGGGCACCGTGACTGTGAGTGTTAGCCAGGGTCTCCGGGGGCCGGAGCCCACGGGAGACCAGTGCTTCCAGCCCATCTCTCTCCCCCATTGGCAGGCTGGAGACCCCGGGGAGCAGGCGGTGCGGTTCCAGTCCGGAGGAAGAAGACCGATGTTCCAGCTCAAGCAATTGGGCAGGAAGAGTTCCCTCTTACTCGGGGAGGCTCAGCCTTCAGGGCTATGCAGGCCTTCGACAGATTGCACGGGGCCCACCCACACCAGGGAGGACCATCTGCTTTACTGAGTCCACCGATTCAGAGGCTCATCTCATCAAGAAACACCCAGACTCTTGTTCGACCAAATGTCTGGGCCCCCAGTGGCCCAGTCAGGTTGACGTGTAAGGTGTGTGACGCCTTCGCTCAGGAACAAGGATGCTGGTCTGGTCCATCTGCACTTGCACTTTTCGTGTGCCTCTCTGACCTCTTTCCTGTGGTGATTTTCCCAGCGGAGGGCGGTTAGGGCAGCAGGTACTGCATTTTATACGCCTTCTATCCACCCCGCACGCGGCCCTCTCTCTAGAACGGTTGTGCTGGCTTACTGCCCTCTCTCCTCCGTTCATCCCTCATCACCCAGATGTTAATGAACCACCTTCATCTGCCCTCACGGAACTGGGTCACGTTTTGACCCCAGGCGGTTCTGATGCAGGGCAACTGCCCTCTTCATTCACAGGGGTGGTTCCAGTCACCGGTAAGGGTGGACGCCTTCATTCTTGCATGTGGTCACAATTTGCATTTTTCTTTTGTGAATGACTTCTTCGTGTCTTTTGCCAACTTTCATCTCGAGGCGTTCAGGTTTGTCTCATTGATTTGCAAGAGCCCTTTTACTACTGAAGACATCAGCATTCCCGCTGGCCTGCGCACACCAGATATTTCTTCCATGCTTGTTCTTTGACTCTTAGCCTTGGTTTCGGGCTCTTGCAGGCCAAGTGCATTTTCAATGTCTGTGTCATCAGGTCTTGTAATCTTCCCATTTATAGTTCCGGCGAAGTGGAGACTCCTCCAGGCTGTCAACCCAGACTAGGGTCCTCCTGCTGTCGCTGGCCTCAGCCTTGGAGTTGTATTGGTTGGTGCCCTGCAACGCTGGCCTTGTACTAGCATGCCCGTCTGCCTGCGCGGGGCCAACTGGGGCCTCCCCCTGATCATTTGGGACTGGAATCCAGAGGTGTCCAGCGGGCACTGCTGCCCATTCCACCTGAGGACACAGACGCCTGGGTGCCATGACGGTGGGACGGCCCCCAGGGGCCCTGAGATGCTGGAAAAGTTGGATCACAGAGAGAGGGGGAGGAAGAGAGGGCTGCAGAGGCGAGTGAGGGGCAGGGATGGGAGCACGCACCCTGGGCCTTGAAGGCTCCCCAGGCCTGGCCCCGGGGCGAGGAAGCCAGCCTGGGTCCCTGGGGCATTTCTCCCTTGTTAGCTGGGTGGGTCCCTGGCCCCAGCAGAGCCTTGAGCAAACTCCGTGGGACGCCAGTGCTCAGGGTGTGTCTGGCAGCCTTCCGGTCTGCTGTCCTGGGAATGAAGACCTGGGTGAGCAGCCCAGCAACCCCCCTGCCCCGTGCCCTCCCCCTAGCTCACCCCGGGGACGACCCCAAGGGAGAGCTTTGCTCTCTTCCTGGCTGCGCTGTCTGCTGGTCACTACTTCCTGGGGTCACCACTCTACCCCCTGAGCTCAGGATGGGGAGGAAGAGATGACAAAGGCTGGGAGCAGGTGACCCGGTGTCCCCCAGGCCAGTCCCAGGTGCCTCCCTGGCTGCACTGCGCTGGGATACACCAAGGTTCCCAGTGTTTGGCCCTTGGGGCCTCAGTGGCAATTCCTCCGTTCAGCCCCTGCCCCCATCCTCTGTCTGCTGGGGGAGGGGCCGAGCCCCTGCAGCCTCAGGTTGGGGCTCCTGAGGACCCCGGTCCAGTCTGCTCCGGACCTGGTCCAGTCCCCTCCGGACCCGGACCAGTCTCCTGCTGCTCCTTGCACAAGCTCCTTCCCCCTCTTTAGACACCTGGAGCAAGGGGGGGCTCAGAGTCTGTGGATGCCTCTGATCATCAAGGGCTGACCCAGGAAAGACAGGGAGCCCCATTCCTGAGTGACCCCAAGGCCAAGGGCTACAGGTTCCAGCGACAAGGATCTGACCTGAGGACACAGAAAGACTTTCCAGTGATTCAGAGGTGGGTGGGCTGCCCTGGGTCCCAGGAGGCTCTGAGCCCCGCCCCAGCTTGGTGGGGGGTCTGCACACTTGTGGGAGGGTGTGGAGGAGCCTCCAGAGTGCAGGGACCTCTTTAGCTGCCGGGTCAAGATCCAGGAACCCCTGGGCTTGCTCCCCCTGGAGGGGCGGGAAGCATATGCGGGTTCCACTCTCTGCACGAGTGTATTTCCATCAGCATTTGAATAAAAAATGGAGAGTTAAGCAACCAGGCTCTTGGAGCTGCTTGCAGGACAGTGTGAAGGTATTAACACCGCTGAACTGCACACTTAAAAATGCTTAACAGGGTACATTTTATATATATATATACTTTAACCACAATTTAAGAGGTAAAAAACAGGCTGGAAAAAAGATGGGAGTCATATTCTTAAAAGTGGGGCTTTTGTTCCTTCCCCTCCCTCCGCCGGAAACTCGGGGTGGGGAGGTGGCAGTGCGCGTCCGCTTAAACGCGCCGGGTGCGGCGGGACAGCGCAGGGAGCCTGGCTCCCCGGTCCGGATACGGCGGCGCTCTCGGTGCGGGAGGACGGAGAGGAGAGGGAGGAGGGGCGGAGAGCACTGTTTCCAAGACGGCTCTCCCGGCACTGGCCGCCTATTTTTGGAGCGTTAATCCCATTCCTCGAGAGACCGCCCAGCCACACGCCCCCTCCTCCCTCGCTCCCGAGGTGAGCGGTGCGCGCAGACGGGGCTTCCGCGCCACCGCCGAGGGAGGAGGAAGCAGGCCACATTGCAAATGACACTTATTAAGCTTATTAGGCAATAAATGCAGGTGCTGCGGCTGCCGGGGGGAGGGGGGTGCATTTTGTCCTCCCTCGTGCTTTCCCGAGCTGGCCACGAAGAGTTGATGTAGAAAGAAACCGCGCCCAAGCGCCAGGGCAGAAAACGCTCCGCGCGCGGAGTCCCCACCTGATTGATAACCGGCGTATCGAGACGTAATGACGCTTAGACGCCGGCGAATGGTGGCTTAATATTCGATGCATTTTCAGTAAGATGGTCTTTGTATTTACTTGTTTAATGACATGAGGCTCCAAAGACCCTGGAGAGGTCCCAGCCCTGGAAGTGCTGCAGGGGACGGGGAGGTGCCCCAGCCCAGCTCCCCATTCTGTCTGCTCCTGGCTTGTAATGGGACCATTTATTTATGTTTTCAATTTGGTTTTTTTATTATTATTATTATTATTTGTTTTTATCGGAATCAGGAGAAGTACATCAAACATCCTCTCGCCCCCAGAACCGGGTCACATGTCTCCAAAGTGCAGGCAAAAGCTTCCCTGAGATGTGAGCAGAAGAAAAATATCTAATAATTGCGTTGAATGTTAATAATTAAAGTTAATATAACTCAGTGGATTGAGTCCATATTTCTTGGGGTTTGCCCGTCTCATCACGAGGAAGCCTGTGCATTATTTCTCTGTATGCGAATAGCTGGCAGGTTTGCATTTTTGCGATGTTAGTATTTCCCATGAAATTGGCATGTAATTCGGGATTTTTCTCTTGTTTTTTCAGGACCACTTCAACACCATGATCAGTCACTTGGTCTTGACCTGACCCATTTCCTGAGTCCCGCGTGAGGGGGTAAGGCTCTTGCGGTTGGCACCTTGGTCACCGGTTGGCTTCATCCCATCATGCGCTCATCAGAAAAACTCCACTCCTGTGCCACGACCCATAGGCCAGGAACTTGGGAAGCAGCTCACCGCAATAGGAGCCTCATGGGGGGATCTCGGACCACAGATTAGGATTTGGAATTCCTTTCGGTTACCTGAAGGTAGAGCCTTTTAGGGTTGGGTGCAGCTGTTGGACCCCTGTGCAGTTCCGGAGACCACTTTCTTGGGTACGCGCCTCTGCCGTGGCCGGGCCTCGGAGCGCAGGGGCTGGGATGGGAGCCGGTCAAGGCTGCCCATCCCAGGAGGGGCCTCAGCCTAAAGCAGAGCAAGCAGGGGGACTGGCACAGGGCTGCAGGCCCAGCAGCAGGGAGACACCCTTGCCCGGCCCCACTGGTGCCTGGGAGTTGAGTTCGCCACCATCTTGCCATGCCTTTGTGCTTCTTGGTTCTGGTCAGCGCCAGTCACGTGTGGTGGCCACCATAGGGCAGTTGATGATCCCTGACCCCGGAGCATTCAGCCACTCCAGCCTGACCTCCGGGCAGACCCCAGGCAGCTGCTCATTGCCAAGGCTATCAGCCCTCCTCTGTTCTCCCTGCCCCTGCTGCACCTCCAGGCAGGCTTTTTTTAAAAGTATTTATTTATTTATTTTGGCTGCACTGGGTGTTCGTTGTGGCACACGGGATCTTTAGTTGCGGCATGTAGACTTCTTAGTTGCGGCATGCCTGCCAGATCTAGTTCCCTGACCAGGGATGGAACCCAGGCCCCCTGTGTTGGGAACGTGGAGTCTTACCCACTGGACCACAGGGACGTCCCCTCTGGGCATCCTTGACCCCACTCGTCACTCCCTGTGCTCAGAGCTCCTGTGGCTCCCTTGGCCCCATGGCTTTGTGGCCCCCATCCCCGTGCTCCCTCCCTTCTGCCGTGCTGAGCCTGTCTCAGCCTCCTCACAGTGCCCCTTCAACTACTTGCTCACATGCGTGTTGGAGGTTGCTGGTCCCCGGTCTCCTGGCCCCTCCTGTACTGGTCCCTGGTCCACAACACCCTCTCCCCTCAGTGAAGAGTCCAGCCTGACCTAGTTGCGGTGTCTTCCCGACAGTCCGGCCCCTCATCACACTGCACCCTGGCCCCTGACAGTAGCCTTGGCCCTTCTGCCTCCTGCTCAGGCCCCTGTGAGTGAACACATGGCCGGGCTAGAGGACTCAGGAGGGAATTACAATCCAGGTGGGCAGCCTGGTCTCAGGACTGGCCTGGGCCGCCGAGGCAGGTCTTCTCCCCAGAAGCGGGGCTGGCCTGAGTGAGGTGGGGGTCCCATCCAGACAGGGCTGCAGCCCCTACTGAGGCCCCTGCCCAGGTCACGAGGTGATCCCGCCTCCAGGACGGGAAGGGACCCGGCTGTGTCCCTGACCCCCTCCCTGCCGTGGCCTAGATTGTCCCCCCAGGTTCCTACCGTGAAGCCCAAACCCCAGCACCTCAGAATGTGACTGTATTTGGAGACAGGGCCCCTTAAAGAGGTGATTAATGTAAGATAACTGAGTTGCCCTGGGGTGGCCCTAATCCCATATGACTGCTGTCCTTATAGGAAGAGGTCAAGACACAGACACACATGGAGGGACAACCCCATGAGGGCACAGGGCCAAAACGGCTGGCTACACACTGAGGAGAGAGGCCTCAGGAGGACCCATCCCGGCCCACACCTGGACCTGGGATTCCAGCCTCCAGGACTGGAGATCATAAATGATGTGAGGGCGTCCAGGCCAGCGTGCTGTGACCAAGCCACCTCCGGCCTATCTGTGGCTGTGGTGCTATGGTCGCCTTTGGAAGCAGGTGGTTCATGTTGGGACAGTTGATGCCAAGAGGATGAGGACACCTCGTCCCTCATGGAGCAGGGGTCTGGGGGGAGCAGAGAGGCCCGGATGCCTTGATAGAGGGCAGGAAGACTGGATCTTCACCAAGGTCAGGGTGGGGCCACTCTGAGAGTCCCCACGTGGCAGGGACACGCACGTGAATCTCCCACTGGCGCCAGAGGATGGGTGAAGCACTCACTTTCTTCCCAGCTCACCCAGGTATGGGCTGCTCTTCAAGGAAAACCTTGGATGCTAACTCCTTCTTGTCCTCCGGGTCTCAGCTTAAAGGCCACTTTCTCGAGAGGCCCTGAAAGCCATCAGCATGGAGTCCAATCCGTGGTGCACCCGGACAGCAGCCAGGCCAGAGTCAGCAGGGAGCTGGCATCTCGAGGCAGCTGGAGGAGCGGCTGATACCGCCTGTGCCCAGGGGCGGGGCCACGGGAGGAGTCACCCCACGTGCACCCCCTCCGTGGTCCTTCCCTGCCACGTGCCCAGAAAAGTCCCACCTCCCTCCCTCCCAACCTAGAGAATCTGTCCCTTCTTTCACATAAGGATGCACTTTCAACTCGTTTCCAGGAGATCTGCTCTCCTCTCTCCCTGGCTGTGGGGAGGACACAGGGATGGACCCACCCAGCGGGCAGGGGAGGGAAGGGGCCACGGCCGTGGCTGAGGTCGGGAGGGACTGTTACCTCTCGAAGACGCATCCAGGGGTCCGTGTGGCCAAGATGAGCCCTGGGATCATGCAGACCCGGGTCAGGGTCTGGCCCAAGGCCCTGCGGCAGGGGAGGGCAGAGGCTGGCGGGGTGGTGCCTAAGGGGGTCCTCAGGAGGAGGTGCTGGGACACACTCCACCCCCCGCAGAGGTATTTCCCTTCACCAACATCAGTGTCTTAAGCTGCGGTGGGGTGGGGGTGGGGGATCAGATTCAGGGAATGAAAACAGAATGTGCAGCTAAATTTGGATTTCAGGTGAACAACGAATAATCTTTCAGCTAAAGTGTGTCCCGTGCAATATTTAGGGCATACTTACGCTGAAACATTTTTTGTCGTTTATCTGAATTGTAACGTAAGGGTGTCCTGCCATCTGCCTGGTGGCTCCGTGAGCATAAGAGGTACGGGCAGGTGGGCCGGGCAGGCGGGAAGGATGGGGGAGCAGCTGGGACGCCAGGCCACTCTCAGATCGCCGGGCAGTGGCAGTGACCTTGTGGCCTTTGAGAGTGTGTCCCGGGGGCCCTGCTGCCTAGAGGGACACTGAGGTGGGCCAAGGAGGGGACAGAGCACCGCCCACCCCCACCCTCAGGTTCAGTGGGTGGACGAGGCCCAGAGATGCCCCCCTTCTGCTGGGGACAGCACTCGGCAGAAGGGCCCCCAGGTGCCTCCCCCCTCGCACCCCTGCCGCTGTGGTTTACAGGAAACCCAAGGGCGTTTCCAAAAGAAACTACCTCCTGCGGTGCTGGCCTCCTGGCCCCTGGGGCTCCAGGCACCGAACTTGGAGCCCAGGACCCGGGATTCACGGCCTGGACCTCAGCCCGGCTGGGACACCCCCAGCAGCCGAGCCACAGTCCTGAGAGGCCGCCGCACGTGCCCTAATTGGTTTTAAACGAGGAGAAAATAAGCCAAGCGGTAAGAACGAAATAAAGTGACTCGGGATTAATAGACCTGAACTTCCGAGTTCATCTGAGCAGAGGGGAAGCGGGAGAGAGCAGGCCGTCCCAGCAACTCAATAGCGTTAAATCCGGGGGCAGGTGGTCTGCTGCCACTGGGGGCGGGGGTTCCTCTTTGGCTGAGGCTCCAACTGTCCTGGGGATCCCCGACACCCTCGGGCAGACCCCGGGCTCCCTGGTGTTGCAGAGGGCACAAGGCCGGAGGCTCTGTGTGGCGATCCAGGCAGGAGGGCCCAGTGCTTAGACGCCCCAGGTCAGGGGTCAGCCAGCCGGGTGCACATCCCTCCTCCCCTGCAGGAGCCGGGGGTCCCTTCCCCTCCTGACCTGCCCCTGTCCACGAGTGAGGGTGGCGGCAGTGGTCCCTTGGTGCAGGGTCATAGGGCAACTAGGTGAGAGGGTGGGTGTAGCCACTGCCTGGGCAGGGCTGCTGCAGGGTCCTGGTGGTGCCCCTTCCTGGGCCTGTCCCTGTGTGCAGTGGCCTGGCACCCGAGGGGCATAGGCAACCAGCCCCAGAGGATGAGGTCAGCACGGCTCGTCCTGAGTCCCTTGGGCTGCACCCTGGCTCCCAGCATGGTGGGCTCCTGGCCGGGCGCCAGGCAGGCTCTCGTCCCCTCGTGGGCACCGGGCCTGCTGGGCGGGAATCTGTGGGCCCATCTCTGTGTCAGTCAAGGGTCTGTCAGCTGCCAGGGTGTCTGCTGCCCCCGAGAATGTGGGAAGTGGAGAGTGCATGGTCGGAAGAACTGAGTGGGCAGCTTAGGTGTCCGGGGGGTGGGCCGGGGGGGTGCCCAGCCAGGTGAGGGGGCACTGGGGGTCTGCACACCGCTGTCCAATGTCAGGTCTCAGCGCATCCTGGCAGGCCCACCTCCCTTTCCTCCCCATTTACACCTCCTCTCCCCGCACGTGCCCTCCTTTGTTCTTCCCCACACCATCTATCCCCAGCAGGATAATGTGCAATTCTAAGTTTAATTCTTTTTAAAAAATTAATTAATTAATTAATTGGCTGCATTGGGTCTTTGTTGCTGCGCAAGGGCTTTCTCTAGTTGTGGTAAGCAGGGGCTACTCTTCGTTGCAGTGCACAGGCTTCTCATTGCAGTGGCTTCTCTTGTTGTGGAGGACGGGCTTTAGGTGCATGGTCTTCAGTAGTTGTGGCATGTAAGCTCAATAGCTGTGGCTCACAGGCTCTAGAGCTCAGGCTCAGTAGCTGTGGCACACAGGCTTAGTCGCTCCACGGCATGTGGGATCTTCCCAGACCGGAGCTCGGACCCGTGTCCCCTGTGTTGGCAGGTGGATTCTTAACCACTGCACCATCAGGGAAGCCCCTGTGCTTTTGTCTTTAATTCTTTCCAGTTGCTCTACCCTACCTCAGAGCTGTCTTCTGCTGCTGCACTACACTGAGTGGAGAGCACCTGGAGAGGCTCGACCAGGGAAAGTTCTAGAAGCATCCCTGTGTGTCTAGTTGGAGCGGGTCCTGCCAGAGTGGACAGAGGCCCTCCCACGAGCACAGTGCCAGGCCAGGGGCCAAGCATAAGCAAAGAGGAGTGTCCAGGGGCTCCTGCCCCAGACCCAGAGACAGTGCCCACCTGGGAAGAGAGGTGGCAGCAGGTAGCCCCTGGCAGATACGTGATGTTAAGGGCAAAGGCCCAGAAGCAGGGCCAGCTTCATGGAGCTCTGCCTCCCTGACCACACCCTCCACAGAGGGCAGGACTGTCCTCCTCTGCTCACTGCTCTGCCCACACGCTCAGCAGGCCCTCAGGCAAGCAGCTGCCCCAAGACTGACTAAGTTCTGGGCGGAATGCTCACCTGCATGGGACTAGATCTTTCTGGAAAAGGCCAGACTTGGGGGAACCTGGAGAGAGAGGGGGATGTGCATTCCTGGGGAGAGGGGAGGGGCCCCAGGAGGTGCAGGGAAGATGAGCCAGGGCTGGACGGCAGGGACCAGCGGCCTGGAAGGCGTGGCCGAGGGGGATGTCTGGGGGCAGCGACAGAGGGACGCTCGCCCTGGGGGAGGAAGCAAATCTGACCGGACGGGCCCCCAGGCTGGCACATGGGTGGGAGGGGGCTGGGTGTCAGGATGGAAGGGGTCAGCCAAGACGGCCCAGGTGAGGTGGGAGATGGTGGGAGGAGGGGCCACCAGAAGGTTCTAGAAGCCAGTGGGGCACCATCCCTTGCTGGGGTCAGAGCCTGGGCCATCTGGCCACGGGGGCTCCAGGCAGACGATTCTCTACCTGAAAGCCTGTCCAGCCCAGCGCCCGGTCAGTTCCCATGGTCACTGCTGGGCCCTGGCCACCCCACGGGCCTGCACGGTAGGATCCTGTGGCCCAGGTCTCAGAGGAGGGAGGAACAAAGACAGCAAAGGCGGCAGCCGGCTCTGAGCCCATCCCGGTCACGCCAGATGGAGCAGGTGGTCCTCGGGGGCCCTTTGTGCTCAGGGCCCAGGAAGGCCCCAGGTCATCCATCAAGTTGACGGTCCCATTGAAATTCTAATAGGAGAGGGGCTGGGGGCAGGGCCTTCCCTGGGGCCGCCCTCCTGCCTGAGAGCCACTGGGCCCGGTCACCAGGCCGCATGAGGGGCGCACAGAAGTGAGGCGACCCCGCTGGGAAACTCAGAGCGCAGGCTTTCGGTGGCTTTCCCAGGGACCGGCGGGGAGACTGCACACTGCCCGGCTGCTTGCAGAGCAGCACCTCCCCCGACCCCAACAGAGGACTCTGTCGTGGACAGATGTGCGTCCACGGCCTGGCTGGGTTTCTGGGGGACTCCCAGTGTGGCCGGCGTTCTGTTCGCATGAATTATAGGTGCCTCTCCCCTGGGTGGCAGGACAGGGCTCACCCTCCAGCGCTCCACACCGGGGCAGAGATGGGGGGCGGGGGCCGTGCGTCTGTGCTCTGCCCGGGAATCCACTCAGGACCCCCGCCCTGCCTCACGTGCTCAGGGCTCCGTCTCAGTTTTCATTCAGTGTAGTACGTGGGCAGGGGAGGGGTGCCAGCGGGGGAGGGGTGCCAGCGAGGGAGTCCTCACAGGCCCATGCATGCCTGGTGAGCAGGAAGGGGCCCCTGAGGCGGGCAGGTGGGAAGGGTGGCGGGAACCGGGGGAGGGGCTTGCAGAGAGGGTCTGGCGGGCATAGCAAGGACTTGGAATTTTGTTCCAAAGGATCATCCAACGCAGAGACGCCTAATTCAGACCGCGTCTCCCTCCCGTTGGACCCCCTCCCCCCGGCCCCCGCCAGGAGGGAGGCCGTGGCCCTGTGCTACTTCTTTGGGCCCTGCCACCCCCCAGATGCACAAAGAAATAACCCTGTCCAGCTCCTGTGAGGCTCACCCCTCATCCTAACACCCAGCCCCCTGCTACCCACATGCCCCACCCACCACCCCCGACCCACTGCCAGAAAGCAAAGCGCCAGGGGCCTCGAACCTGCTCGTGGTGCTGTGACCTTGGACAGAGCTGGCCGAGGGCTCACAGGCGTGCGTGTCAGGCAGCCAGTGCACGGTGATGCACCTAATGCCCCGGGCTGTGCACGAAAAATGGCTGAGATGGTGAGCTTGATGCTATGTGTTTGTTACCACAATCTAAAAAGAATCAGGCTTCCCTGGTGGCACAGTGGTTAAGAATCCACCTGCCAATGCAGGGGACATGGGTTCGATCCCTGCTCCAGGAAGATCCCACATGCCTCAGAGCAACTAAGCCCGTGAGCCACAACTACTGAGCCCATGTGCTGCAACTGCTGAAGCTCATGCACCTAGAGCCTGTGCTCCGCAACAAGAGAAGCCACGGCAATGAGGAGCCCACGCATCACAACAAAGAGTAGCCTCCACTCACCGGAACTAAAAGAAAGCCCGTGCACAGCAAAAAAGACCCAACACAGCCAATAAAATAAATAAGTAAATAAATAAATTTAAAAAGAATGAATAGTATTTTTATTTTGTTAAATTTATTATTTATTTATTTAATTGACTGTTGGGTTTTCGTTGCTGCACGCGGGCTTTCTCTAGTTACAACAAGCAGGGGCTACTCTTCATTGTGGTGTGCGGGCTTCTCATTGCTGTGGCTTCTCTTGTTGCGGAGCACAGGCTCTAGGCATGCGGGCTTCAGTAGTTGCAGCACACGGGCTCAGTAGTCGTGGCTTGCAGGCTCTAGAGCACAGGCTCAGTAGTTGAGGCACACGGGCTTAGTTGCTCCACAGCACGTGGGATCTACCTGGGGCAGGGATTGAACCCATGTCCCCTGCATTGGCAGGCAGGTTCTTAACCACTGCTCCACCAGGGAAGACCTAAATGCTCCGATTTAACTGTCCAGTTGGGTGAGTTGTGAAAACAATGTACACACCTTTGTAACTACCTTCCCGGTCCAGGTCTAGAGCATTTCCTGGAAAGTTTCTTCTTGCTCCATGGCTGTAAATCTCTGGTGCCCCCTCCCAGTTGACCATTGACCTGATTTCTATCTGTAGATGAATTCTGCCTGTCTGAGGACTTCGTGACGATGACATCAGATGGCATATTCTCTTTGTGTCCATTTTCACTCATTATCCTGTCTGTGAAATTTGATCCTTTGTAACATTGCAGGCAACATTTTCAAACATCTTAAGAACAGGAGCAGGACTTCTCTGGCTGTGCAGTGTTCAAGAATCCGCCTGCCAGTGCAGGGGACGTGGGTTCCATCCCTAGTCCAGGAAGATCCCATATGCTGAGGAGCAACTAAGCTCATGCAACGCAACTACTGAGCCTGTGTGCCACAACTACTGAAGCCCATGCACTCTAGGCACCTGCGGGCTACAACTGCTGAGCCTGCATGCTGCAACTACTGAAGCCAGTGCACCTAGAGTCCAGAGAAGCCCCCGCACTGAGAAGCCTGAGTACCACAATGAAGAGTAGCCCCCAATCGCCACAACTAGAGAAAGCCCATGTGCAGCAATGAAGACCCAACACAGCCGCGAAAAAAAAAAAAACCTATAAAAACACAAACAAGCCAGGAGCCTCCCAGAGACTCTAGATGGTGCGTCCTCCACTTGCCGAGAGCCCCAGGGCCGAGAGAACCCTACTTGTGCATCACTTTATATCCAGCACCTCAGAGAGGCCCCCAGCGTCCGTTGTATAAATGCATGAAGAAATAAAAGGAGACGCTGATGTAAAACGAGTGACGTTGACTCTGAATCAACTTAAATGCAGATGACTAAACAAAGCAAAGGGGAAGCCAGACATATCAACCTGGACGATTTAGAAATACTAATACAACCAGCAGGAACTGGGGCGTCGAAGGGTGAAGTGGGGAAGGGCTCGGCAGTGCTTCTAGGACGACTGAGTGAGGAGCTTCACAACTCCTCTCCCCAGAGATGCAGTGATAGAATGGGATGAAATGGTCAAGGACAACCATTTAAAAACTCTAGGGATCGTCCAAATGCATGCAACAAATCGAGACGTGTTTATCCCAGGAAATCTCCTGAATCCTGGTGGGAACCGTGAGAGTTTGTGGCATCTTAGCTAGGGGTTGCTTCCATCCCTCGCCACCCCCCAGGCCCATGGCAGGGAGGTCCAGCCCAGCCCGGAGAGCAGGAGGACCATGGCAGAGGGGGCCAGCTTTCTCTGGGGCTGAGCGTGGAAAGTTCCACGCTCAGGGCATTGCCCAAAACAACAACAAACTCTGGCAACTGACAGAAGGCCAACACCCCGGCTAGCCTGAGGTCTCTGTAGTGGTTGGGGCAAGCGACAGACCAACCAGACACACAGACATTTCACGTGGACATCTGGGGGATGAGAAAGCCAGAGAGGACCATGAAAGATGCCACGTGCCCCTGGTGGCCCGGAAAGCAGCATCTATGCTCAGCAGAGAGCAGAGAAGCCCTAGTGACCACTCACGGCCGGAGGGCTGCTCGGTTCTCCCGACACCATCACTGAAGATTCTGCCTTTACCCCCTGACTTGTGACCCCACCTGGTCACAGACGAACTTTCCTCTTCACCACAGCACTGGTGCCGCGCAGCTCTGAACGGTTCACAGAGACTTTGGGGATGTTGTCATGGCTACTGGGTCCTCACAGTTTCTCTTTGCCAGGGGTTCCTGGCTCTTCCCACATGTTTGCTTTTCCGTGAGAACAGTGTCACCAACTCGTTTCACTCCATACAAGTGTCTTGGAATCTTGATTGGGGTTGCATTGAATTTATAAATTAACTTGGGAAGAAGTGACATCTCACAATGTTGGGTCACTCTGTCCAGGGGGTGTGGGGATGTCCTTCCACGTCTTCAAACCGCCTTGTGTCCCTTCCCAGAGTGTTTTAAAGTTTTCCCCGTGAAGTTTTCAGTGCAGTATTTCTCCAAACAGTGGTCCACTGTCTCTCCCTTCTAAGCAGCTGATGCCAGTTCCTCAAGTTCTGACAGTGACATTAAAAAAAAAAACTTACTAGAAAGTGTTAAGCAGGGTTTCAGACAAGAGTCGGGACTCATATTCTTTCTCCAGATGGTCCTCACATGGCGTTTTGGGTGACAGCTGTGGGGGCCCACCGTTGTCCAGCCAGACCCACAGGCGGGGCCGCTAAGTTTTCCTGTGTGTGTGTGGGGGTGACCAAATGTCCACATGTCACAACTGCCATCAGGGTGACAGTGATTACGAGACAATATCCACGGCCACTCACAGATGTGGAGAACAAATGAGCTGTTACCAGTGGAGGGGGAAGGGGGAGGGGCAAGGTAGGGTTGGGGGTTAAAAGGTACAAACTATTAGGTATACAATGAGCTACAAGGATGTATTGTACAATACAGGGAATGTGGCCAATATTTTATAATAGTTATAAACAGAGCATGACCTTTACAAATTGTGAATCATTATATTGTATACTTGTAATTTATTGATATATAATATTATACATCAGATATACTTCAATAATAATAATAGGAAAAGACAGCATCCACTGCGACACTGCACCTGCCTTCAGAGATGTTAAGTAGTGAGAACATGCCTAGGGATCTACAACATACAGCACGTCACAAGAAAATGCCCGCTGGAAACTCATCGGAGTGGCTCACAAAGTAAAGGAGCAAGTTCTGGGACTTCTCTGGTGGCCCAGTGGCTAAGACGCTGCATTCCCAATGCAGGGGGCCCGGGTTCGATCCCTAGTCAGGGACCTAGATGCCACAACTAAAGGATCCCAAGCGCCGCAACCAAGACCTGGTACAGGCAAAAAAATAAATGAATAAATATATTTTTTAAAATAAATAAATAAATAAGGAAATCCTGCGGTCATCTCAACATATGCTGAGGATGCTTTTGAGAAAATCCAATGTTACTTCATTTGATTTAAAAAATGAATAGCAAATGAGGCGAGTCACAGAAAGCTGCCTCTCTGAAGCTGGATGCCTGTGTTCACTGCTGCGGTCCCAGCCACTGCTATAAGAGAGAGAAATTAAAAGAAAAAGTTAAATTGTGTCACCACACATGATATAGTGGGGTATACAGAAAATCCAAGAGAGCCAGTGTGACCGGCTGAACTCTGTCCCCAAAAGTCACATGTTGGAGTCCTAACTCCCAGACTTTAGAATGTGGCTGTGTTTGGAGCTGGGACCTTTACAGAAGTGATTAAGTGAAAATGAGGTCCCAAGGACTGGTGTCCTTATAAGAGGAGGAGGTCAGGACACAGACACACACGGAGAGATGACCGTGTGAGGACACCAGGAGGAGACGGCTGTCTCCACACCGAGGAGAGAGGCCTCGGGAGGACCCAACCCCGCCCACCCCGGGACCTGGGATTGCAGCCTGCAGGTCTGAAGGCAGTGACTGTTGTTTGAGCCGCCCCTGTGTGGGATGCTGTTGTGGCAGCCCTCCCAAACTAATACAGCCTGGATTGATACAAAGTCAATACACAGGGTACACAGTTTCTCTCTGGGGGGTGTGGGGTGGTTGGGGGGAAGGTCTGGAGGAGGGTGGTGGTGATGGCTGCACAGCAGTGTGAATGTGCTCCATGCTGCTGAGCTGTGCCCTTAGAAATGATTACAATGGTAACTTCTATGTTATATGTATTTCACCACTGTTAGAAAAGAATCCATACACAGAAATCAAACATTTACCTGCCTGCCACAAACTGTTGAAAATAGAATTTGGAAGCTGATATTCACAATAAGCATCAAAAATATAAAATAAGTATGAATCTAAGAGAAGATGTATAGAGCACTATGGTGAGAGCCATGACATCCTGAGGGAATTTAAAGATTATCTCTGGACTTCCCTGGTGGTGCAGTGGTTAAGAATCCACCTGCCAAAATGCAGAGGACACAGGTTCGATCCCTGCTCCAGGAAGATCCCACATGCCAAGGAGCAACTAATCCTGTGCGCCACAACTACTGAGCCCATACGCCACAACTAGTGAAACCTGTGTGCCTAGAGCCCATGCTCCGCAACAAGAGAAGCCACTGCAATGAGAAGCCTGAGCACCGCAACAAAGAGTAGCCCCCGCTCACCACAGCTAGAGAGAGCCCGTGTGCAGCAACGAAGACCCAATGCAGCCAGTAAATAAATAAATAAATAAATAAATAAATAAATAAATAAATAAATGTTATAAAAAAAAGGAAATGCAGGTGTTGAAGGACCGTGGTTTAAAAAAATAATAATAATAATAATAAAAAGCTTCTCACTAAAAATGGAGAAACACCGTATTTTTGGATCTCGAGACTGGGTGCTGTTAGGATGTCCATTCTCCCCAAAGCTGCTATCAGTGTTTGACACCAGATTTTAATGGACTGCTTCGAATGTCTGAGAAATAAACAGGGCAGTTGTTGTAGGTTTCCAGCTTCATGACATGAAGGAGGTGCTTATGTGCTCCTGATTCACTGAGAATTTTCACCTTTGAGCTCCTAATGTTCGGAAGCGCGTTGATGGACGTGGGCGCGTGGAAACACCCTTGCAGGCTGAGAGGAAGCTTCCCTCCGATGAGGACCAGTTACTCTTTTCATCTGTCGCTGGACCGATTGCCAGTGCTTTATGCAGTCAAGTTCGGAACACTGCCCACCTCCACTAGACGTGCCTGAGAGATTCCAAATGATGACCAGGTGCTTGACACTGGGGAGGGGAGGGCCTGGGGCTTCAAACCATTGTCTGCATTGTGTGTAAAGGTCGTGCATGGCTTGTGCAGCTGGAACAGATGTGAAATGGAAACGTACAGGGTGTCTGCAACCTGTCTCACGTGATGCTGCTGTGGTTTTCTTTCACTTTCTTTTTTCCTCTGTGTGTGTCTGTGTGTAAGGCTGTGGGCGATTTTCTGTGTCTGTGCATATCACCAGGTGTGTCTGTGTGTGTGACTGTGCGTGACTGTGCGTGCCAGTGTATCTGTGTGTGTCTGTGTGTATTATTGGGTGTGTGTGTGTGTTGCTGGGCGTGTGTGTGACTGTGAGTGTGTGAGCGCCTGCGGGCTGCAGGGGAGGCTGGTGGAACGGGTGCTGGTCCCGGGACCTGGACCGCGCTCCATCTTTCACTGTTGGACGTGCCCACGTGAGGGAAGCACTGCCGCTGCTTGGACCTGCTCCATGGGCTTCCCCCACCGTGTCCGTCCTCCTGGTCATCGTCTGGTTTCCTTAGAGAGTTAGTGCCCTGAGGGCAGTGGTCCCAGCTCACAGGAGACGCCCCAAATATCTGGGGATAAATGAACGAGCCCATCTCATCGCATAGTTCCTCAGTTTCATCCAGACCTTCAGATTCCTGGGTAGAAACTTGTGCATGAAGTTCTCTTTTAACTTTTGACGTCCCTTTGGTTTCTGTCATTATTTTACTTTTTGTCTTTTCTCCTTAATAAAATTCATTTCTCTCGAAAGTTCAGCTTTGGGTTTTCCTAGGCACATCTACTTGTCAAATCCCCGTTTTCTCAATTTCCTTTTGCCCTCGAGAGCCCTTCCCTGGGGGCTTCTGCTCTGGCCTCAGCTCCCCACCCCCCGCTGACACACGCACACTGTTCTCCAGGAAATGCCCACAGTGCTGCTGTGAGACCATCTCCAGGCAACTTTAACCAGAAAGTTGTTTTACAAAGGTCTCTTTAAAGGGTCCGGGGATGCAGGGCCATGCGTTATTGGGGCACCAAGGGAGCTCATGGGCGCTCCCAGCCCCTGGTTCTGAGTGAGGCCACCCACCCCCGAGTCTCCTCTGCTTACAGTGACCACGTGCTCGGCCTGCCCTCTGACCAGCTAACTCCATCCCCAGGGTCCTACTTACCTATTTACCTTCTAATTTGTCAGCTTTTGTGAGAGTGTCTTGTTCTCACTGTGAGGGTGGATCTCACCCAAAGAGTTCTATAGGGTTTTGATTGCTTCATCCCGAAGGGGAGCATTTAGCTGCATGGTTCCTTACTGTTGTGTCTTTTTGGAGGATACCTGAAGCCCATATAAAATCTTCCTTTTTCTAGAGTAAGCCTCTCCATCTTCATTCTGTTTTAATTTCTACTTTTCAGACATGGTTACGGTGGCTCAACTGTTTTCTCTTTGTCTGCATAGCTGCTTTAATCTCTGTCCTCCTCTCTACATTCCAAAGTTCCTTTTCATTTCACTTCTAACTCTGTCTCTTATAATCAGCATACAGAATTGTCCACTAATCCCTCTCCCACCCCTCAGATGTGGAAGATTCTTAGTAGGGACCTAAGCCCTTGATGATTTTCTGTGACCTTTGGTAACTCTGCATTTACCTGGCCATCTGGTCTTGTATTTCTTATTTAGCGTGGCTTTTACTGTTACTCCTCCCCCAAGCCTTTCATTGTATCAATTGAATTTTCTTTGTTCCATTTTTTTTTTCTGTCTTGATGATGGTTTGGAAGTTCTCCATCCTATTTCTATTCTCCTGGTGGCTGCCTTTAAAATCTGTTTTAAAATTTTAATTTTATTTTAAAATTTATAGTTGATTTACAACATTGTGTTAGTTTTAGGTGTACAGCTAAGTGATTCTGTTATACACATACATATATCTGTTCTTTTTCAGATTCTTTTCCTACATAATTTATTACAGGATATTGAGTAAAGTTCCCTGTGCTGTAGAGCAGGTCCTTGTTGATTATCTATAAAATCTTTTTTTTTTTTTGGCTGTGTGGGTCTACGTTGCTGTGAGTGGGCTTTCTCTAGTTGTGGTGAGCGGGGGCTATTCTTAGTTGAGGTGCACACGCTTCTTGGTGCAGTAGCTTCTCTTGTTGTGGAGCACAGGCTCTAGGTGCACAGGCTTCAGTAGTTGCAGCACACAGGCTCAGTAGTTGTGGTGCATGGGCGTAGTTGCTCCTCAGCATGTGGGATCTTCCCGGACCAGGGCTTGAACCCGTGTCCCCTGCATTGGCAGGCAGATTCTTAACCACCACGCCACTAGGGAAGTCTCTATAAAATCTTAATATATATGTTGGAAGATATTTTTCTGTCAATACCTGGAATCAGTTTCCTGTCGGGGGTTAGAGGAGTTGCCCGTCTGGGGGGACGTTTCACCGACATTGTTTGGGAGGGTCAGCATGCGATGATAGCGCACAGATGGTCGGTCAGCTTATCATGGCTTTTGGATTCCCTAATGCACCAGGTGGGGCGCCCGTCACCCTCTTTAGGTGCAGGCAGCCAGCATCTCTGCCCTCCTTGGAAGCAAGAGGAGAAGCCGCTCTTATGCTGGGTTTTCAACACCCACGTAAAACCCACGAGTACACATGTGTGTGCACACGCACATCCACACGTGTGTACAGAGATACACCACACGTTCACAGGCACAACTACATGCCCACAACACAAATGTACGCACCCGTACACACACTCACACGAATGCACACACGCGCTCACACACATCGGCCCCAAGGCTGCAGGTCTCCGCCCCTTTTGCTCCTCTGCATCCCCGATGCCAGGAGCAGGACACACCTGATAACACCCAGTGAGTGACGGGTGACAGGCGCAGAAACCACACTGGTGGGAGCTGCACAGAGCCCACGGTGAGATGGTTCTGTCCTTTCAGGGATGTCGTGTGAGTTTCCACAGATGCTCAGAAGAGGAAATGATTTCCTGTTGGTGGCCGAGCAGCTGGCAGCAGTGCAGCCTTCCAGATGGCCATCCACTACCGGCCCAGATGCCCCAGACAGAGGGCCGCCGGCCAGTGGTCACAGAGGGAGTCTCAGTGCTGGGGATGGTTCCAGCCACTTGGGCAATCGCCAGCCTGGGACACACTGTGAAGATGCGGCCCAGGGACTGAGGGGGTCGCAGGAGAACCAGGGCAGACGGAGGACGATGTCCTGAGCCAGGGAAGGACTGCAGCACGCGGTTGTGCGTGAGCTCCGGGGAAGCGGGACCCCGGCACCAGACAAAAGAGCTGCAGTTAGAGCTCCCGCAGCAAGTGAGGAAACGCGGGGGAAGGAGAACCTGGGAGGAGAGAGACACAGAGACACGGGGGGGGGGGGGGGGTTGACTGGGGGGGCCGCGGAGGGAGGCTTCCAGACCTAGACCTAGAGCCACGGGAAGCAGCCGGCCACGGCGAGGGGCCGGCGGACGCGTGGGGACCTTGACGGCCAATAAGCTGAACCGGCGGCCCCGCCTCACGCCCAGGCTGTTTTCGTCTTGGTACCCGCCCCTTCCATCCCGCAGGGGCGGCGCGGGGCCGGGAATAGAGGACGTAGGGTTTCGGACTCCCTCCCCCAGATTCTTGCTAACACCATCTCTCAGTGAAGATGAAACGGAATAAAAACGATGCCTCGGAGGGAGGGGAGCCCACCAGCGGGGACGCGAAAGAACACCTCCCTGCGAAGGGAAACGGGGTGGGGGGGGGGGAATGACAGCAGCGTAGGGCAGAGCCCTGGGGGCTCCTGGACTCCGTGCTCCACGTGCGCCGGCTCCGGCTCGGGGGAGACGGATACTCAGAGTGAAGCCGCGAGGCACTTGCACCGGGCCGTCCTGCTCACTGCATCAGTGCGGGGTCTGCGTCGTCATCAGTAACGAGACCGCCGCCCTCCCTGGGCCCGGCCCGCAGACGCCCTGCGAGGAGCTGCTCGGTGAGCGTGAGACAGAAGGTCCTGGTGGACCACCTGACTCGGCGCCTGTACCCGGCATAGCTCTGTCCAGCAGGGCTCGGGGGTCACAGGGAGCAGGGTCAAGGGGCCGCGGGGCACACGTCTGGGTTTGATCTGCGTGATGAACTCTCTCGCTGCCTTCTGAACGGAGTCCGGGCCCGCAGCGTGGTCCGGGCCCGCAGCGTGGCCCTGGCGGGTTTCCGCGCTGTGCGCCCTCCCGCGTGGGGTCCGGCGCGAGCTGCAGCAGGGGCGCAGCCGCCCCACGCGGAGAAGCGAGGCGCCGGCAGACAATTAATTACGCGGCTGCGGCTCCGGCTTTACCGCGGGTTGTTGGCCGCAAGCTTGCACACATTAACGTTTAAGGACGGCCGTGCAGACAGCGCCTTCCCAGCCCCTGGGCATCGGCCGTCAAGGCCCCGGCCCGCGCACGGGCTGCTGCGGAGGCCGCGGAGTCAAGAGGAGGACGAGTGTGTCTCCCTCTGAGCTCCGTGCAGAGTGAAAATAAGGACGAGGATGCGCTCCCTGCGCGGGTCCCGGGGGGGGGGGGGGGGGGGGCCGGGTGGTGGTGCAGTAAGAAGGCGCGGGAGGGGCTGGGGTGGGAGTGGGGGTGGGGTGCTGGGGTGGGGGCGGGGCTGGGGTGGGGTAGGAAGAGGTGGGGAGAGGTGAGGTGGGGATGGGAGTGCGGAGGGGGTTGGGGTGGCGTCGGGGTTTGGGTGGGGCTGATGGTGCAGTGGCCTTGACCCAGCACTGGCACCCGCCGGGCCTGCAGGGCTGAAGCTGTGTGACACAGGGGTGGGGGAGGTGGGAGGGAGGCCGGCACCGCAACAGCAGCCTCTGGCTGGGCGGACCTGTCCACTTACAACCAGGTGGGGACCACCTGGAGAAAAGGGACCAGAATGCTGTCTCCTTCTGGAAGATGTATAGTATTTGGATCCGTATTAAAAACAAAGACCCGGCTTTGTTCCAGGGGAGTTTTGTTCCCAGAGATTGTGTTGTTTGAAACTTGCCCTCCAAACATCTCTGAATTAGTTAACACTTGGAAAATTAACACCCAGTGTCTCGCAAGAGCTGCTAGTTATAGGAATCCTGGGTTTTAGCAAATTCTGTTAAAAGCCCATGAGGTTGCTCTCCAATGTAGCTGTTTTATCCGCTGACATCCCCTACGCTGGGTATCTGATTTTTGTGTTTCTTAGGCACACCTATAAGATACCCTTGGGGGCTCAAAGAGAGAGTTTTGGGCTCCAATTTACTCTCATCACATAGAATTCATGTCTTTTACAAACTAATTCATCTGTTCCTCTGTCTGACACTCACTACTTGTGTGAACTTGGGAAAGGTGCTTACGTTGCTGGAGCCTCGGTCTCCCCATTTGTGTCATGGGGCTGTGCGGCTCTTGCGAGGAGTGGGAGGGGTTGCAAATCCCCGCGTAGACCCTAGCAGGTGAGTGTTGCTGTAAACGTTGGCAGCATGTTTATAAGTTCTGTGCACCTGAGGGCGTGACTCAGGATGACCAGCCTCAGTGCAGGACCGGTTGTGAGCCCACATGTCCAGGAGCGTGGAGACAGCCTTAACACAGGAGGAGACATGGGGCAGGTTCTTGATGTACACATAGGAGTTTTCCAGGTAGCAGGTGGTGGAGAGGGGCTTGCAGGCAGAGGAATCAGGAATCACTCCTGGGGACAGGTCCCTCACACCACACAGAAAAATGAGCTCAAAGTGGACCATCAGGAGGAATCTTACAGGAGTGGTCAGTCCTTGTGACATCAAACTACCATTACTCCTGTGGACGGCATCATAGCACAGCACAATGACACACAAAGCACAAACACTTTAAAAGCAACCAAGAGAGAACAGAGTAGAACATCGATTAGCGTAATGAGTTGCAATCTAGGTCACAGTAATGTAACTGACAGTGGGGTCTGGCTGCTCACCGCTCAGAAGCCAATAGAGAGGCAAGGTTGGTGGAAAGGAAAGTTTGCTTTATTTTGGATGCTGGCAACCAGCGGGGGTGGTGGACGCCTGTCCAAAGGCCGACTCCCCCCACTGACAATCAGGGGGCAAGAGCTTTTATAGACAGAGAGAGGGGGCTACATGCAGAAACAACACAGTCAGCTCTGACCGTCACCTTGAAATTGGTCATTGGTGGTCTGACCAGTGTCATCTTGAGTGTTTCAGGTACAGTTAATCTTCAGTTCCAGGGTCAGTTTGTTTCCATTTCCTTGAGACCAGTTCTTGGAACTGTGGCAGCTTATGTCACAGCTACAGTCTGGTCATCGTGTAGTTAACTTCTCCCAGCTGGTGGGAGTTTCAGTATCTGTAAGACAGTTCACAGGATATGGCTCAGAATATTATCTATAGCCCTTAAGGAGAGACTAAAGGCCCTTGACTTTACTTAATGACTAAATTATTATTGTTTGGTCTCCTTTGACTGTTTCTGTGTTTTCTCACTTCTCTGATTAAACTTATTTTTTTGGCTAAAGTTTTTCCGCAAACAAAAGGCAGGCTGAGGACATGTGGGGCAAAGACCATAGGGTCCTGGAGGTTTTAGTAAGGCACTAAGTCCAGAGAGGACTCTGCTGAAGGTTTCTCGATGTCCAGGTCAAAGCACCTTTGTAGTGTGAAATGTCTCTGACCATGTCATCAAGGTTTAGGTGAACTTTCTGAGTGGCTCATACAACAGGCATGAACATTGTCTGTACATGAGCTGTCACGGTGATTTCTCTGGAGTTTATATCAAGTTGTTCTATGTTAGCTTGCATGATTCTAGGAAAAGGTCATTTTTAGGTCTCAGTGATTCCAAGTCAAAAGGATGGGAGGAAAACTGGAAACATTAGTTTGGAGAGTCATAGCCAGGTATCAGAGGAAACTAGGAGAATTCAGGATCTAGTGCAGATTACAGATAAATACCAAAACCTCAAAGACAACTTAATAGCACTAGAACCTGATATCCACAAAAGTATATTACTGAAACATAACTTTTCTCTAAAATTTCTACCAAAAGTTAGCCTCATTTCTACCAAATTGTTTGCAAAGTAAGTCTGATTTCAATAAACGCAACCCAATTATTTACATAAGTGGAACAAGAATAGAAATTATTCATATTTTTGTGATCATTTAAAATGGCTTTGCTGGGACTTCTCGTAAAGAATCCCAGACTGAACTTTTAAAGTCCTCTTGAGGCCAGGAAAGCCAAGCAAGAACTCGACATCAGATTTTGCCTGCAATACCTACAGATTTGGTTACATTCCTCTCTTCTCCAGGTCCCCCAAATATCTTAAGGTTTATGCCCCTGCTGGGAGGTGACTTTCCTTGCTCACATGCTTAGGGTGCTGGGAACCCTGTAAGTGAGGCCCCAGGCTGTTTTCCCAAGGGGCTTTATTGGCCCCATAAAGTTAGTCTTAGTTCCTTAAAGCTCTCTGGTCTGAGACTATGCGTGTCCCTCTCAAATGTGACATTCCAGTCAAAGCCTTGGTAAAAGAACCAATGTTTCCAATTATGTCTTGTATAAGGAGAACAGAGTCTTATTGAAATTATGCAAATAACTATATTGCCATGAAAACAAGAATACCCACTCAGAGTTTCCAAATTCTTGAGGGTTCACATAGGGAGAAAAGATAGATATTTCATCATTGTCTACAAAAGTGTACTTTATCAAATTGCTGCAAGTGCTAGACAGCTTGAGAGGAAAGGTTTTCTTAAATCTGGAGAAGCAAAACATAAAAGAACCTGCAACGTTTAAAACAAAAAGTCATAAAAATGATAATCCTTCTCATCAGTTCATTCAGGTCCATGGAATTAATTCTTTTTCTAAAAAATAAATTTATTTATTTATTTTTGGTTGCATTGGGTCTTTGTTGCTACATGTGGGCTTTCTCTATTTGTGGTGAGTGGGGGCTAGTCTTCATCGCGGTGCGCAGACTCCTCATTGCGCAGACTCCTCATTGCCGTGGCTTCCCTTGTTGCGGAGCATGGGCTCTACATGTGCGGGCTTCAGTAGCTGTGGCACATGGGCTCAGTAGTTGTGGCTCGTGAGCTCTAGAGTGCAGGCTCAATAGTTGTGGCACACGGGCTTATTAAGCTCCTCGGCATGTGGGATCCTCCCGGACCAGGGATTGAACCTGTGTCCCCTGCATTGGCAGGCAGATTCTTAACCACTGCGCCACCAGGGAAGACCCTGGAATTAATTCTTGATCTTGACCTTTTGTTAAGTAGTTTTATGAAGCCATCAGTTTCTTCAATAGAGTTCTATAAATTCTTATCCAGTTGAATGGTATGATCTAAAAGTTTATCAGAAACCTGTACTCTGGAGAAAGTGTCAGAGCCATTTCCTTGAATCTTGCTGAAGAGGAAACATGCTTGTAAAGATCAGAGTAAAACAATGTATATAAATGACAAAATATTTTAAATGGCTGGTTAAAGACCTGATCACAGTGCAATTGACAAGGAAATCAGGTTATTTTTGTGACACACAACATTTTAAGATAAGAATTATAACTGATGACATTATACCAGGACATACCAGATTTCCAGAAATTTCATGTAGTTTCAGAAACGCGTTTAACATACACCTATACAGACACAACATAAAGAAGGCTTAGTATTACTTCTTATTTGACAATGCTTCCTGTGTAATTTAATATATCAAATAAGCCTAATTAATTTAACGTCTTTTTTTTATAAAGAGAGAGAACAAATCTTTGAGGTATTTCAGGTGCCTTTTGAAACATCTCACCTCAAAGTTAGTTCTAAGTCAAAAAGACTTCATTTATATTTTGATTTGGGGAACTTTACAAAAAATACCAAAAGTTAAAAAAAAAAAACACTTGGTCAAATAGGATCATGGGTCACTGTGAAGCAATGCTTAGTTATCCATTCAACCAAAATAACAATTAAAGACTTCACAGATAACTATAACAAGTTATAGATGTTGTAAAAGGCCTTAGCTACACAATATAGGATCTTTGTTTTTCCGGACAGATTGCTTTAAAGATAAAGAAAATCTTTGTCTGCAATTTCTCATTGAGATCAGACCAATAATCTGAGAAAATTTTTCCTTTCAACAGAGAAAACAAAGTTTAATTTTGTACCAGCTTGCTTTTGATATGTAATGAGGTGGATAGACCTAGAGTCTGTCATGCAGAGTGAAGTAAGCCAGAAAGAGAAAAACAAATACTGTATGCTAACTCATATATACGGAATCTAAAAAAAAAATGGTTCATCCCTAAAAAAAAATGGTACTGATGAACACAGTGACAGGGCAAGAATAAGGATACAGATGCAGGGAATGGACTGGAGGACACAGGGTTGAGGGGCGGGGGCAAAGGGGAAGCTGGGACGTGGGAGAGTAGCATAGACATATATACACTACCAACTGTAAAATAGATAGCTAGTGGGAAGTTGCTGTATGACAAAGGGAGATCAGCTCGATGATGGGTGATGCCTTAGAGGGCCAGGACCAGGAGGGTGGGAGGGAGTTGTGAGAGGGAGGGGATATGGGGATATATGTATAAATACAGCTGATTCACTTTGGTGTACCTCAAAAGCTGGTACAGAGTGTAAATTAATTATATTCCAATAAAGAGCTTAAAAAAAAAAGTAACCAGCTTTAGGACAAAATCACTTTTTTTCCCTTAAGAAAATGCATTTCCATGCCTTAGACTTAAAAAAAATTTTCCTTGCATATGAAGATGTTTTTCTTATTAATTTTGGTAGTTTTAGTTACATATATTAATTAGAATTTTAACACTTAGAAGCTTAATTACTAGTAAAAATTAAGAAGTAAGCAATTATGGACTGTCCTTTATATTAGCATTCTGTAGATTGGCAAACATAAATATTTTTTACAATTTCTAGACACATGTACTCTCTCACAGATAATTACTCAGCGTGGCACCAAATACATTTACGAATAGTCCCAAATATCTCTAGTTTCTCTGTAAAAGGAAGCCTGTGTTTAGTAATTAATGTTTCAGCATCTTATTTTCTTTGGGAATGACCTAGATATTTAATAAATTTCCATCATTTAGTTTAACAAAACTCTAAAGTTTCCAGTTACCAAAAAGGATGGAGAAACTATTTTTAAGAATCATAAAACATAATTATTATTAAAGAATTCATGTAACAACTCATCTCATTTACATTTAATTCACTTATGAAAATATCATTATACCAACTTTTTTTGGGGGGGTGACAAATTTTATAACAAAGATAACATGAACTTTTTGACTTTTAGTAAACCTAGGTATTGATACAATAAAAGTATTATACTTAATGTTGGTGACTGAAGAAGGTTTTAAAAAAACACTTGGTCAGATAGGATCATGGGTCACTGTGAAGCAATGCTTAGTCACCCATTCAACCAAAATAACAATTAAAGACTTCACAGACAAATATAACAAGTTATAGATGTTGTAAAAAGCCTTAGCTACACAATATAGGATCTTTGTTTTTCTAGACAGATTACATTAAAGATGAAGAAAACCTTTGTCTGCAATTTCTCATTAAGATCAGACCGGTCTGTATTAATTAAACCAACAAACTTCAACTAGTTTTAATGCCAAATGTTAATTTAATAGTGAAAATTTCTCAGATCACATGAACCTGAAATTCATATGGGTTACTTTCTATTATATTTCTAAAAATTTATATAAGCATTTAATTTAAGCCAGTTACATAGAGCACTTTTACAGGTTAATTTTGGCAATTCCCTCCAGAGGTAGAAATATGCTGTATCTATAGGTACATACATAGACATGCAGTCACCCAGACACACACAGACAGGGATCTCATAGCTTCTGTTTTAAAACTTTCGTCATGAATCTTGTACAAGGTACAAAACTCACGAGCTTGTAAATAACAGTTGGAATAAATGAAGTTACTCGCTCACATGGCTAAAGTCTTTTATTATCTGTGGAGAAGACTTTTAAGATTTGTATTTGTCCTTGAGAAAAGGCAGGTCACCTCTGATGAGAGGGCTGTCACTCTCATCCCACCCCAAGACCTCTGAGAGGACAGGGGCTGGGGGTTCAGTTCCGTCACCAGTGGCCAATGATTTAATCAACCAGGGTAATGAAGCTTCCAAGACACTGAAAAGGTCCGGGCCGTGAGCACAGGGAGGCGCTGGGAGACTGCCCACCTGGAGACGGCATGGGAGCTCCTCGCCCTTGCCACACACCCTGCCCCGAGCATCTCTTCCCCCTGAGTTATATCCTTTGATAATAAACCGGTGATCTAGTAAATAAAATGTTCCTCTGAGCTCTGTGAGCCACTCTAGTAAGTTAATCAAACCCAAAGAAGGGGTCTTAGGAACCTCCAACCTATACCCCGTCGGTCAGAAGCACAGGCGACAACCTGGACTTGGGCTTGGCATCTTCAGGTGGGGATGCGGGACTGAGCCCTTTACCTGTGGGGTGTGATGCTAACTCCAGACAGGTGGTGTCAGAACTGAGTTACATTGTGGGACACCCACGTGGTGTTGGAGAATCGCTTGGGGCTGTGGAAATGTCACACGTGGGAATACCCAAGAGAGACCGAAGACAGGTCCACTTAAGACTGGTAACGTCCACAGCAACATTATTCGTAACCGCAACAGGTGGAAACAGCCCAAATGCCCAGCGACTGGTGAATCCATAAACAAAATGCTGTATCCAGGCCGTGGAATGTTATTTGGCCACAAAGAAGCACGAAGCAGAGATGAAAGCAGAGACTTGACAGGTACGTGCACACCTGTGTTCACGGCAGCACCATTCACAGCAGCCGGCTGCTGGAAACGACAGCCCAGGTGTCCACCGGTAGCTGGACGGGTGCGCCTAATGAGGTCTATGTGTCCTTGGAAGAGCATCCATCCTTAGGAAGCAAGGAGACGCTGACACAGGAACCACGTGGATGAACCTTGGGGACAATATGCTTGGTGGAAAACAGAGACAAAATGTCACATACAGTTCCATTTATGTGACATGTCCACAACTGGCAAATGTGCCAGACGTAAAGGACCTTCGTGGGTGCTGGGGCTGGGGGTGGGGCTGGCAGTGGAGTGGAGGTGGGGGTGGGGTGGAGGTGGGGCTGGGGGCTGGGGGCGGGGGGCGGGGTGGGGGTGACAGCTCAGGGTGCTGGGCTTCTTTGGGGGTGGGGGGGTGTGCTCTAAAGCTGACGGTGGTCGTGGATGTACCACCCTGTGGATACAGTAAAAGCCATCGGATTCTGCGCTCTCAATGGGTGAGTTATATCTCAGTAGAGCTGGGGAAAGCAGGAGGCGAGGGAAGGGGAGCCCAGGCTGGAGGGCGCGGCGGGGGCACATCAGGAGCCAGGGAGGCTGGGATGCCCCAGGGCAGGGTGATGCGGGTGGGGGCGGGGGCGTGGGAGGAGGGGAAGCCTGGGGTCTGGTGGGACCAAGAACCTTGACAACAAATGCTGGAGAAGGACTGCTAAGTGACCGCCAGTCTCTCCATCCCTCTCCCGTTAATTAACTGGTTGGGAAAGACCTTCCTGCAGGGACTCTGTTCTCTGTATAGAGTGGCCGCCTGCTGTTGGAGGAAGGGGTTCTGGCCAGCCCTGAAGGGAGAAGCATTCGGCCACTGCTGTTTCCTGGCAGGACTGACCCAGTGGTGGACGGCAACCCCCCACCACACTGCACTGCGGGGACGACGCCCGGGGTTGGCAGGGCTGGAGAAAGACCTGCGAGGCCTGGGAGAGACATACACATTCCTCCAGGTTTGGTGTCTCTCACAGCAGAAAATCTTTACTGTGCATGTCTTAAAGGTCCCATTTGTAATTTCTTACCCCACTGGCCTTTACTCTGACCCCGGCCTGAATTCTGCTCTCCCGTGGCTTATGCCAAGAAGCAAGAAGTGTGCCCTGGCATGGTTTGTGGGTAGGCACGTGAGACCTCACATGCAGCCCCCTGTAAGCTGGGTGCCCTCTTGTGTCCTTACTCAGTGCCCACCCACCTGGGCATACACTCAGGACATGTGCCAGCCCCGGGCCTGCAGACTCCCCTGAGTGTGGCCCAGGATTTGTCCTGTTCCTGGGATGACGTAGGTCATTCTTTTCTGTAGAGAAGATGCAGGTGCCGGCACACGGACCGTGAAAGTAAGCGGGGGGCCCTCTCCATGCCTCTGGGTCCCGCAGATGCTGAGCTGGGAGCAGGGTGAGACCCTGAGAGGCTATGCTGCTCTCTCCACAAGCCCTGCGCCAAGCAGCTCTGGCTGAGCTTCCAGAGTCTCCTGCCAGACAGATGGAACAGTGAGACGTCCTGAGTGTGAAGCCCCACAGTGCTGCTCCCCAGTGGGGACGAGAAGCCGGTGCTCCACGCCAGGACGTGCCCTCCTGTGATATGCCGCCTCCGAGTAGCTGCAGGGACCAGAGCCACGCTGGACCTCTCTCTCCAGAGTCCAGGTGGAAGGGTGTAGCAGAGGTGGGCCACTTCACTGGGCCGTGTCAGTGTCCAGACAGCCAGGGCACAGAAGTACCCTGGGGTCAGGAGTGATATGGCATGTGAGCTCCCTGGAGGTCCACAGAGCAGGGGGCTGCAGCAGCCATCCTGGAGGCTGGAATCCCAGGTCTGGGGTGGGCAGGGCTGGGTCCTCCCGAGGCCTCTCTCCTCCGCATGTGGACAGCCGTTTCCTCCCTGTGTCCTCACAGGGTCATCCCTCTGTGTGTGTCTGTGTCCTGACCTCCTCTTCTTATGAGGACGCCAGTCCTCTGGGATCAAGGCCCCACCCTAGTGGCCTCATTTTACTTTATTCAGCTCCTTAAGGACCATATCTCCAAATATACTCACCTTCTGAGTTCCTGGAGTTAGGACCCCAACATGTGAAATTTGCAGGGACACAATTCAGTGGTCAGGGTTAGGGTTAGGGCTGGGTTTAGGGTTGGGGTTAGGGTTAGGGTTATGTTAGGGCCAAACATCAGCCCATGTCGTAAGACATCTGGTAGAAAAGCAATGCTGCCCCGTGGAATCCCGAGTGCTGAAAGTGAAAGACAGTGTTGGCCGGGGGTCTGGGCCCTGTGCCTGCTCTGGCAGGGACACCTCATGGACATCCTGTGAGCCATGGCTGTGGACTGAGATGCTGGGCGGCGGGCAGGGGCACTGCATCGGCTGGCCAGACGTGTGAGAGGCCTGACTGGCACCTGAAAAGAGCTTCTTTGCCCAAAGCTCCCGCAGCACAGAGCAGATGCCGGTTTTTGAACACCTGTGGTCAAGGCCACGCACTTGGCCCACTCCAAAGTCTCTGCTGGGGAGGGGCCGCCTTTCTGGGGGCAGCTGGCTGCCCGCCTGCAGATGCTGGGACTCCTGGACTATGCCTGCCTCTGTGAACTGCCGGGGTGTCCCCTGGAATCGCTTCCAGAGGGTGACGTCAGGCCTGTCTGCCGGGGTGTGGCCCTCTCCTGGCCCGGCCAGCCTTCGCCAGGTCACAGGTCACTGCCCCCGTTCCCTCTCACAGGGCTTATTTCCTGACGACCCAGTGAGGAAGGAAGCGAGACAAGAGCCATTCTTTCTGGAACGCGTCACCGTCCTGCGGAAGGACCCACTGGACTCTTTGTTTTACGGCCAGGAAGCCTCTCCCGCGCTGACCCGCTGCCAGCTGCCCAGACATTACCCTTCTTTTTCTAGTGTCTAAAGGTGAATGCTGATGTCAGTGAATTTCTAATGTAGGCACGGATTTCCCCTATGTACTGCTTTAGCTGCATCCCACAAAATGTAATATATTTTTCTCTTCATCCAGTTGAAAATGCTGTCTAACTTTCCTTTTGGTTTCTTTTTTTAAAAATAAATTTATCATCATTGGCTGCATTGGGTCTTCATTGCTGCTCATGGGCTTTCTCTAGTTGGGTAGGGCGGGGGCTACTCTTCGTTGCCGTGCACGGGCTTCTCATTTCAGTGGCTTATCTTGTTGTGGAACACAGGCTGTAGGCACACGGGCTTCAGTAGTTGCAGCACATGGGCTCAATAGTTGTGGCTCACGGGCTCTGGAGTGAAGGCTCAGTAGTTGTGGTGCATGGGCTTAGTTGCTTCGCAGCATGTAGGATCTTCCTGGACCAAGGTTCAAACCCATGTCCCCTGCATTGGCAGGCAGATTTTTAACCACTGCACCACCAGGGAAGTCCCCATTTGGTTTCTTTGATACAGAGGTTATTTAGTTGTTTGATATTTAATTTCTAAACATTTTGTGCCTTTTCCAGATATCTTTTAATTATTGATTTCTAGTTTAATTTCATTTTGGTCAGAGAATATACTTTGCATGGTTTGCATGGTTTTAGACTGTTTTGTGGCCCAGAACATGTTCTATCTTGGTAAGTGTTCAGTGTACACTTAAAAATGTTTATTTTTTCTTTTTTTTAATGTTTATTTTATTTATTTATTTTGGCTGTGCCAGGTCTTTGTTGCAGCATGCAGGATCTTTCAGTTGTGGCATGCGGACTCCTTAGCCGTGGCATGCATGTGGGATCCAGTTCCCCGATCAGGGGTTGAACCCAGGACCCCTGCGTTGTAGGAGTGGGAGCCTGGAGTCTTAACCACTGCACCACCAGGGAAGTCCCCAAAATGTGTATCCTGCTGTTGCTGAATGGAGTTTTCTACAAATGCCTGTCAGATCAAGCTGCTTACAGTGCTCATCCTCTTACGAGGCTTCCATTTGTCCCACTGACGGCGGAGGGGAGGGTGTTGAAACCTCCAGTGACCTTGTGCGTTTGTCTCTCTCCCCGAAGTTCTATCTGGTTTTGCTCCAGGCATTCTGAAGCTCTACAGCTAGATGCATAAACTTTTAGGATTTTTACATCCCCTTGAAATGTGTTTCCCTTTACCATCTTAAAAGACCCACTTCATCCCTGGCAATTTCAAGGCAAAGCCTTTTGTGTCCTGTTGGTTATGTGACTTTTTACTCTGATCGGTGGGAACAGGAACTATTCCTGCCGCATTTGGCTAATGGTATCATTTCCGTAACTTTCAGGTGGCGCTCTCTCCTGCCTCGGCAGTTTCATCCCATCTGTGCTCTGGTCTGTATTCAGCTGAAGTCCCCAAGGGGAGCCTCTGCAGACAGCAGCCCCTTCTCTGTACAGGAACTCGGCCCGGTGCTGCCAGCCTGCCCGACCTCCTCAGACTCCCAGCCAAGTCCCCTCAGCTCAGGGAGACCCCTGCCCTGCCCCTCGGTCACCCTCCCTGAACGGCAGCCTGTGAGCTCACTTGTTCCCTGTCCCACAGGGACCAATGACCCTCGTTGCCTGATGTCCAGTGTCTTGAAAACTGCTGCCGAATGATGTCGTGTGGATTTTTAAAATTCACAAAGCTGTTCTACAAACAACTACTTTACTGTCTCTCCCTGTCCCGTTACACCCGTAGTGTGTATGCATCACATTTTACTGAATCGTTCCCCTGAAGATGAGCAATTAGGCTGCCAACTCTGCTGCACAAACAACCGTGCAACAAACAGCCTTGAAGGCGTCCCTTGTGGATCAGCGTGAGAATGTTCCAGAACATACGCTCAGGAGAGAGTTCCTGGGGCGTGTCTAGTTTACTAAGCCCGGCTGCGTTCTCCCCAGGCTGCCTCTGCCAGGCTGACTCCTACCAGCCGTGCAGGAGCCACCCTGGCCTTGGGTCTCCCCTGCCCTTAGTCTCCCTCTCCTAGTTGTTACTTTTCTGACCCATGTAAGGTGGTGTCTCATTACTGTTTTTATTTATTTATTTATTGGCTGCGTTGGGTCTTTGTTGCTGCACGAGGGCTTTCTCTACTTGCGGCAAGCAAGCGGGGGCTGCTCTTTGTTGCGGTGTGTGGGCTTCTCATTGCAGTGGCTTCTCTTGTTGTGGAGCACGGGCTCCAGAAGCACGAGCTCCAGAAGCACGAGTTTTAGTAGTTGTGGCATGTGGGCTCAGTAGTTGTGGCTCATAGGCTTAGTTGCTCCGCGGCATGTGGGATCTTCCCAAACCAGGGATCGAACCCGTGTCCCCTGCATTGGCAGGCGGATTCTTAACCACGGCACCACCAGGGAAGCCTTCATTACCGTTTTGTTTCTACTACTCTTAGTGAGTCTGAGGGCCCCTTCCCATGCCTGTGAAGCCTTTGGGCATCCGCTCTGTGAATTGCCAATTTACAACACCATCCATTTACCATCTGGTCTCCTGTTTCCTTGTGGTTTATGGGAGGTGTTTCTATATTGAGGATATTAATTACTCGTTGGTGTTAGATACGGAAACATTTTCATCCATCACCTGCCAGTTATCCTTTCTGTCAGGCAGATAAGAGAAGCATGTGCCTCACGGGACTGTGTTGCGAATTAAATGAGATGATACACACAGAGCACTTAGATCAACACCTGGCACCTATGAAGCATGTAGTGGTGTTATTTATCATTATTGTTACTCAAGAATCCCACCAAAAGACACACAAAAAACCTATGTGGGGCGCTTGATATGTTGGGATGCTGCGTGAGTACTGGGACCTGTGGCTGCCATTAGGAGTTGAAACCTGGACCCAGAAAGCCTCAGCCCCTGTGACAACGTGGAGATGGACTGGGAACAAGGAGGATTCCACGATTCCATGGGTAGATGACATCACTTGGCACCACACAAGGTCAGGGCCCTGAATGTTGGTGTTGAGTCTCTGAGCAAATGCAAGCAGTTGGCTGGAGGAGCCAGTGTTTTAAGTTAGAATTCCCTTCACGGTTTACGCTTTCTATAGAGATACACTTGGCTGGACTCCTGGCCTCCAGCTTTGTCCCTCCTTCAGTTCTCCTGTCACAGATGTGTTCTGTGCCCGCCTTTGTGGCCACCCCACCCCACTCTGTAAAGCCCCTTGATGAGGGCTCACTATCACACCTTGCTTTGGTCCTAATGCCCACGCTTGGGTTGAAACCCCCTTTTCTGGCCCACCTACCTCTCACTTTTTTCTGCCCTCAGCTCTCTCTGCCTTTCTCAGGGATATGTGGTCAGTGCCCTGGTGGCCAGGTGGTCCTGGTCTGCCAAAAACCTTGTGCTCATGTTTGGCTTACAGAGTGTCTGTCCTTTCATCCTACATGTTCTCTCCCAAGACCTCAACTCCTGCTCAAACCTTCACAGGTGGATCAAAGGAGAGGTGGCAGCTTTTTCTGATTTTATCCTCTACAAACATGACATAGGTATTGAATTCATCAAATATTCACTGGATCAATTCCATCAGGAATTGCTTTTTTGTTCAGCATAAGGTAGGGGGTCCAATGTCAAGTTTTTCCCTAAGTACAGCCAATTATTTTAGCGCAAAGTATTAGAAGATACTTCCTTTCCCAACTGCTCAGCAGTGCCAACACCCTCATAAATCAAGTTTTCATATTTTTTTCCATTGGTGAACTTGTCTATTCCCATACCCACATCGTAGGCTCAATTACTATAATTTTAGAATATATTTGACACCTCCTAGGACAGTTTCCTTCTGTCTCCTGCTTCTCCTCTTCCTTCTCCTAGAATATTTTGGCTATTATTCAGACTTGTTCTTCCATATAAATTCTAGAATCAGTTGTTAAATTTCTTTAAAAAAAAAAAACCTGTTGGGATTTTAATGAGATTTTCTTTTGTAGGGCAATCTAGGGGAGAATTGACATTTCTTTTTTTTTCTTTTCAGCATCTTTAATCATAGCTAGATGAAATCTTTTTTTTTTTTTATTTTGAGAATTGACATATTTCTGATACTGAGCTTTCCTATCCATGAATATGGTATACAGTTCTCAACCTATTCAGGTCTTCCTTAATGTCTTTTAATACAATTTAATAATTTTTCCTTAACACTTTAAAGAAGTTATATTTTTGTCTCTTCATTATTTTTGCCCTTTTCAAAGGTATCTTATAAAACTGTATGCTCATTTAGATGCATGTGTAGAATAGCCTCCCAGGTCCTCTCTACCCTTCTGTGTCTTTCTTTGTGCCCCAGGAAGCGTTTGTCTACAGAATGCATCAGCTAGTTAGGTTAATGGGAGACACCTGTAGAGATGAGAGGTGCGAGGAGAGAGGTCAGAGTATTTATTTCCCCAGGCCCCTCCCTGCAAGCCTGTGGTTGGCAGTGGCTTTACTCTGCTGAGGAAGCCTCTTTCCCTGATTACTGCTCCCTCCCTTTGTCCTTTCAAGGCCAGGAGTGGTGGCAGCTTCCCAAGGTTAAAAGAAGTCCCTCATGCTTTGCTTAGTCACTTAACTCTGCCCCTCCGCTGTAAACAGGGTGTTTGCTGGAGCCCCTCCAGTGATCTGAGCATGCCGTCTGTTTTTCCCCGGGGGCCCTGACTTGGCCCCAGAAAACAGACTCATAATGGGATGCTAGCATTGGGTTGCACACACATTTGATGAGCATGTGGATAAAATCCTTGCCCGGGGACATCAAGCACCAAGAGCCTGTGTTATCCAGGGGCAACCCAGTTGCTCAAATTATCACCACTGCTGGCGTGGGATGTGGTGCAAAGGAGGGCAGACAGATGTGTGGCCAAGTGGATGAGCTATCTAGTCGCTGTGGCACACCGGGGAGTACAAAGACTGTGCAGTGGGCTGGCTACTGCTGAGGGCTCCCGGAAGCACACACACAGGAAGAGGGCGGTTCACACCTGGGGTGTGTCAGTGCCCTCCGGGCAGGCCACCAGGAGCACACCTGTAACTGGACAAGCTGGGATTCTTACTGGTTGCAGCTAAGGAGACCACACCCCTGGGGGATGCACTGGGGGACTGAGGGTATTAGAAAGGACTCCTTGTAGGATTAGGACTTTTGTAGGTGATTCTGGCGAAGGTTTAAGGGAGCTGGGCTTTGCTGTGGACTGGATGCTGTCTGGAAGCTTCTTAATAATTCCCATCTAGAAGGAGAGGCGACTAGCGGGCGGCTAAAGCTGTCAGGGGAAGCGGCCGCCGCGTCCTAGCTCGGGGCGGGGGGGGGGTGGGGCGGAGACAGTGGCCACTGGCGGAGGGGGTCCACCCGTGCCTGGACTGGTCAGCGGCCCTGTCTGATGGTGGTGCCTGGGAAGCCGCTTGTGTCAAGAGCAAGACACCAGGCCTCGGGGAGGCCAGGCCCTGCACCTCTTCGTCGGACAGAGGACGAAAAAGCCGCGCGGAGACTCTAGAGGCCGCTGGCCAGGCGGCCTCGGGGAGGACCCTGCCGAGGGGCCGGCAGGGAGCGGGGGGAAGAGTGGTGACCGCGCGGCCCCACGGCCGGCACACACGGAGGGCGGCCGCCGTTCCGAATCACGCGGCCACAGGTCCGCGCGTGCCGCGGGGCCAACAAGCAGCACCGGCACCTGCCTTCCGCGCCCCGCCCCCCACCAACGGCCCGGCGCGCATGCGCACCCTGCGGGCTCCGGAGCCATTTCGAGGAGCCGGGGGCGGGGGGAGCGACTGCGCAGGCGCTGGAAAGGGCGGGGCGGTGCTGCGCCTGCGCAGTGGGCGGTGCGGGGGCGGGGCCGGTCGTCAGCTGACGGTGGCGGCGGCGGCGACGGCGGCAGCGGCAGCCTCGCGGGACAACCGTCGGGTTGCAGCTCCGCGCTGAGCGTTACCGGCGCGTCAGCTCTCGGGGGGCGAGGCGCGGGGCCGGCCGGGCCATGGCGACCACCGTCAGCACGCAGCGCGGGCCGGTAGGCTCCGGCCGGGGGCGGTCTCCGCGGACTCCGGGCACAGGGGAGGGCCCGGCGCCGGGATCCGGGGAAGCGGAAGGGAGTCCCGGGCTGGGGGAGGCCCCGTGCCCGGTGGGTCCCGGGGATGGGGGGGGGGGGCCCGCGCCCGGTGGTCCCCCGGAGGAGGAGGCCCCGCGCCCTCAATGTCCGTCTATGGAGGAGCAGCCTGAACCCTGGACCGGGCCCTGGGTGGTGGAGGCTCCCAGGCCCGGCTGTGTCCCTCGGTTTCTTCCGCGACAGACGAGGGGCTGGGAGCGGGAGGCAGGAGAGCGCCCTTCCGCTCCAGCGCTCCGGGCTGTCTCCTGGCACAGCTCCCTGGCACTGCCGGCGAGCGAGTCCAGACGGGCCCAGGCCGACTGCTGGGGAGTCGCCTCCAGCCGGGCGCGCAGGCTGGGCCGGGGCGCGGCGTCACGAGCCGTGAGGGTCTTTTCTCCGCTGCTTAGCACGCGCGGCTGGGTCCTGAGTCGGGGCCAGGGTCTTCCGTTGCCTCTGTGACGCGCGTTCCCAGGGAGAGCCCGCTGCCTGGCCCCTGGTCCTCCAGTCGGTGTTGACACATCGTGTGTGTGTTTCTCCCGTTGGGGAAGGAGCCACGGAACTTTTTTCTGAGTTTGAGGACGGCCAAGTCTTGGCAGAAGCGCTTCGGGCACAGATGCTCGTTCTCAGCGTGTGAATGGGACCTGCCAGGGGTGGGGACGCCCTGGAGTCAGTAGAGTGCTTTCCAGCCCCAGGTCCCCGCGTTCCCCGTCTGCGTCTTCGCGGCGCCCAGGGAGCTGCAGCAGGCGGAGTGGCCGCACCGTCGCGTGTCTGCGCAAGTGGCCCGGCTCCCCCCGGGAGCGGTGGCGTCATGGGCAGGCGGCCGGCTGGCCCTGGCCAGTCACGTGTCCCCAGCCTGCTGGGAACCGGGGACGAAGGGAGCGCCTGGCCTCTTCTCTCACCAAGGGGGACGCTGGGCCTGTGCTGTGGCAGGGCTGTGACAGGGCCAGGGCAGGGGAGGGTGTGTGGATGCGGGCCGGTGCTGTTGGGGCCCCGATGACCTGGCCAAGCAGCCCCATGCGGTGATTGCCGGTGTGTTCTTATGTCTCGTGGTTGTGGGCCATCGGTCCATGGGTCCCACACGTAGAGCAGCGGGTATGTGAGGGCTGCCCGCCACGACCTGTGCTCATGCTGTGAGGTTTGGTCTGGGCCAGAGCTTCCGGAGGTCAGGGGTCTTGGCGCCCTGGAGCCCGTGTGGCTTCCCCAGCTGGTGCAGATGTGCTTGGCATCTTGGGTGACCTGGGGTCTCACAGAGCAGCCCTGCCCAGACCTGGAGGTCTGAACTCAGGTTGGCGTGAACGGTGGCCTGCCTGGACCGGGTTTGGGGTGAGTAGGGGTCTGGGAGGAAGGGTCTCTGAGCGGAGACTTGAAGGGGCCGGGGGGTGGGGGGAAGCTGGAAAGCAGAGGCAGAAAGGGGCTGGGAGGTGGGGGCAGGGGCTGCTTCAAGGCTAGGAGGGTCCTGAGCCGGGGTGGCTGAGTGCAGGTACATCTGGCCTTGGGTTTGATCTGGTGGCTGCAGTGCATTCTTTTTCTTTCCTAATGTTTTTGCCTGGCACACACCCTCTTGTGTGCACACCTCCCTGCCAGCCCACCCCTTCTGGGTCAGTCATGCTCAGGCAGGCTTTTCTGCTGGTCATCCCTGTGGGAGAACCCTTCCTTTTGCAGTTACCAGGGTCTGGTGGGAGCCTCTTCCTTTGCCTGGGTGCACGGGCTTGGCGTTGGAGGAGCCCCCGTGTGCCATTGTGTGTATGTGTGTGTGGTGCAGCGGCGGAGGCCCCGGGGACGGCATGGCTTGTGGCAGAAGCTGCGAGTCCAGCTGGGGCATCTGGCAGGTGCTCCCCATGTGGAGTCCTGGCTGGGCAGCCCTCCAGCCCTGGGGCTCAGCCCTGGCCCAGGGTCAGTCACCAGGGCGCCCAGCACCTGGACTCATGCTTGCTCGGGCCGACTCTGAAGTCTGACTGTTGCCTCCCACTTGTGGTGAAGGAGGGACAGGCAGAGAGTCCTCGGGCGTGTGAAGGTGGAAGGGGGGTCCCACAGGTCTGGGGAGGTTAACTTTGTCCCTGAGCAGGGGAGCCCGAGGGGCTAGGGCTTTGCTGAAATTCCCGGAGGTGCAGGACAGTCTCTGCCTGAATGGCCACTGAGGGGTGCGCGGCCCTGCGCTGCCTGCCCACTCTCAGCAGTGCTGCTCTTTCTGTTCTGACCGCCCCTCTCCAGTCTGTGGTTTTGTCTGGTCCGCACACTATTAAAAAGCGCCTGATAGGCACCCACGGGAGGAACTGTGTGGGGACCCTGCCTTCCGAGCCAGAACTCGGGTTGGGGGAGGTTTGCGGTACCCGCTGCTGTCGGCCGCAGGGCTGCTGGTCAGCTCACCAGGACGCGGCCACGGCCTGGTCAGAGGCTAACACGTGTGGAGTGTCATTGAGTCCAGGCCGATGGGAGCCATAAGGACTCCTTGTCCTGCTTTTGGAGATGCTGGTTGATCAGTGTGGCCCCTCTCTTCTGTCACATCTTTCCCCTCGTGAGGCCCGAGGCTGTGTTGTCAGGTGATGACTGGGTGGCCTGTGATGTCATCATCAGCCTCGCATGAATTGATAGTTGACTTCACTGGGGATGGCAGAGGGTGGTGTTTGAATTTTATCACTTGTTCTGAGTTTATTAGCTGGGCCTGTTTGTGCAGGTGAGCGCTGTCTGGTTGTCCTTAAATACAGTGTGTGCGGGAAAGGCAAGGCGCGTGCTTGCTTCCTCCCTTCTGTTGCCAACATTCCGAGGGAGTAGTTGTTTTTCTCTTTAGGCCTGGGCTTGGCGTTCTTTTTTCCGGGTACCGTTGTGGACCCGTGCTGTGCGAGGCTGCCCATCGCCTGTCCTCTGGGCCCCCTGAGCTCTGCTCTGGTTCTCTCAGGCTGTTAGGAGCGCCTGCCGGTTTAGAATGGCCCCGTCTTCCTGTGAGTTGGACCATTTTGCGTGTGGTGGCCTCTCTGGCCGTGCACAGGCCTTTCTTGCTTGGTCTGATGCGACGTGGCAATGCCAGCTTTTTTTCAGGGAGTGTTTGCCTGCTGGGCTTCTCATTCTCAGACCTCATCTTTCTGGACACGTGCATCAGGTTGGTCTGGGTTGTTAAAGTCAAACCTGAGGAGTCGCTCTCCTTTGCTGCGTTAGATAGTTTTACGTACACAGTTATACACACACAGTTTGTTCCTAACACTTTCTTTTGTGCTTTTGTCTATTTCTTTTTCTCTCCTTGCCTTGTTTTGGGTTGATTAGATACAGTTTTTTAAGTTCCATTTGTTCTGTGCTGGTTTGGAAAGGACACGTTGTCATTCTGTTCTCTTTGGAGTCATCCTGGAAATGTTAACGTGTGGACCTCGGGCTCTAAGGTTGACCCTCCTGGTCACTTGCTGCCTGGAGTGGCCACTGCCCTCCTCCCAGGAGCAGTGTTACCTTGATGAGCTGGTGTCTGTTCAGGTGGACTCGGATGTGTGCTGCTTTCTCCAGCTCCAGGAAGGTGTGTTTGCTGTCTGGGATTTGGGGCTCACAGTCCCCTTCTCTCAGGACCGGGACGTGAAGGTACCCGTGTGGCATCTGCTGTCGCTGTGGGTGGTAGACTCGCCTCCACTCTGGCCCTGCGCCTCTTTCCGCATCTGAGCGCCCACCTGGCCCCCCTTCCCGTCCCCCGCTCTGCTGTCTGTCGGCGTCTGTGACATCCGTCCAGGATCGTGGCCCGCGGCTCTGTGCCCGTGTCCTCCTGTGCACACTGCCTGGAGGCTGCTCGGCCCCTGAGTTACTTGCCGTTTCTCAGACACCTCGGCCTCCCCACCTGCGGTCCTGCTTGCACACCCCCCATTCCGCCCATCTCCCTCTGTTGATTCTGCTTCACCACCAGCTGGATGGGAGCTTGGGGCGGGGGGTGCCCAGGAGGGGCAGCTGCCTTGGCTGACAGTGACAAGGCCTTAGAGGCCGGGAAGCCACCTGCACTTTGCGGGTGCGGTGGGGGGGGGCGGTGGCTGAGTGGGCAGAGACTTGGGCCGCGGCCCTGCAGCGTCTTGTCTGGGGGGGTTCATTGTGGGCACAGGTGCGATGCCTCTCCCTGCCGGGGTCACTGTCTTCACACCAGTTTCCTTCCAGGGTCCTCCTCCTCCTTTCTGTCTGCCTTGCTCTCTCAGGGGGCTCAGCAGATGTCCGCATCCGCTCCCACCCCCCAATCCCCAGGCTTCCGTCCTCAGTGGCTCCCTGCGTCTCCCAGAGAACATCACACACAGACCCGCCTCTTCCTTCCCCGGGACCCTCCCCAGCTTCCCGGGCCCCTGCTGCCCTCCCCTCTCCTGCCCCCTCAGGTGCTTCTGTGGCTCCGCCTTCCCAGCCAGTCGGATCCCTTCTCAGCCTCTGCACTGCCTGCACCCACCATACCTGCCAGACTGGTGTCCCCCCCCCCGCACCTGCCCCTTCCTCACCTCTCCCCCTCCCCCACCTGCCCCTTACTCACCTCTCCCCCTCCCCCACCTGCCCCTTCCTCACCTCTCCCCCTCCCCCACCGGCCCCTTCCTCACCTCTCCCCCTCCCCCACCTGCCCCTTCCTCACCTCTCTGAGTCAGAGCCCATGAGTGGCCTGGGCGCAGCACCCCTGGCACTGTCCTCCCTCTGCCCTCCTGCTCTCCCTCCCTCGCTCGCTGGCTCTGCTCCGGCCACCTCCCTGCCATCCCTCGGATGCCCCCGGGCTCCTGGTGAGGCCTGTGCACAGAAGTCCCTCCTGGGCTCTGTGTGACCGACGCCTCACACCATTCAGGTCTCTGCTGGGGTGCCATGTTCCCCAGAATCGCCTCAGCCACCAGCACCATCTTCCTCGCCCTGCGTTTACTTACAGCGCTGCACCCGTCAGCAGTTATTTTGGCTTCTTTTGTTGGAATACAAGCACCGTGGGACCACTGACTTCCCGCAGCGTTTGGTTGTGAAAATCCACACCTACGGTGAGGTTGAAAGCCAGGCGCCGCCCCGGCCCACCACTGGCTGTTGCGTTTTACTCGGGTGTGGACGGGTGAGCCATCTCGTGGTGTGTGGCCCAGGTGGGTGTGAGAGGCGCCGGGAGCCCTGGCAAGGCCCCATGGAGGCCACTGGCTGTCCTGTCGGCGTCGGGGTCCTGTCTCTCGCTGACCCTCCCGTGTTCTTGTGGTCAGCTACGCCGCATCTCAGCCCCCTCATGCTCAGCTAGACCCCGTGCTGCAGGGCTGGGGCCGCCTGACGTTCTGGCTTTGGTGGCCTGTCTGGGTTTAGATCATTTAGAAAGTTGGGAGAGGCCTGTGGGGTAGGAACGGGGAGTAGAGCTGACATGGAGGTTTTGCAGTGAAACCAGGGGGACGAGGTGGAAGGGACTAAATGATGCCCTTTGGGGACCCCCCTCAACGCTGGTGGTACCAGTGCTCCCCCCCTGTTGTTTCTGGGCTTTTTCTTCTTTTCCCATTTCCTGAAACCAGGTCATTGGCAGGAGGTGTTGGAGACTGGAGGAAGGAGCAGGGTGGAGGGGTGTGTGTGTTGGGGGGTGGGGGGGGGTGACGCTTGTGGAGACCCACCCCCATGGCTGCGCGTATCGGTGGGGAGTTGGAGTTTTCCTCAGGACTCTATCTGGGAAGAGGCTGAATTTACAGAGGAACATCAGTGTGGTGCCTGGCGGGTGTCTCCTGGCCTCAACAGGCACATCCTGCGACCTCTCCGTGGGGTGGGATGTGCTGGGCTGAGTGTGTGGCCCGCTCCTCGCTGCAGGCCACTGAGGTCACAGTGTGGCAGGGCCTGTTGGCAGGTGGGGCAGCCGTCATAGCCACCCCAGGGGGGTGAGCCCCACATGACCTGCCCATTACCTGACCTCACCGCGGCTGCTGTGTCTGGCGGGCGAGCCTAGGGCAGGTAGCCCTGCAGACCCCGAGCTCCGGTTGGTGCTGGCTCCTCCTCCTCCCCGCACAGGCTCTGACCACGTGGGATTGGTTTGTGCTGTGTACCCCCCCAGACCTCAGCCTGGCCCGCCGTCCCTTGCGTGGCTCCTGCGTGGACTGTGCTGAACCCTAAAACCAAGACAATCACAATAAAGAGGGAGCACAACCCCTAGGAATTCCGCTCTAACGACAGGACAGGCGGGCACAGAGAAGCCTTTCCCGACCTGTCACTCTCACCGTTGTCTGTCCCCGCGGCCTGCCCCCTGCTGAGTCCTCGTATGCACTGGGCAGTGCCTCCTCAGACCAGCAGGCGGGGGTGTGATCTCTGCACTGCCCCTGAGGGATGAGGGGGCGCAAGGGGCTCTGGGTAGGCTGCATTGGGGGGAGTCACAGGGGCCTGGTCTTGGCGGCAGCGGGAACTGGTGATTGACATGTCCTGGGCATCTCAGCCGTCCAGGGGTGCAGCCCGCAGGGTGTCATCACCCCCCTTCTTTCCAGGGCCCGCCCTGGGACCTGCTCAGCTGCGCAGCGCACCTGGGAAACGCAGCCGGCCGGCAGTGCCCTGGGGAGGGATGGGAAGGCACTGCGCTCCTATCCTGGCAGCAGTGGTCTCCGGGGACACCTCCTGCTCTAGGCTGGATCCTCAGTGGCGCTCAGGGTCTGGCGGGGACACAGAGAAGCGGCAGGTGCACCAGGCGGATGGGGGGTGGGGGGTGCTGGGCGGGGCCTGAGAGCCAGTGTACATGCCCTGTGTGTGCTTCTTGGCGGGAACGCGTGATCTCCAGGCCCAGACCCTCCCAGGGACCTTCGGAGGGAAAGGCACGGAGGGCGCTCGCTGTGGGGAGGTGCTCTCCACGGCCGGCCGCTGTGAGCTGGGTGGGTCTGCGCGGGAGAGGCCTGGGCGTCAGGCGGTGTCTGGATGTCAAGTGGCCCTTGGCGGCTGCTGTCTGTAAATACAGTTGCCAAACTCACGGTGACACACTGGGGTCTTCCTTTTCACGTTCCCGGGAGCTGCCCCGTGCTTCAGGGCCCTCAGCTGGGGTCTGTGACGTCCCCCGAGCGGCTGAGAGGGGCTGTGGCCCCAGTTGTCCCCCAGCAGCCAGGCCTCCGTCGTGGGTCCTGCGGCTCCTCCCTTGCGTTTACCCGGGCTCTGCTTGCACTGTGGCCCCTCTAGCCCCACACCCACCCCTCCGGGGAGCAAGCAGAGGCTCGGGCGTCCAGGCCTCTGAACATCGAGGGGTCGGGCCACCTGGCCGCGGGCCGTCTCTCCGTGCTGGGCCTCTTGCCGTTTTCTTGCAAGTCCTCGCTCTCGGAGCCCCGGGCTCTCCTGGGCTCCACACTCAGGCGTGTCCCCAGGAGCCGTGCCTCCTTGTCGCGTCACCTCTCCACGGGCAGGTTTCAGGGCTTCTGGTGGTTAATCTGTTGGCTTCTTGGTTTCTGGGGCGTTTTTTGCACGTGAGCTGTTTCTTGTGGAGGCGTGTGAAGGGGATCAGTACAGAGGCCTTTCCAGCCCACTGGACGTCCATGCTTCAGGTTTCACCCGGTGAACAGCGCTCGGTGGACAGCCTTGCTTGCGGTGGTCCTGGTCCGGGGAAGGGATCACAGACACGTGGGCGAGAGCGCGTGAGGCCCCCAGGCCCAGCAAGGGCGCCAGGCCTGCCTCCAGGGCGGAGACGCCTCGGAGCTCCACAGACCACCCGCCCCCCACCCCGTGCGCTAAGCGTCCTGCTCCGAGAGCACAGGCCCCGGGAGGGGCCCGCTGGCTGGAGACCCCGGCCTCAGGGACGCTCGCCCAGCGGGCGGGAGCTGGGGGTCCCAGGAGCCCTGGGTGGTGGCGCCCACCCCGAGGCCCGCTCTCTGCAGGTGTACGTCGGGGAGCTGCCACAGGACTTCCTGCGCATCACGCCCACGCAGCAGCAGCAGCAGATCCAGCTGGACGCGCAGGCCGCGCAGCAGCTACAGTACGGAGGCGCGCTGGGCACGCTGGGCCGCCTCAGCGTCACCGTGGTGCAGGTGGGTGTGGCCGTCCGCGCGGGGGGGGGGGGGGGAGGGGGGGGCGGAGCTCTCCCAGCGTGGTCCCGTGGACGGGTGGGTGGGGCTTTCTCCCATCCCGCTTCTGGAAACACGTGCCTGGTGGAGAGCGTGGACGCGAAGATGTGAGCACCCCCCAGGAAGAGTCAGAGGAGGGTCCGAGGAGCACCCGTCGCTCCGCCCCCCTGCCGGGGAGCGTCGGGGGAGGCTGCTGTCCAGTCAGCCCAGCCGCCACATACCCCCGCCGCCACACACCCGCCTCGGAGAACCAGCTGCGCTGTCGGGATGTGAAGGGCGTTACCGCGCTGCTCTGACCGGAGGCAGAGATGTCTGTTCATCTGTTTGTCCCCAGCAGACACCAGAGCCATGCCTGGCGGGTCGTTGTGCCCAGTGAGCTTTGGGGAGACTTTCCTCAGGCACTGTGTGCTTGCAGCGCAGCCCAGGTGATGCTGAGCCACGTGGAAGCGTGCAGGCGAGGCCTGCGCGTCCCCTCCACGGTGCGGGGGCGCAGGAGGAGCCGGGGTGTGGCCGTAGGGGAGCAGAGGCCGGGGTACCCGATGCAGGCCGGAGCCTCCTGCGCTCACAGGGCAGCTGGCCTTGGTCAGAGCAAGAGCATGGGATTATTCAGGTGGAAAAGCCTTAGTGGTTTAGAAACAAAACAGTTATCCTGAAGCTATTAGAAGTCAAGTTCATTTCACGTTTTCCAAAGAATACCAGGGCAGCTTCCAGGAGTTTGGGGGGTAAACTTTGCAGTCCTGAGAGCCACTTGGAGCGAGTTCATGGTGAGGATGACAGCATGTGAGGGTGGGGTGAGCCCCACCCAGGCACTTCCGGGCGGCCGCTACCCGTGTTATCCATCTTGAGCTCAAAGACAGTGGAGCCGGATGCCAGCAGGCGAGGAAGGCAGGGCAGTGAGAGCAGCCGCAGGCGGGAGGCAGGAGCAGGACGGCAGTGAAAGGGAGAGAAAGAGAGAGAGAGGAAGTACAGGCGCACCGACGGTGAACTCCCAGGGTGGGCGCGGGCGGCCCAGTTATTGCTGTGGACAGTACAGCTCGAACAGGAATCACCGTCCTGGGCCAGGGGCTGCTGCAGGGCCGGGCCCTCCAGGTGCTGCCTGCTGGGAGGCCTGTGGCCTTGGGGCTCGGCTCCAAGTGGGCTGGGCACCCTGTCCCGAGCTAGAGCTCAGGGCTCCCTCGGGCTCTGTGCTGGAAGATCATGGGTGAGGTGGGAAGCCCTGCACTTGGTGCTCCTGGGGGAGAACCAGCTGACTTCAAGAAGCACCCGAGGGGGGTGGGAGGGTGTGTGAGCCCAGGCCTGTTGCCAGCACCCGGGGGATAGAAGGGCATGGACTGCAACGGGGGAAATCACAGGAGGCGCAGGTCGGGAAGGGAACTCGCGCTTCAGTATGGGACATGTTGAGTCGAGGATGCTTTAAAGGCAGGTGGCCGAGGCCAGGAGGCCGTGGACTTCAGGGGAGAGACCCAGGCGGTGACATGAGGCAGGCGTCCTGAGGGGGCTGGCCGGTCCTGCACAGAGGGGCGGCAGCTCTGGGATGTGCTCTGGGGAAGTTGGCACAAGAGTGGGGGACGTGGGGGCAAGGAGGCTTGCAGACGGGATAAGGGCTTCTGCAGAGCCTTCCAGAGGGGAAGGGAGAGGGCATGGGTGCAGGCAGCAGGCTTTGGGGGCTTTGGTGTTGTTTTTCAAAAAATTCATCTTATCTAGGATGATTTACGTACGTTAAACGCACTGATTTGAATTAGTGTACATCACGATGACTTACGACAAGTCTGTCCATGGAGGGAGCTTCCCCAACACCATGGAAAGCTCCCTCCGCCTGTCGATGTGCCTACCCTTGGCTTTAGCGCTGACCGAGCTGACCGAGCTCGGCCCTGGGACAGTTCCCAGAGTCTGTCTGTTGCCCAGTGGGGACGGGGTCCCAGTCCCTGGCCACCCTGACACGCAGCTTCTATGTGAGCATGAGTTCCCATTTCAGCAGACAGAGCGCCTCGGGGGGGACCTGCGTCGGGTAGGGGGAGACCTGTGCTCTGTGCTGGCTGGAGTCTGCTGTGGAGAAGCTGCCAGGCTGGCTCCTGCGGCCAGGGGTGGGGGGTGTGGATCCACCCCTGCCCAGCAGCAGCTGGTGTGTCCTGCGCATCAGGCGCGCGCCAGGTGCCTTACCGCAGACACTGGACCCAGCCCGGACTCTCCTCGCTCCTGGGTTCCGGAGCGCTTTCGTCCTCGGGCTTGGTTCTGGGACCCCACATACAGCACAGTCCAAAGATGCTCAAGTCCCTTACGTAAAAAGGCACAGTTTTGTACGTGCCCCACACACATCCTCCCAAGTACGGAGAATCGTCACTGGACTACTAACACCTGATGCACTGTAAATGCCGCGTGTGTACGGCTGTAACGTGGTGTAACACTGTGAAAATAGCTGCTCCTGTGGGAAATTCAGGTTTTGCTTCTTGGAATGTTTTCTCCTGGTACATTTGATCTGTGTTGGTTGAATCCGCAGATACAGATGGCCAACCGTACAGTTATAGCCATGTTCTGGTGGGTTGGCACCCAAAATCACTGGAAGCCGTGAGTGGAAGTGGTGGCCCGCTTAGCTGAGCCGCGACTTCCACCCTGACAGCCGCTGCCCCGTCTCCTGTGTCGTCTTTGTTTCAGGCCAAGTTGGCAAAGAACTACGGCATGACCCGCATGGACCCGTACTGCCGACTGCGCCTGGGCTACGCAGTGTACGAGACACCCACGGCCCACAATGGTGCCAAGAACCCGCGCTGGAACAAGGTTATCCAGTGCACGGTGCCCCCAGGCGTGGACTCCTTCTACCTCGAGATCTTCGACGAGGTGGGGGCCGCACGGGGGCCACTCGCCCGCTCCAGGACTTCCAGCGGGTGTGCTCGCGGGGCTTCTCGTGGCTTTGTGGCAGGTGTCCTGGTGTCCCCAGCTTAGTGAAAAGCACATGTCCCCTGCAGAGTCTTTAGAACTTATATTCAGACACGGCACCACCCTGTGTCCGGCGTGTGGGCGTCACTCAACCAGGCGGGTCAGGCAGCCGCTGTCTGGACGCAGCTCGGGTGTGACGCGGTCAGGGCCCATGGCTGATGGAAATAGGCCGCTTTGTGGGATGAGTGACAGGAGCCTCCCAAGTGTCCCTGGGGTGTCGAGTCCCTGGGCTCCTCCTCAGCCTGGCCTGTCTGGGAGGGTCCCACCCCTCCTGAGGCCGGGCCGGCTGCCCCGTGCCTGTGGTGGCTGATGGCGCGGGGGGGAGGGGGAGGGGGGCAGTAGGGCTGGGGGGTGACCGCAGTCCCCAAGGCTCTGTCTTCTTCCCGGGTCCTCACTCTCAACCCGCCCCCCACCCCAGCCCTGGGGTGGCAGGGGAGGAGGGGAGGGTGTGGTTCTTGGGGGAGCACGTGTCTGCAGGCGCCTGGCCCGGCCCGCTGGTTGGGTGAGGGTGACAGTGACAGCAGTGGCCCGGTGGAGCCCCGCTCCCCATACACCCTCAGGAGGTGGAGTGCGCGGGTGGCCCTGGGCCGTGTACACCCTGCCGGGAGGGCTGGAGAGGGGGTGGAGAGGGCAGGCCTGGGGTCACACACCGTCTCCCCCGTGGCCCCCCAGCGAGCCTTCTCCATGGACGACCGCATCGCCTGGACACACGTGACGATCCCCGAGGCGCTGAAGCAGGGCAAGGTGGTGGACGAATGGTACAGCCTGAGCGGGCGGCAGGGCGATGACAAGGAAGGCATGATCAACCTAGTGCTGTCCTACACGGTGAGGCCGCTGCGCGCTGTGCCCTGGGCATGCGGCCTCTGCCCTCACCCCCAGATGTTTCCAGCGCGGGGAGGCGGGGAGGGGGTGCAGGGACCCTGGGTAGGACCGGCCACTGCCTCTGCACCTTGTCCCACCACTTTCTGGTGCTGGGCTGACTCAGCTGGTCCAGACATCAGTGAGCTTACTTGTGAACATGTCATTAAGCTGCTTTAACGGGCCTTTCCACATAGACAGAAAACCGTTATCGTACCAAGGAATTATAGCCAGACAGAGGCTGTGGGAAACGTTGGGGCTTTGACCCTGAAATTTACGCTTAGGGTTAACAGAGTGGCGTTCTTTGTGGATCACATCTCAGCCGTGGTCCAGGAGATCTGACGACCCCTCCTGCCTGAGTCCTCCTCCTCTTTCTCCAGCAGAAGAGCCTTTGGGGTGTGGGTGTGGGTGGGACTTGACGATGGAGGACAGGGCGAAGGGTCTGGCTGGACCTGCCTTGATTCCGGGTTCAGTGACTGGCCTCCAGGGCCTGGGCCGTCCCTCCCGGGACAGTTGTGGTGAGGCTGGAAGTGACGAGGTTTGGGTGTGTGGTGTGTTCCTCTCTGACCCCCGATTGTCTTTGGTGTGTCTCAGTCGCTGCCAGCTGCCATGATGATGCCGCCCCAGCCTGTGGTCCTGATGCCCACCGTGTACCAGCAGGGCGTTGGCTACGTGCCCATCACAGGTGCGTGCTCCCCCTCCCCGGGGGCGTCTCCTTGTGTGCTAGAGCAGGAGGGGGGCGCACAGGGATTCAGGGTATGGGCTAGAGGCTGGGTCTGCCCTCCAAGGGATGCCTTGAGTGTCCCAAAACCAGGGGTTTGCTGTTACGTTTGAATCTTACGCACACATGTAGGAAATAGGATTTGTGTTTTCTCTGTCGGCACAAAGAATGTGAGTTGAAATTTATGGAGACGTAGAAATGAGATTTCTAAGCACTTTGAGACACTGCAGCACAAGATCACTTCCCGTTGGCTGGATGGACGCCGTGCTCCATTACTGCCTTTGTCTTGTCTCTTTACCTTTATGAGGTGCTTACCTTGTGCATCGTTTACCTGTATGAACAAGCAGTTCACACAGCACAGCAAAGTCAAGTTGAATTGTGGCTTTTTTTTTAAATTAATTTATTGGCAGTGTTGGGTCTTTGTTGCTGCACGCAGGCTTTCTCTAGTTGTGGTAAGTGGGGGCTACTCTTCGTTGCAGTGTGCAGGCTTCTCATTGCAGTGGCTTCTCTTGGTACAGAGCACGGGCTCTAGGCGCGCAGGCTTCAGTAGTTGTGGTGCATGGGCTCAGTAGTTGTGGCTCACGGGCTTTGTTGCTCCGAGGCATATGGGATCTTCCTGGCCCAGGGATTGAACCTGTGTCCCCTGTATTGGCAGGCAGATTCTTAACCACTGTTGCCACCAGGGAAGTCTGGATTGTGGCTTTTCTGCCTGTGGATTTTTGAGCCTTCATGTCAGCCTGTGGTCAGCTCCCACCCTGGCTGTGACGGGAACTGGGCACAGCTCACCTCTCACATGAACTGCCGTAAAACTGGGTGACACACGGTGGGGGGGGGGGGACTTGGGGCACCAGAGAGACCAAGTGGTGCTGAGGACGCTGTGTGTGCGGTGGTGGCCGTGTGCCCAAAAGCCTCTAATCTTCCATCCAGAGCGAGGTGAAGACCGTGAGGCTGCGAGGTAACCACCCTGGAACCACCCACCTCCCACGTTAAAACCTGAGCCCCTCCCAGGTGGAAGGGGCCTGAGGAGAGTCAGGGTGTCTCCTAAAGTTTGTCTCGACTGTTCCCAGAAGTGTCAGAAGTGCAGGCGGTGGGAGTGTGGCCCGGATGTGAACCAGGCGGGGGCAGGCCACGGGGGCTCGCGGAGTGGAGCTGTCGGCCGTCCCATCCCAGGTCCCCTTCTCCTCCTCCCCGTTGCTGAAAGGTGGGGTTGAGCACCTTCCTGGGCTCACGGAATGACCCGCTCAGAGGCGGCTGTGTGTGCCAGTGCAGCCTGGGTCGCGCACCTTTGGCCATTGCCACCTCATCTCAACGCTTGTCAGCCCTTCCGCCAGTTTTGGTTTGGACAGTGTTGAGCAGCCTTTAGAACCTTCTGACTTCAGACAGGAAAGGAGATCATGTCCTGAACTCTTCAGCCCAGCGCTCCCGGCCTGGCTGGGTGAGCTGCTTGTGCTTTTGAGTTTATAAGAACTAATGATTTTTAAATCCCTTTCCACTTTTCAGAGGTGTTTGACTTGGGTTCTGCGCTCTGTTCACTGTGGAGTCTTGTTAACACTGTACTTTCTTACGTTTGTCTGGTTTCCCCACGAGACAGTCTCAGGACGAGGCGTCAAAGCTTTCACCTGGGGTCTGGCGGCACCAGGCGCTCGGACCAAATCTTCCAGTGGTTGAGATGCTGTGAGGTTCTCATTTGTCACCCATGTCTAACAAGGGGGTGAGGGGACTGGCAGGTGTGAGGAGATGATACCGGGAGCCCCATGTGTAGCCGGCGGGGCTGGACGTCCAGGGCCCCAGGCAGAGACCTGGCACTGCAGCCGCGCAAGCGCATGGGCCGGCACAGCAGTGCCTGTGAGCGCCTCACTTCGCGATGGCTTGCCGTCACCGGGAAGGCTGGACGTGCTGCCCTGGCAGGTTTTCTTTCCTGGTCAGTGTCTGATTGTGATGCGGGTGCCAAGCTGGGCAAGTGTGTTCTGGAATGTGTCCCAGAGGAAATGGCGTGAGCGTCTCGGGTGCTGGGGTGAATGAGCGTGTGTGCCGTGTTTGCTGTTCCTTCTCAGGCAGAGGGAACTCTTTTGTGGCCTTCGGTGGGCGAGATGGGACCCCTGTGGTGTAGACGCACGAGACCTGAGGCTTATTCTTAGCCCTGCCGCCCCCACTGCAGAGTGGGCTTGTGTGCGATGCCGGGGACGGAGCGGCGGGGCTGCTTGCCCTGGTTTCTTCTGAGCGTCTGGCTGGTTTCTGAGGTCACGTTGGGAGATGAGACCCGGGGGGCCGGCCCCGGGGAGGCCAGCCCGTGCGTCGGCAGCGCTGCTTTCCCTGAACCCCGGCTTCTCCTCACAGGGATGCCCGCCGTGTGTGGCCCTGGCATGGTGCCTGTGGCCCTGCCCCCGGCCGTGAGCGCCCAGCCCCGCTGCAGCGAGGAGGACCTGAAGGCCATCCAGGACATGTTCCCCAACATGGACCCCGAGGTGATCCGCTCGGTGCTGGAGGCCCAGCGGGGCAGCAAGGATGCGGCCATCAACTCCCTGCTGCAGATGGGCGAGGAGTCCTAGACGCGCCCCGCTGCCAGCCCGGCTCCCGGAGCACTGTCCCCAGCAGACCCCTGTGACCGCGCCCCACGTAGCTCCCTCCTCAGACGTCTCTGTAGCCCAGTCCACACCCTTGTTCAGGATGCATGTGGTGTTCGGTTCCTGCAGTCGTTCTCAATGTGGTCGGGGTGGGTGGGGTGCCTCTCCTCCTGCTTTGTGTCGGAGGGCCGTGTCCCATGTGCACACCCGCCTTCCCGCCATCCTGGAAGCAGCTGTCCCCTCCAGGGCCCTTGTGCCGAGCCTCCTGTGGTCTGACTGGTGCCCTGCAGTGATGCAGCCTGATCAGGGAGACCCGCTGACGTAAGGCACGTAGAGTCCACTAACAACGGGTTTGGGCTCACTTAGGACTTGCAGCTGGAAGTGCATCTCCTCCCCTTGGTGGTGTTTGTGGGCTGCCCAGCCGTGTCCCGGGCCGGCCTCGGCACAGAGCCAGCCTGAGTGCAGAGGAGTCGAGTCTGCGCCTGGCGGCCGGAGCCCTGGGCCCTCGTCTCTCCTGCTGTCTCGCCCCCTCCGTGCGATGCTGCCCCGGGGGGTCACCGCTTCTCCCCTGGTTGCACTCTGGCAACAGAACTAAAATTGGGGGTGTAAGAAACAGATCCGGTCTTTGTACTTGTTTATTAAAGGGCGTTTAGGAGCTCTTGGCTCACTGCCGACGTTGATTTAGGGACGCTGGGCCCCAGTCCTGTAGGTGAGTGTGGGCGACGGTGGCCTGGTGACCGTCAGCGCTGTCGGGTCTTCCCGAGAGGCAGGAGGCGCCCTGCCGCGTGGACGGCACCCTGGCCCCGGCTCCAGCCGAGGACACAGAGGGACAGGGTCAGGCTGGGTGATGCCCCGTGGAAATTAGAAATCTGGGTGGTGTCTCCAGAGTGACGCCCTGTGACGTGGGCGCTGTGGTACGTCGGTCACTGCTCTGTCTCTGGAGTCGTGCCCAGCCTTGGGATGTAGAGATGGACCCCAGTCGTGTGGATGTCTGGGGAAGATCAGTCCGAGAAGTTAGGACTCCACGTCCAGCCCTTTTCCTCCATGTGGGTTAAGGTGATGCCAGCCAGAAGACTCTGCTTTCTGCCTCCCCCGGGGGTGCGCCAGGCCTGGTGGCTCCAGGCAGAGGGAGCCCTGCATTGGTGGGTGGGTTCAGACCACTTGTGCCTTTGCCGCAGGCTCTTCTCAGATGCATAAGAGCGATGGTCACGTGGCTGCAGCCCTAGACTGTTGGGTGGTGACCTGACCACACTCAGCACAACTCCAGAGAGGCCCAGCCCCCGGCCCCAGCTGACCCCCAGCCCCAGGTGGCCCTGTGCCGCCCCTGCCGCCGCCTCTTCCTCCTCCTCTTCCCGGCACCCTCTCCCAGGCCTCCGTTTGCTGGAGTTGTAGCTTCAGGGCCGCTCCAGTTGCGGCAGCCCTCACAGTCCTTTCTCTTGGACGCTGCTTCTTTATTAGATCACAGGAAGGTCACATCCTGTGAGGCCTTTGTGAAGTCAGACACCCTTCCTGCCTCAGCTGCTGTGTTCAGGTCCGTGCTCACCATCCAGGCAGCCCCTCGGGGGGCCGTTGCTGCTGGGCCCGGGGCTGGGGCGCCTTGCAGGTGATTGCTGTTCCGTGTCAGTGAGGAGAGAGCGCTTCCCGAGGGTCCCCTCCCACCCGTCTTCCCGGTTCAGGCGCCCTGCTGGGTGTTGGCGGCAGCAGTCCTCAGAGCTTTGCGTTTCTGATCCTTCTGTTGGGAGCCAGGGTCCAGATTCCTCTTTGATTGTAAGACACATTTTTACTTTTCAGCCTTCTAATTTAATAAAGGTCTGTGTAAACATAGAGAAGTCAAGTTCTCCAAGGAGAGTTCACCATCCTTGTTCTATGTTAACTCGCTCATAATCAGGTTGACAGCAGTTACAATAAACTCACCATCAGACTAGTTACAGGACTCGTGAATGAAGGCAGAGCGCGAAGACTGGATTCTGACCAGAGCCTCTGGTCGGGAATCCCACGAACCCTGAGGAACACAAGGTAGATGTGCATCCAGCGTGTGAGACAGGCTTGACAGCCGAGCTGGGTGTGGGCGGGGGTGTTGCTCTGGGGACGGCTGTGGTGGAGTTGGGGGCTGGGACAGGGACGTTCCTGAGGTACACGGCCTGCCTGTGTCTCAGGGCCCCACCGCTCCTCACGTGGACATCCATCTGTGGCCGGGCGCAGGCTGGGTGGGCAGGTACCAGGCAGTGAGTGGGTCACGGGCCATGGTGGTGGCGACAATTCTGTCCTTCACATCGGAGGAATCAGTGGGCTGTTCTGCTGCCGTCCATCCCAGTTACAGGTCCCCGGGCCGGGGAAATGACCAGTGGGAAGCCGAGTGGCCCTGTACGCCCCAATTTTAAAGGATCCTTGGCAGTGCTTTGGGTCCTTAGGGTCAGTAGATGGCCCCTCTGCCCTGGGGGTGACTGCCATGAGCCCCTCTGGGAGGGCGGGGGACCACCGCCCTGTATGCTTGCCCTGGTGCCTCGGGGCCGTCCTGAGGGAGCCCAGCCTCTCTGGCTGGCGGTTCTAGTCTAACAGCTGTGCCCCCACGACGAGGCTGACAGCCGTCTGTGCTGTCCTTCGGTTCTGTTCTGAGTCCGCGTGCTGTCAGCTGCCTGCCCATTGCCCGCCCCCATCACCGCAGGCGGCCACCACTCAGGGCACCTGGTTGCCTCTGACCCCTCTGCTCTTGTGGGACCTGGGCCCCCACCCCGTCACCCTGCTGTCGGGGACCCGACCGCGTGACGGCGTCGCAGAGGTCAGGCATGCTGGAGGGCAGCTGTGCAGGTGCCCTCACCTGTGCGGTGTCCCTGGCAGTTTCCCTGGGCCCAGCAAGAAGGCTGAGCCTCCGCGTCCCTTCCCAGCCGCTGCGAGGGCCCTCCTGGTCTCTCCACTCAATGCCGGCTGCTGTTGGTTCCGAATTTCCAAGCGCCCACCCAGTAGCGCAGCAGGTCTGCTCCCAGGGCACTTGCTCCTGGTCATGGACTGTCCCCCCCCACCTCCGGCCAGCCCCCCAACCAGCCCCCGAGATGCTTTCCCAGCTCCTGCAGCTGCAGTATCCTCCCAGCGGGGCGCACACCGCCCTGGCCTCCACCCTGACCGCTCCCCCCACCCCCCGCAGTCAGGGGGGCTCCGAGGGTGCCCATCACAGGCCCAGGCTCCCTCACAGGGCTTCCTGGGGTGGCAGGCGCTGCTGCTGTTACATTGAGGTCCGGGCGCAGCACTCAGGGCCCCTCCCGCGGGCTGCAGGATGACTGCTCGTCCTCAGCCAGCCCAGGAGGCCCCTCACCTCCCACCAGGAAGTCTGGAGACCCTCCCAGGTGGGCTGAGCGCCCCGGCAGCAGCTCTGGTCCTCCCATCTGGGTCCCCACGTCTCCTGAGTGCCAGGGGGACAGCACAAGGCCTGGATCCTTGCCCGCATCTGACTTACCCTCAGAGGGAAGACCCAGGACTCAGGGTCGCTGTGGGGTGCGGGGGGCTCGGGAGGACTCCTGCTGAGTCTCACATCCCCTTGTGAGGCTCCTGACCTCCACTGCTCCCCACGGCTGGCGGCGAGCTCCCCACCGCTTCCCAGCCTCCCTGGCAACTCCCCGCCATCCCCCACCCAGCCCGTCTCGCGTGGGTCATCCAGGCACACCCGTTCTCCTTCCTCTGCCTGTTGTCCATCCGGCTGGTTGCTGGGTGCTCAGGCACAAGCTTCTGCCCGCACAGCCAGGCTCGGCCGGTCCCCCTCCACACCGTGGCCCCGAGGGTTGCGGGACCTCCCTGGGCGGGGCTCCAGGTTCACGGGGCTCCCAGTGCGCACAGAGCCCGGCCTTCAGGGCCGTCCTCCCTGTGCTGATGAGGGATGTGATTATATCATCTCTTCCATTTTCAGTTTCAAAAGTCATTTTCAAGCATCCCCTTGAGCTGTCGATTTCTGAAAAGCAACCTCTGTGGAAGCAGAGGCTGCCACCCGGTTTGACGTTTA